>NW_024096667.1:807500-1347500 GCF_016545835.1 Crotalus tigris
TTGCTTCATTGGGCTTCTCAGCCAGAACTTGACACATTATAGCAATGTGAAGTTATAGAACACATTTGATATGGATGAATGACTATTTAATAAGCAGAAGAAATATTGTTAAAATTGTCCCCCTATTGTATAACTGCTCATATATTTTGTTTTTTAAAAAAGAAACAATAATCGGCCATTGACTTTTGTTCAAAGGACTTCACAGCTTTACTCTGCATTCTTTAATCTGTTAAGTTAAGCAATAACATGCATAAAACAATGTCTTCCTTTGAAATTGGGTATCTGCCTGCAAACCAGCAAACTGTCTTGATCACAGTTCAAAGGAACACACATGCATGCTCTAAATATAATTTTGAATTATTTTTGGAAGCATGATTTGTACCATCCATTGCTAACAAATTTATTTATTTAATTTATGTAGCCACCCATCTTACTTGCATGTGAATCTGGGTGTGGGGGGGGAGCATACAAAATTCAAATAAAATTAATCAATTGATAGAATTTATCCATTAACCAGTTAAAAACCAGAATTACACAAGACAGAGAAAAATGCTGTCCAGCTTATAACAATCATTTATTGGGCTCCATGCTTCCATGGATTCAAAGGCCAAACCAAGTTTTGAGGGCAAATGCAAATACAGTATAATGTAACCCTATTCTGATGCTCACAGAATGCTTCATCTCAGTATATTCAGGCATAAAGAATTCCTCAGTTGCCCTTAATTGTAACTTTTTAATGTACCACTAAGATATACAGAACAATGGGATTGATAAGATCTCTGGTATAGAAAATAAATGAAAGTGCTTCAACAGCATGTTGATTCAGATCTCAACTCATTGCGCTTCGCTGTTTCTAAGCAAAAAAAAGTAGAAACAGCTAAATTAAAAACATACCCTGAGACACAGACATGGTGCAGCATCAACTACCCATGTTTTATCATAGAAAACAATGCAGCATTGTTTATTCGCCGTCTCACCATAAAACCTTTGTTTCCTTTAAGTGAAGTTTCAAAAAGTTATCAATTTAAACCATGGAAAAATACTTATGTCACCATGGTGATATCTGTCAAAACTTAAAAGCCAAAGCCCTAAAATTTCATAGCAATTGCATTGCTAGCAGGACAGCAGCAACACAGCTTGTGGATTCAACAACAGGCTGAATGGTTCTCTCTAAATATAAAGATGAGTATAGGACATAAAGAACACTGTTTTTCCCTTCAAAGCATCAAGATAACCCAAAATCTTACTAAAGCCATTGTTTGTTAGATGATGCCTTGTACAAAGAAAAAGAGAAGACATGTAGAAGGTTATCAGTTCCACTTCATGAAGTTCAGTAGCATTATAATAATAGGTTTCTAGCCCCAACACAAGGATAAAGGAAAACATTTATTCTTGAGGGTCATTAAAATACTTTCAATGTATCTTTATTTAAAGGAAAACTGTTTGCCAGGGTTTTTTTTTTGCCAGAAACTGCTTTGTTGAATTTTTGTAAACCCATGCATAGTATCTAGCCATCTTGTCTCCTGGGGTCCTTTTTCTGCAATTACCTCAAGTTTTTCCAAGTACCTGGGCTGGCTCTACTTCTGCTCTATGACACAAACTTTCTAAGTTTTAGTGTCTTGATTAGTGTTTCTAGTGAAATGACTAGATTTACTGCCTCTGTGTTTACTGCATTGAGTGATCATGTATTTTGCTGGATGAAATTACTGAATATCTTTGAATGTCATCGTGCTAGAGGAGCTATCAGTACCTTAGCCTTTAATGAGGATATTGGATGATGATTTGTACAATTTGTATGATCCTTTTATGCTTTCAAAATGACCATAGTATCAACCTCTTTTGAGGTAGGCCCCCATTATCTTTGGTGTGCATGTGTGCATATATGTGTGTACATGTGTCTTCAAGTCAGTCTTGACTCTTGGTAACTGTCTGGACAAGCCCATGCAGTTGTTTTTAGCAACAATTTTGCAAGTGATTTGTCATTGCCTGCTTTCAAGGCTTGAGAAAAAAGATCTGGCACAAAATCATTCAGCAGATTTTGCATGTAAGGCAGGTCTAGAATTCACAATTTTCTCATTTTTAATTTTGATACACTACATCAAACTGGCTTTCATCCATTTTCATATCCACATCATCTATGTACCTTATATATTGAATTTCACTGTTTCAATAGTATCAATATTTCATTTAAACTTAAAAGTGTGGCTAAATTTGTTGAACCGGTATTCGGTATTTTTTAGACGTTTATTTCAATTAAGAATCTTATCCATCTTCTCAATGTATATGTTAGTATATAAACTTGAGTAAAACTCCATAAACTGGGACATAATCACTTTATATTCCCTTGCAGTCTCTGAGACATTATAATTCTTGCTGTCTATTCCAATGAATATATTTAATCCTCTTCAACAAATATTCTGTACTCAATTCAAATATATTATGATTTGAAACATAAATATCATGTGCTTCCTTTGCATCTTTTTCAAACTTTCAATGATATAATTATTTTGGTTTCTGTCCTATGGTCTTACCAGATATAAATGCTTTGATATCTCAATTGATCCTTGCATCCGTTATCCCCTCAATTTGTTTTTGTTTTAAGATACTGTTCTAACCATTGATTAATACAGTGAAAACTATCTAGTAATGATGTATTTATGGAGAGTCAGCCATATCTTTTTGCTGGCTATTTATGCGCCTATGCAATCATGCAGATACCCAATCAATACAGTCAATACATGTTCTATTTATAATGAAGCTAAGAGAGGTGATAGTTTAGATTCTCATAGTATATTCTTCTCATCAAAAAGGAGACTGTTCAGATTGGCTAATATTGATATCAGATGCAATACTGATATTAGAAATGAAGTTTTGAACCCAAACAGACAGCATTCTCCTCTAAAAGAGAGAGGTTTGGAAAGTAATGCATCAGCCAGCCCAAAAGTATAAGGCAATGGGACTTCTTGGTCCAAAGGATGAGGCCAGGTACACCTCTTCAATGGTAGGAGCAACAAGATGGCAAAGGCCAGCTGCGGTGGTGGAATATAAGATGTCAGGGGGCCAAAGGGCATAGACAGGGGGGGGGAGATAAGTGGGTGAATTGAAGCACCCCTGCACTTAACTAAGTAAGTAAGTAAGTATAGGCAAGCTGGCAAGTGCCAGAATTCTGATCATGTGACTACAGGTACGGTAAAAACTTCAGGTATGGGTCTTAAATCCCTTCATTCAATGCCATCATAACTTCAAATTGTCACTATACAAATGGTCATAAGACAAGGAGTACTTGTATAGGATTATACTAGCCAGAATAGAAAAAAAGAGCAGAATTGCTACTGATGTTTGCAAAGCATTCCTTAATTTTAAAACTGAGACTTACAGAAGATTGTTATATGTAATCAGAACCTTGAATCAAAGGGTGAGGGTGAAGTGGAAGATCATTTATATTGTCTCTTTCAGCCAAGGTTCTTGAACTCATATATACATTCTATCAGAGTATTATACCATAACCTTTAAATGTTTCTTTTGTAAAACCAATGACTTTATTCCTGGAATATGATCAGAAAATATAATGGTACCAGTAATTCTCAGAGTAGCCACAAATTAAGTTGCTAAAAAAGAACATGCTTCCTGACTTCCAGTTAGGCATCGTGGGATGACGGACACAGGAAGACAGGGCTCCATCTTCCATGTTCGATTTCACCCCACTAGAGACCCTAGAAAGGGTAAAAAGTTACCCCGGAGAGGCAACGAAGAAGGAGGGGATCCTTGTTGATCACGGAAGGGTGGCAGACCTTCCACTGGATCAGAGAAAGCCCTCCAAATAGGCAGGGGAAAGACTGGCTACATTTGTGTGGCCAATCAGAAGCAGCTGACAACTGAAGATAAGCACTAACTAGCAATATTTGAGCAATGTGGATGGAACTGGGTGAGACTTTATCCTCTTTTTATGAACTTAATGCTACTTTCCTGAAAAAAAGAATATCCAAAGCAAAGAATCCTCCCCGATGAGAGTGGGAAGGGAAGTTTCTGCCCTGCTCTCTCAGGAAAAGAAAAGCAGTGAAATAATTGCTTTAGGGGAAAATAAAGAAAACTACAAGATCAGTTTGGAATTAATACAGATATATACCTTTGAAATTTGGGGATTAAATACTAATTGTATTTGCCCAGTGTGGAAAAATGCATACCACTGGAAGAAGAGAGGACCAAGGAAGTACTGGATGGTGTAGTATTAGAACTAGATTGAGAAAGTTAATATGTACCACTGAATTACCAATGGACCATTGTTTATTAAATACTCATGATTGTAAAATTAGAAAATTAATAAAATATTTATAAAAAAATATAAGAGATCATACCAATTCTGATTTTTTTATTCTGATCCAAAATTGAATTCAAAACTCTGAAAATATTCTGCTAAAATTATTTGGTCCAGAATATTTGGCCAAAATATGAGACTTAACCTTAAAAATAATGCCTGAAGCCTCCTACTCTCTCCATTATTACTCATCAAAACTATATAATGCCCATTATTGCATCCAACATTTCTTATTCAATAGAACATTTTGGAATTTCCAAAAATTTCAAATTTTGCACTTAAAAATTGGATCCACTGAATTGCTACTCAAATATGTTTTTCATTATTGTTTTTTTATTTTCATTATATTTTAGAAATTTTAGAGTGTCATGCAGTACATGCACAAACATATATAAATACATACATACTGTATATATCTACAATATTTCATGAAGTTCTAAAATTTAAGAAGAAAATACAACTGGCAATTCAAGTTAGTAACTGGATTTTTTTTCCCTAATAGATTTACGAAATGGCTTGTTAAAGCTTTGAACAGATTCGAGACAAGGGATAATGATAATTCAAATGGCTTAAAGAGCAAGATTGTTTTATGTAAAAAGAAGGAATATAAAATTAGCTTATTTGATCAGGGTTAAAACAGAATATTTTAAGATTCTTTTTAGACTTGCATTGTGTATTCAATTTGCTTAAAGTTAAGAGCTGAGATATGTCATGATAAGGTTTACATTTGTTAATGTGATTGTTTTAGGGCTCTGACTGAACATTCTGCTGATGCCTGGATTGAGAAAGACATTAGGCTTGCCTATAGTTAAGAGCTGACTTACAGGCTGAAGAGTTTTATACTTGTTAACTAAGAGCACTTAGATTTCTATACAGCTTTGTAGTGTTTTACAGCTCTCTCTAAGTGGTTTATAGATTCAGCCTATTGTCCACAACAATCTGGATTCTCATTTTACGACTTCAGAATGATGGAAGGCTGAGTCAACCTTGAGCCAGTCAGGATCAAACTCCTGGCAGTGGGCAGAGTCAATCTGCAATACTGTGCATTCTAACCACTGTGCCACCACCAAGAGTAGGTGAAGAGACAGTTAAATTGTTTTATACTTGTTGTGATGAGGATGGAAAATCTTTCTTCCTATTTTTCTTTTTCTATTAATTTTTTGTTATCTTTTATTATTGTACTTAGACCTTGAAGATTTTTTTTAAAAAATGTTATTAAAATATTTTTTCTAGGCATACTATGACATTTTGCAGTTCAGAAACAAATGAATTTTAATTTGTTTAATTTAAAAATAACCAGTTTGAACAAAAAAAACCTAATACAGAAATAAGATTTGGAAATCATGAAATATAAAACATAAAAAGTCCATTTCAATCATTTCCTTCTCAGCTGGAAGAATTATACAACTATTTTAAAATAAGTTCTACATGATTTCTGTATCTTGTTATTCTATCGGGAAAATTCTGGGAAAGAAATTATACAAAGGGGCTAAGGACTATTGTCCATCAGAGAGAATTATGAATTGGTAAAATGTATCTTTGGATGCTGAGTTAAACTTTTGTGAAATGATCCTAGAATCACATAAAATATAGCTTCAAGCTGCAGTGAGACAAGCCAAGCCTCCCTTGATAAAATAGCTAGGAAATGAAAGCCCATAATATTTAGATCAAATTGCTTGTGAAAATTAATAAATGTGAACCTAATTATTGAATGACAGAATATCACAATTGACACAGCCACATATTCACTTGAGCAATATTCATGACAAGCAAATTATATAGCTAGGAAGTAATAATTCACTGTAATAAATTAGAGAATCATAGAAGCAAGCTTCATTGTGTCATTTGTCTCTTTTCATCTCATAAGACACAACATTTCACTATTTCTTATTGAAAACATGTACTTTTGTTATAGGAAACATAGATGGACATTTACTTTGTTACTCACTGTAGCCTTTTTCCATTCTCCCACTTATTTATATTTTACTAAATGGGACAAATGTTTGTTGATAAATTTGAAGAGAATATTTGTTTAGTTATGAAAGGAAACACAGAGTTCTGTGCAACCTAGGCAGCTGCTACTCAGAAACTTCTTACAGTGGCTTATTTTTAGTTTACTCAAAGTAGCATGACATCCACACAGTAAAACATTGGTTCTCCGCTCGGGAAAAAATTCCACATTATTGGAATAGAAGTCTGTTGTTATTTCCCGCACCGATTACCCATGTATGCTTTACAATAATGGAATAGATTATAAAATTAAAATTGTGAATAGAAATTGCAGATTTCATCTAACTGATAGAACCAATATATGAGTGCTTCCATTAGCCTAGTAAGTGTTCCAGTGTAATTAAATATTTTTTTTTATTTTTTTTTCATTTAGTTTTCCAACATGGCTTTTTAAAATTAATTCTTATTCAGTATAGCTCTACATGATTATGCATCTGCAAATAATCATGAACAGTTTCAGAACCTGTCCACTAAAGTACAATTAAGGAATACCTTTTCATAAATTAGGTGTTTTTGTCTTGCCTACATTTACCATCACAAGCATAAATCTTTTGCTACAAACAAACTCCTCTTTCCAACCCACAAGCTGACTTTTCCCCAGATCTTTAAAGACTATGTTTCAATTAAAGCAGACAAATTTTGATCTTTTTCTCTATTACACTATATATAATACAGTGCTATATTGCACATACACACACACAAACACACATACACATTGCTGAACTGAAGCTTCCAGAAAACAGAAGACATAACATTTGCCCTAACATTTGCTTCATACTAAATTGTTGAATCAACTATGAGAAGCATACCAGCTTGAATTAGATCAGAGTTGTTCTGTATACAGCTATATGTGTACAGGAGAGAGAGAGATAGAGATAGAGAGAGAGAGAGAGAGAGAGGTGGTGTATGAGAGTGGACATATATGAGATAAGATTGGTTGTAAAATATGTATTCTTACATATTTCATATAACATATCTACATATTACAAATGCCACAATTTTTTTACAATACATAATTACTTCTAATAATCCATGGTGTTTTGATAAGTATATTTATTTTTTCTGATTTACAGTAGTTTTCTTCCAGGAAAAAAAAGCTGTCATTTTGAATTTGAAATATAATGATAATATTGCCTCTTCATCTGTTTTTTATCCAAAATTTAATTTTATTATGAGGTATGTATGCAGTTATTAGTGATTCTCAGTATATTTACATTTATTTTCTCATAGTCCATTGTGTAGTATTTTTACAATATTTTTTTTTCATTAACAATATGGAAGTTTATATAGTTTTTAAACAAAATTCCTATCAAAACATATTTCTGAATTATCTTTTGTTTAAACTATTTTTTAAAATATTTCATTTCTCTAAAGCACATTTAAAAGTTCCATCTTGCAGAGATAAAAATCTAATAAGAATATGACCAAAATGTGATGACCAGATATAAATAATGCTTAAATTTTGACAGTTTCCAAGATTCTTCAACCAAGGCAACATTTTAAAATAGCATTAATCCAAACAAAGCTGTACTTTAATTTTTTCCAATGTTTTACTGATTCAGTCCTCGATTTGGCAGCTAACAGGAAAAAAATGTAAATGTAATTTCTTACATTCCAGGCTTGGGAAATATGTCATGGGAAATATTGACAATAAAGCTACAGTATGACTAAGTACCAAGGACTGTTCAGTAATTTCCTCCATTA
This sequence comes from Crotalus tigris, assembly GCF_016545835.1. Classification (NCBI taxonomy): domain Eukaryota; kingdom Metazoa; phylum Chordata; class Lepidosauria; order Squamata; family Viperidae; genus Crotalus; species Crotalus tigris. The sequence continues at coordinate 815,530 of NW_024096667.1, forward strand.
CTCAAAAGCTTTCAGTCAAAATGAATTACTTAATGGGCATTGCTATCAAAAATGGTAATAAATACAAATTTAATTAGAAGTCATCTCACTCAATCTAAAAGATAGTTATTGATATAATGAATTCTAAAAGTGTGCAGTATTTTAGGGAAGGATAACATTTTGATAGTTGAGGGACACCTATTTTATTTCTAGGGGCAATTTTTGTGATTTTTTTTTATTTTTCTTAGTTTAATTTGTGTTTTCGTAAACTTAATCTAAAATAGAACTTTTCATTTTTTAAAATTTTTCCCTCAACTGTATGTTTCATGGAGTCCTTGGTGTTCTCTGAGCTTGACTGTTTACTTGCAGACATTTCATTACCCAGCTAGATAACTTAGCACTGATGATGCACAGAGCTTATAGGTGAGATGAGTGGTATAGAAATGTGATGAATAAAAGAAACAAGCAAACATCCTACTTGGATGATAACAATTAGGCTAAACAGGCAACAACAGGCTAAAAAAGATACATCATGTAAAAATACATCATGATTCAAGGAATAAAATCACTGTTACATGTATATGGAAAACAATGAAGATTAATGATGGATTAATCACTCTATTTGCACCAGAGCTATATTTGCATTGGTCATTTTAAACTGAAGACATGATTACTTAAAGACACTGGTATGGACGTTCATGGTTAAATATTAGTAATAACTTTTTTTTTCCTGAAATGGATTATTTGAACTTTTATCAATCATAATTGGGTATAGGACCCAAATGGCACTGATCATGCTTCTGGATGAGCTCTGGTGGGAATGGGATGGGGGAGGTAGTAGATCCATTTGTGTTCTTAACCATTCAATGACTTTAAAAACTACAGTATCTTTCTGGTTTGGCTCTTGGAATTGTATGTGACTGGCATCTATTGTGCAGTTTTCTTTCTTTTTCTGGGGATGATTCCACTCTGTATTGATAGGGGAGGTTAAGCCCATGATACCTGCTGTGTGGGATGCCACAGATTCTATTATCTCTCATCTTATGTTTAACATTCACATGAGGCCACAGGCTGAGGTTATCTCACAACATGGACTGAGATATCATCAGTATGCTATGATCAGATCTCAGTCTATGTGCTATGGAGGTAATGTCTCAGTGTCTGGGAGGTGTTCGGGTTTGGATAGGATACAGTAGGCTTCAGTTCAACCTTAAGGAGACTGGTTTTGGGTACTAGGGCTCTTTTTTTAATGAAGAAATTTTATTGTTTTTTTTTTCATTTTTACATAAAAGTGCTTGAGAAATGACGTGGTGATTGGGCTATCAATTATCCAAGAACAAAATCATACATATATCACACAGATTAATTCCTTAAAAGTTTCCTCTCTATTTCCCACATATTATTTTACCAATTAAAATTATTACATTTGTAAAAAAGCTCAATCAATCCAATCAGTCATCAATCACATTTCAATTATAAGAATCCAAGTCCTATTTTTAAGCTTTACTATTTTGAAAATTACCATAATCCAGTTAAGTTTATATAGACATATTAACACTTAGGGCATCCCTCATTTCTCTTTTCCCTATCATGATGATTCTATCTAAGATAAATATATTATCCCAAAAAGCAACATCCTTACATTTTTTAGATATAACCTATTGTTTAAACTAATACATCATTTATTAATACTATTACTTCTCTTATCACAAATATCTCCTCTTCTCCCTCTATGACAAAATAGTTGTCTTGATTAAAATAAAAATATCAGTCCAAAAAACTACATTTCTGTCTATTTTAAATATATATTCTATCAATCGAGTAAAATTTACCCCTCCAACTACTTGTCATCTCTAATACCAAATATTGTTACAGAAAATATCCTTTTACAAAATCACCTATTTCATTTGTTATTAAAACAACCCAAGTGTCAACAACCTTTTTACCCCATTCAGTGGAATTTTAAGCCACATTTTAAACCTAATTCTAGCTTTCTTTCTATGCCAAGCCGGTTTCCATAATAAAGCCTCTGCATCATCAAACCTCAACATTTGAGTAAAGCTATTTCTCAATACATCAAAATAGTCAAAGTTCTCTTCTCTTTCTTCCAATGTCATCTGAATAGTATAGTCAATTTTATTACTTATTATAGTTGCTAGTTGATTGTCCATGTTATCACAATTTTCAATAACTTGTACCTGAATGTCAAGCTCTGTTATTTTTGGGAGGTCAAATAGCTCAGTTAATGTTATTCTTTGATCATCAATGTTCTCCATAGGTCATAAATAGGATTGTGTAGAATTAATTTGCTCAGTAGTTTCTACTTTAAGTTCATAATTAAATTGTAAGTGCAGTTCCTCTGTCTCGTTCAGTTGTATATCTTGTTGAGTAGGAACCTCTCTAGGGTTACTCTGTTATTCCGTTATTCTTTGGTCTATAGTTTGAACTGATGGTTGAAAGTCAATTTCTGGTTCTCTAGTATCATCTTTGATTTTTCTCCAAGATTTGATATAAGCTTTCATATAGTTTGTAGTTTCCAAAATCTTTTCCAACATAAGTTCATAGTCAAGCTGTGGATAAGATTCTTCCATTTCAATGGTGAAATAGTCTTTGATCAAGAATCGTCTTTGATCTTTTGGTGGAGGCTATACTTCAAAAAGGTCAACAAATATCCACCTCCAAAATTCTAATAAGCAAATTCACCACAGCTGTTGCAAATCTTTTATCTTTTCCCTTTTGTTGTCATTTGAAGGTCAAATTCATCTTCAAATAGCAAAAGAAAATATAGTTATAATGGCACTTTTTACCACAAGATGTCCTCAGTGGACTGTAAACTCTTTCTTCCAAATAGGTAAAAAATTATCTCTTTCGGGAAACAGAAAAAGCAAAAGCAAGTATCTCCAGTATAATAGATAAAGTAAAAAAATATGGCATTTCTTTTTTATTTTTTTCAGGGCCCCTCAGTATCCAAAGAGAAAAATCAAGTAGTCAATAAAACTTTAACTATTTTAGTTCTTTTAAAACTTTCTGATGTGGTTCCGGCTAATGAAACATTCCAAAGAACTTCCAGGCATTTATTTTCCTAAAAGTCTTTTATTGTTACAAAATGTCAGCACAGGCACAACAGAGGGATGGTAGGATCTAAGTTCTCTTCCTCTGAGCAGTTAAATTATCAGCATGTTCCTCCCTAAATTAGCCATATTTCACATTATCCAATTAGTGTGAAGGTCAAATGTTTTCTTCCTCTTTCTTTCCCGGGCTTTACCCCCAATGCCCCTTCTGCTCTTTATTAACCCCATAGTTACCAGAAAATTCTGCATATTGTCAAAAGCAAGAATATACAATATTTGCAGCATTGACACTTTCTTTCCCAAGCAGACAGACGCTGTTCTCTTCAGACAGGGAAGTGATGAAAAACTTTTTACAGGCAAATAGAACAGAGAGCGGGAGGAAAAGTCTCACCCGGATTCACCACGATAGTTCTTTATGCTTAGATGATTTTTTTGACTTCGGCTGGCGCAGCTAAGTGATCAGCCATTTTACTGGCCAATCTTCTTCTCCATTGGCCCTACGGAGTAAGCTCAAACTGCAGGGGGAGCCGCCGCTCCACCTTAGCCAAGCAAAAGCCTCCTCGATGGTAGTCGCCCCTCCAGGGCGATTTAAGACCTGCATAAGAGTCTACTGGCGGAGAGAAAACAGCCAATGAAGAGAGGGGTTTTTTCATATGACTGAATGTGCCGCAATCCGGAAGCGGAAGTCTGGTACTAGGGCTCTTTTAATACTAGGGTTCTTTGGTTCTGGGGATTTTCTATGTTTTATTTCTGGATAGTTCACTAAACAGTACACAACCTGGTTGGTGGGGGGAAAGATATGAAATAGAACCAGATAAAACCAATGCATAATTTGGAGGCCTCCTGAACTTACAATTCCAGTTTGAGGGATAGTTGGCATTTCTAGCCAGGAGAGATTTTGGCAAACTTCATATTGCGCACCAGCTGTGTCCCATCTTGGAAATGAAGGTCTTGCTCACAGTCACTTAAGCTCTAGTCATCTCCCAAAGGGACTAGTGCAATATACTGTACATGGGCTGTCCTTGAAGTTCATAGTGAAGCTTCAGTTGCTACAGAATGCAGTGGTGCAGGTAGTTCTATACATCCATTGATTGGTAGCATTACACCAATGTTCTGCAAATTCCATTGATTTCCAGGTATAATTGAAGGTGAGGATGTAACCTATAAAGCCCTTCATGGAATGGGTCCAGGCTATTTGAAGGATCGTCTCTTCCTGATCATGTCTACCCATCCACTGAATCTCACAGAGGAGGAATTCTCTGAGTTTTGTCCATTAAGGAATATTATATGTATATACATACAAACACGCACACAAACATGTATACATATACAAATACACACACACACATGTGCATGTGTGTATATATATATATATATATATATATATATATATATATATACACACACAAACACATCACACATGTGTGTGTTTGTATGTATTTACACACACACACACACACACACACACACACACACACACACACATAGTTAGCTGCCCAGAATCATAACCTGAGATGGGCAATCATATACAGTAAATTGATTGATTGAACAAATGAATGAATGAATGAATGAGATTTTTAGATGTTTTATACTTCTCAATCCCCTGCCCCAAAATGGTTGCAGTCTTTACTATGGAGCGTGACTTATATCTGCATTATTTAATGCATTGGAGTGCACTAATTTAGCATTCTAGATTATACCTGATGTAAGAACAGGTTGTAAGGCCAAATTCTCCAATAAGTCCTGATTTCAGTTGGTTTCAAATTCAGGCCTCAACTGGTGAAAAAGTGCAAATAAGAAAAAAATCCACTATTAGACTATATTTGTGTTGCAAGATAAATTCCCAATTAATTGATAATGTAGCCATTCCTTTCCATACATCCACATATGGGGGAGGGAGAGGGAGAGAATATGGCTGGACAAACAGTAAACTCTATTAACAAAATGAATCATGTTTGATTTAGCTGTCAATCCCTTGTCACTTTTGGGGGAAAGGAAAAAGGCATTTGGTGATAATAAAAGTTAAATTGTACAACACTGGATTTTACCAACAGTCACAGAAATCAAAAATCCTTTTGTCTAATCTGAAGCATTCTGAAAATATAGCCCTAATGTGTCCTCTGCTCCATATAGCAGCATTGCTTAAAGTTTCCATACAAAAACACATTTTTGGTACAATTTTTTTTGGGTGCAAGATTTGTAATATAATCTGTAAACTTTTTTAAAATGCAACACTGTTAAATGTCTATTGCACATTGATTAAAAAAAATCCAAACTTAGGAATTTATTTTACATCGATCCATTTGTTGAAAATAACTGTGTCTAGCATCTTAGAACTGCCGGTAGGATATCAGTAGCTATGGAAACACCGCTGGGTGATTTATATATTTCTAAATGTCTAAATCTATATATATATATATATATTCCTTCTACTATCCCAGAGATTTAGACATTTAGAAATATATATACTTTGATGTGAACATTTATCAGCATAAAAAAATGCAAGTGACTGTGGTGACTGAAGGCAAATGAACCTGCATTAAATATTAATAATACTTAGATTTACATATTTTAAAAACTAGAACTCTTTTATATCAACACTTAAAATAAAAAAAGTTCTCCCATGTCCCACCATCTGCTATTCTCACCCCCCTCCCTGCCCAGAAAATATTTGCTATTTGTAGCAGTCACTGTTTTTGAAAACAAATCTGCCAAGCAATTAGAACCATGGGGAGGGGGATAATACAAAAGAGTGAAGGCCTTGCTGTTGGTTTGAATTCCAAAAGGCTATTGAGGATCACAAATGTTAATAGGCTTGTTGGGAGCCTAATTTGTTAATGACTGCAGTAACTCTGTAGAAATAGATCAAATGAGCATAGGATCCAATCCAAAACTGAAGCTTCGCAGAATGCTTTTTATTGTTATTGTTATTTCCAATCCAATGAAATGTAGGAAATAATTTATAGAAAGCAGGTCCGCACTTTCTCTCTTCAGCACAATGCTTCTCCAAAAAATGAATACAGTTATCAAATTTTCTGTGGGGAAAGAAGCCAGCAAAAAGAAATCAAGTTTGAAAATGGACTAGATCAAGCCACGGGGTATAGAGGGAATAAAAATCTGGAAAGGAACTGCCTAATGCAACCTTACAGAAAAGGCAATTAGGTAGTTGCTCATAATGTTGCTGCCAACTCTGTTCTAAGCCTACACTGTGCAATGTCCAGGGTCACATTTTGTGATATAGGCAGCTATGTAAATACAAGGAATTGATAAAAAAAAGATACTCAGAGACCCAGAGGTGCAAAATAGTACTTAACTGCAGAGGAATAATAAGGCATTGTATTTCAAGATGGTACTATTGTCTGTCAGGAAATTGTATGATACAACTATGTCCTTAATTTCTAAGGTGAAATCAATATGCTTAAATATGCTTACGTGAACTGGGTTATTATGCATCAGTATTAAAGCAAACCCCTTCCACAATTGTTTTGTTTTAATTTTATCTATTGTGCAGGTCATGTTTTGTTGGTTTTGTTTTATTTTTTTCATGATCTTTCTAGAGTGAATAGTTTACCAGCTTCAACATTTTTCATTTCTTTCACAATTTAAAAAGAAATGTCAATGAAATTTTCTGGAATTTTCCTGTCTGTATGTGTGTGTGTGGGTACATCAATGAAAACCTTACCTTGAGGACTCCAGACAAAAGTCAGAAGGGAAGGAAAAAGTGCTTAAAAGGCAATTGTAAATACCCCGTTCCTCAAAATGTATCTAAAGAAGAAGAAAGGACAACTCCCAGCCAAATAATATTACATAAATAACAGTGGTTAAGTAAAATGTCTGCATTTTAAATTTAACTGGGCTGTAGAAAAACAATATGTAATTTGTTTAAAAGGATGTTGCCTAAATCAAAATATCTAGCTATAAATTAAGCATGCTGAGAAAGATAAACAAAAAGCAGAAAACAAGAAATGGATGTATAAGATATTTCAAAGTACTAGTCACATCAAATTCTTATTTTGTTTTTTATATTTTTGTCCATTGTGCTATTATGGCCATAAAAAAATGAGAAACATAAGCTCAAATGCTAATATGTATGAACGGATAGCGGCAGATTTATTAATATGTTTTTGTTTTTAGATTTTTCCCTGCATTTAGAAATCTGCTGGGAAACTGATATCCAGTTGGTTGACAGCAATCCTTCTGCAACTGTCACCTTCAGCTATTTTCTCTGTTATTCTTCAGCCAATGTGTAACGTGTTTTCAGCCTTCTTTTATAAACAATTTAATGTGGAGCTCGTGCATTTTCTCCTTGGAGACATATGTGTTCTCTGATGCAGCTATATCTTGCACATTTCTTTTGTGCATTTTTTGAGAAGTGTTTATTGGAGTTAAAATGAAAACAAAACCAGATCATAATGAAGTATCACAGCAAGTCATGTGTAGCTGACCTTAGCTGATCTTGAAAAAACTAAGCAGGCTCATAAGGAGTTAGTACTTCCATGGAAGACAACCAAAAAATTCTAGGATGCTAGTTTCCACTGGGACTCGGATGTTTAAAACAAAAATAAATTAAAAACAAACATAGATCCTAGAATGAGGAAATAAAAAATCATCTCTATTTTCTTGCCCAATGTATTACATATACATTTTAATGTTTTGTTCTTTCTTTCTTCTAATCTTTAATTTAATATCTCACTTTAGGAACTTCTGGTCTTCCTTTCTATGTATATCTATAGACAAACTGATTTCTTTAACTCACTACAGATATTGATCAAATATGTAAAGATTATATATCATATAAAGATTATAATCAATTAAATGTAAGAGAATTAAGGAACATTACTTTTTATTGCATTTCTTTTTGTTTTTTTCTATTTCATTGATGTTCCTTATTAGGAAAGAAAAAAATTATTTGGCCTTCTGTGATCTTGAAAATTTAAGTAATACGGCATTTTACAGCATTTTTGTTACATGAATACAAGTGAAGGTTGTATAAACCTTTCAGAATTCACATCATCTACTGTTGAAGGAATTTATATCAAATAATTCCTGCAGAAAAAAAAGCAGAGATATATTTCAAATAATGTTTTCCCTTTTTTCATTATAGTGTTTTGTGGATCAATTTTATCAGATGTTTTATCTTCTGAGCTTTTGACTTGTGCTGGAGCCCATCGTCAGGAAATTTCTCTCCGGCCGAAAAAAAAAAAGTTAAGGAAAAAAAATGAAAGAAAACATCACTATCAATTTCCACATTGCCTCCTAATAGGTAAAGAAATAATTTCATTTATAATAAATGTTAGCTAAAGAATTGCAGTATCAAATTTTAATCCTTTCAACAAAATTAAAGGGAAAATCTCATTCATGCTGTCCATCTTGCAAAAATTTACAACTTGTCAAAATGTTTCTCGGGATCCAATGAAACAACCATGGTTACTAAAACAAATTTTAAAAATGTATCAAAACACATCTAAAAAGTTTGGATTATTGAATCAATGATCTAGAATCCTGTTTTGATAAACCAATGAGCTAAGATCCTAAAGAATGTTAAATTAGTGTTACATCCTCTTCAGATATAATTCAAGAAAATAATCTTGTATTTACTAGACATCTCAAAAGATGTATGGGCTCTATTATGCTTGAAGCAGTGGTAAGATTCAAATCCCCGAACAACTGTTTCTCTGCATGGTTGCACGCCTGGGCCTCTGAGGCCTAAAATGGACTTCTGGAAGTGGCATCTCTGCACTTCTGGTGGGTCATTCTAAGCCTGAGGGGCCTCTTCCAGGCCTCCAAGGCCTAGAATGGACTTCCGGAAGTGTTATCTTTGCACTTCCGGGAGGCCATTCTAGGCCTGGAAGGCCTCCTCCAGTCATCCAGGGCCTAGAACAGACTTCCAGAAGTGGCATCCCCGTACTTCCGGTGGATCGTTCTAGGCCTGGGAAGCCTCTTTCAGGCCTCCTAGGCCTAGAACAGACTTCTGGAAGTGTTGTGCATTCAGTCGGTTCTCCGAACTCAACAAAATTTAGCTACCGGTTCTGCCGAACCGGTGCAAACCAGCAAACCATCACTGGCTTGAAGTGTAATATGTTGAAAGTGACTCCAGCTCATATATTTTGGCTTATTCTACACTTATAGATTGCTTTAATATTAATAAAGTGGAAACAGTCTCTTAGGAAAATAAGGATTAAATATGTAAATGCAATTTAAATTATATTGTGCACAATTTGAATCCATCACATTTTGGCAGGATTGAGAGGTCTTGTTACTATTTGGCAGAGAAATTACACTAATGTCTGCTACTTCTAGGATATAACTGATATATCACTTATTTAATTTCAGTTGTTTTGATAACTTTTGTGGCAAAATCTTTAATATTCTTCTCATTCAACTTATTTGCAAAGAATATTAGTAGTCCATGTCAGCTTTATCAGATGCAATGGAAGGAATATTTATGGTAATATTTTTGCTTTGATTAAAAGATTTTCTATGACAAAATTTAGCAAATCAGCTGAGCTTATTACAGCTCCGCCTTTCTTCCTCTCCACCTCCACATTCTTCTTCAATTTTATCACAGTTTTCTTCCAAATAACTCAAAACTATCATTTTTCTTCACCACCTAAAATCAACCACAGTTATTATACTTGTGGTATATAGGACCTCTCTAGTCATATTGCTGAAAATAATAGGCATGTTTCTAAACACACTGCTGAAGAACTGCTGTGGCTCTTAGCATAAAATTGACATTAAGAACATTAAGGTTTCTTAAGTAGATGTTAATAAAAGAAATAAAGACATTACTCTCAAACTCTTTCCTGAACAAAATAAAAAGAAACAGAAAATGTATAAGTTAGCCATTACCTATCAAAGTTGTCTGTACCCATTAAGCTAAATGCCTCTTATGTTAAGATATAGGGCAGTCAATAGCTTAATAATGAACCTTATATATTGTGGAAGATTCCAAATGTAATCCTCAAAACATTATCTTTCTTGTTAAATGATCAGGAAGCTAGCAATCTGAAAACAACTGAATTGAATATACAATACAGTGCAAATATATTTTTCTGAATTTCTATATTCAAATTTCTAAGTATGAAAAATGAAAAGGAATTGAAAAAACACATATATCTTAAAATTTCCTGCATCACAGGGCCACTTCTTTGATGAGCTAGAAAGAAAATTACAAACATTTCACTGCATGATATCAAGACAGGACAGCTATCTTAATCAGAATAGTAAGACCTTGGTGGAAATTTGCAACTGAGCAAATCAGGAAATTACTATTACTTCAAAGAAATCTTTATCTGAAATATTTCAAATAGTTGCCCTCAACTGTTTAGTGACGTGTAGAATAAAAACCACTCTCCTCTACATTAACAGTAATGTAACATCATAACAATACACATTTACTTTGGAGCCAGTGGGAGGAACAAGGCCAAAGAAGTCATCGATTGCAAGTCTAGAGGTTTTGTTCCAAAGGCTTCAACCTGCCAAGAATGGCAAAGCTTCTAACCTGGAATGTTAATGGGCTAAACACTCCACAAAAAAGAAAGAAAGTTTTTTACTATTTGAAACAACATAAAAATGATATTATTTGTTTGCAAGAGACTCATATTATTTCTAAAGATCAAAAATACTTGTTTAACCCTTGGCTTGGGGTACATTTTATAGCTCCTGCACTGCAGAAAAAAGGAGGTGTAGTTATATATGTAAGAAAAGAGCTTTCACCAAAATTAATTGACTTGGACTTACAAGGCAGATATGTTATTATTGATCTTTTAATAAATGATAATAGAACTCTTCTTGTTGGATTATATACTCCCAATCAACAACAAAAACATTTTTACAAGATGATTCATCAGAAACTAATTTCTTTGGATTATAAATTGGTTATTATCATGGGAGATTGGAATGGTGTTTTGGATCCAAGCGAAGATAAGAAGGGTTCTTTTAAAGTGTGTAACCAGGCCTCGACTTCCGAAACCTTTTTTTGATTTAAAGGAAGATTTGGAACTCAGAGATATTTGGAGAGAACGTAACCCTCAGGAAAAAGATTTCACCTTTTTTTCAGACAGGCATCAATCTTATTCTAGAACTGATTTTTTTCTAGTTACTAATGACTTTTCTTTCAGAGTGAAGAATACTAAGATATTCTCTAGATTCTTTTCAGATCATAGTCCTTTATGGTTGCAAATTTCTATGGATAAAGGGTCCAGAAGATCTTGGAGGTTAAATGAGAATTTATTTAGATATGAAGAGAATATACAGAAATGTAGAGGTTATTTAAAAGAATTTTTCTCTTGGAATATGAATAAGGGCACCTCGATGCCAATGGTTTGGGATTCCAGTAATTACATGCGAGGGATTTTGATCTCTATGAATAATGCTCATAGATGTAAACAAACTGAGAAGCGTAAAGAGTTAGAAGATGAGATTAAATGTAAGGAAAAATTTGTATTATTAAATCCAATGGATAATAATTTGAAAGTTTCTATAACTCTGCTTAAGGAACAATTTAATATGTTAATAGCGGATCAGATGGCAACTAATTTGAGGTAGATGAAGTATAATACATTTTGTAATGCAAATAAACCTGGTAGATGGTTAGCTTATCAATTACGTAAGAAGCAGAAATCAAGGATTATAAACAAAATATGTTATAAAGGCAAAGAAGTGTATCAACAAAATTTGATTAAAAAGGCTTTTTTAGATTTTTATTCTAAGTTGTATACTAGTGAAGCTATACAAATCTCAGATGTAGAAAATTATTTACAACAAGCCAATTTTCCCAGACTTACGACTGATCAGCGTGATGGAATTAATGCTGCAATTACTGCTGAAGAGATTACCTCTGCAATTAAACAATTAAAGGTTGGTAAGACGCCAGGTACTGAGGATTAACTGCAATTTATTACAAGATGCTATTGGAAGAAATGTTAGAACCATTGAAGGAACTTTTTAATGACATTTTTCTGGGAGCAGAGTTACCTCCATCCTGGAAAAGGGCCTTCATATCATTGATTCCAAAGGATGATCAGGACTTGTCCCAGCTTAGAAATTATAGGCCTATATCTTTGTTAAATATGGACTATAAGATTTTTGCAAAGATTTTGGCAAATAGATTAATGCAGATTCTGAAACAACTGATCCATACTGATCAATCGGGATTTATAACGGGAAGATATATGAAAAATAATGTAAGACAATTGGTTAATATAATAGAATATTTGGATAAGAATAATCAAATTCCTGCTGCCTTAATATTTATAGATGCGGAGAAAGCTTTTGATCAATTAGATTGGAAATTTTTATTGAAAGTGGTAGAGGAAATGAATTTTGGAGATAAATTTTTGTGTGCTCTTAAAGCTGTATATCAGCAACAATCAGCACAAATTATAATTAATGGGGGATTAACAGAGCAATTTAAAATACAAAAAGGTCCTAGGCAAGGTTGTCCTTTATCCCCTTTGTTATTTGTATTAACTATGGAAATTTTACTTATTAAAATTCGAGAATCCTCTAGATTAAAAGGAATAAAAATAAATAAGATTGATTATAGGTTGAAAGCTTTTGCTGATGATTTGGTGGTGACATTATCTTATCCAATAGATTTGGTTAATGAATTGGTTGAAATTTTAGTGCAGTACGGACAGGTCTCTGGTTTTAAGGTGAATAAGAATAAAACTAAAATTTTACTTAAAATGTGTCTACGAAGGGAAAAGATACTATAGTTGAAGCAACGGGTTATGGTAAGTTAATAAGGTTAAGTATTTAGGAGTATATATCACAACATCTAATGGGAAATTGTATAAGAATAATTATGAACAATTGTGGATAAAGGTACAAAAAGACCTAAATGACTGGCAAAAACTACAATTATCTTTGTTGGGGAGAATTTCAGTAGTAAAGATGAATGTTCTACCAAAGTTTCTTTTTTTATTTTAGATGTTACCCATTTTGAAAAAGGATGCAAATTTGGCAGAAGGGTATCAATAAATTTATATGGGGTGGCAAGAAACCAAGGGTTAAGTTTAAGATTTTACAAGATGCTAGAGAAAGGGGTGGACTTAAAGCACCTAATCTGAAATTATATTATGATGCGGCCATTTTAACTTTAGTAAGTGATTGGCTTAATTTAACAAACAAAAATATTTTGGTTCTTGAAGGCTGGGATTTATTATTTAGTTGGCACGCATATTTAGTTTTTGATAAGAAAGTAGATTGGGTGTTTAAGTCACATATTTTAAGAAATGCTATACTCCGTGTCTGGAGGAAGTATTATTATAAATTGAACTATAAAATACCCATTTGGGGGATTCCTGGACAGGCAATTCAAGAGGTTTCTAAGGCGGTGAATTTTGACAATATTTCCTGTAAAGAATTTTCATTTGGTCAGGTACAGATTGGCAATTAAAGTCTTTTGATTTGTTAAGGCAAGAAAATATTTTACGATCAATATTTACAAATAATGGAGAGATGGAGGGTAGATAAGAAGGTGGGAATTACTTTAACAGATGAGAACTTGGTAATTCAGATTAAAGATCAGAAATTTGCTCATATTAAAAGAATTTATAATGAGTTGATAAAATTGGATTCAGAAACAGAGTTAGTAAAAGATTGTATGATCAAAAGGGCCCAGAATATACAGGAACCAATCTTAATGGATTCTTGGGAGATAATCTGGGTTAGAAATGTTAAATTTACTCAAGCACAAAACTTGAGGGAAAACTTTTACAAAATGTTTTATAGATGGCATTTGGATCCTAAAAAGTTATCTTGTATGTATCTGAATTTGCAACCCAAATGTTGGAGATGTGGTTCCTTGGACGCAACTTATTTTCATGTTTGGTGGACTTGCAAAAATATTAAAGCTTTTTGGATTATGATTTGGTGGAACATTCAAAAGGTTTTTAAAAGGAAAATTAAATTTACTCCCCAATTATTTCTTTTGGGAATTTTTGTGGATTTTGATGTTAAAGAAACTATTTTAATGCTGAATTTAATAACAGCAGCAAGACTATTGGTGGGTCAGTATTGGAAAAAAGATTCTCTGCCTTCTTTGGAAGAATGGGTGTTCAAGGTTTCTAACTTAGCAGAAATGGCTAAAATTTCTGCTTACTTAAAGGACCATTCACAAAAGAGATATGTTTCTGTATGGAGAAGATGGATAGAATATATTCAGAAGAAGTATGGAACAACAAAGTTTCATTTATTTTATGAATAATGGATTTTTATTAAATTATGAATTCAAGTTTGCAGAGAGTTAAGGGTTATTAGGACTCCGTTTATTGTATAAGTAGTAAATTTAAGCTGACTATGTTTAGTTTTCTTTTTTTTTTCTTCTTTTTTTTTGTAACCCTGTATTGAACTCTGGGAAGTTGGGGGGGGGAAAGGGGGGAGGGGGAAGGGGAGAGTATGGGTAGTATTTCAATAGTTCAGATTTTGGTGATAGTGGATTGCTCGGGCATTTTCCCTCAGACTGCTTCCGATTGAGAAGAAGTGGAGAGGGATAAGTAAGTAGAAAGATGGAGGAGAGAGGGAGGGGAGGAGAGGAGGAGGTAGAAGGAAGGGGGAAGTGAAGAGATGAGAGGGGGATGTTGTCTGGGGGGAAATGGGTGAGCAATGTCGGAATTTGTGTTCTATTTTAACTTCTTATGTATCTGAATTTTTTTTTCTTATGATTGTAATGAAAATAAAATAATAAAAATTGGAAAAAAAAACAATACACATTGAAAATAGAAGCAAAATTTAAATTAATGAGTCCCTTTATCACAGTTGTTTGTAAAATGCTGATAAGGACATTTTTGCAGACCTGCATCTACTTGTTACATATATATTTAATATGAATAAATTCAGAAAGAATATTAAATCCCTCTCTGGATCCTTCTGAAGAAAAGATTGACACTGTGCCACTTCTTATAACTACAGCTTCAATGAGTTGCTTCATACCAGGACTTGTTTCTCCTCAACACTGTTGGCGAAATCTGGCTGTCTCTGGTTCTGCCTCAATTTACTTTTCCAATAGACAACCAAATTGGAAGATCATTTAAAAGCAACTTATTAGAGTACTCTAATAAAGTGGAGTCTCTCTATGAAAAGCAGAAACCTGGAGAAATGGATTACCGTATTTTCCGGCATATAAGACGACTTTCTAAACCATGAAAATCTTCTCAAAAGTCTTGGGTTGTCTTATATGCCCAGTTGTCTTATACACCGGAAAATACGGTACATTTATTTTTAGAGTAAGCACAACAAAGAACTTCAAAGGTAAAATTGATTGGTTTAGAAATAGTCATCTGCATCACTGAAAGCATCCAATAATATGTGATCATAGCCATAGAAAAGAGCATTGTATTCTGAATAAAAGAGAAAAAAATTGCAAAGGAAAAACGTCCACATAGGTAAGGGTTCATGGAGACTTCAGAAAAGCTAAAAACAAAACTGTTGTCTACAATGATCTCCTGCCAGTCCTGGTTTCTGAACGAAAGGCTTTTCTTGAAGATTAAGGCTTATGGAAAATTAGTAGCAATACAATATAAAAGCAGATTTAAAATACAAGAAAACTCATGTTAGTTAGCTAGTGCAACAGTATTACAAAAACCATGTTTCAACTATTACAAAGTACATCCTATGTGGTCTTAAATACCCAGATTCAAATATTGAAGCAGAGCTCATGGGCTGTCTCACTTTGTGCTGCTTTATTTTTCTGGTTAGAAGCATATGTGCCAACTCTACATAGACACTTTGGTCTAAGCTCTGAGTGAAACTTCAACTGAAGGCAAACAATCCTTTGGGTTCTTGTCTTGAAAAACGGGACAAGACTGATGCTATCTGGCAGTTTTGTCCCCTCTAAAATATATTAATATCCCTGGCCAATGAATTTCTACAAACTGGATTACATCAACTAAAATCTTAAGCAGCCTACTCAATTTGTAAGGAGATACTCCACAAAGAGTAGATGACATCATCATTTCCAGCAAATAGAAAATAGAGGGGCTTGACCTGAACATGTGCCTACTTCACATATCAGAAGAACAATACCACAGAAATAGCTGAACTCTTGAACTCTTTTCTGGCAAGATCCACAAATCAACCTTCACTTGAACATGAATATTTATTTGCAAGCAACAGAACAAATTAATCATTACGAATCAGCAGAGCACAATAGGAGAAAAAATATTTGGTACTACCTCATCTATGTTATAGTCACTTAAAATTTATCCTGCAGCTCTATAGTTTTGCTATGAATAAACTCCTGGTGTTTTAAAGTTCTAATGTTTTGGTTAGACGTAATGAAGTTCTCAAAACTTTAGAAAAGTAAAAAGAAATTTCTGGAAACTAACTTAGCCTAATATAGTATGCATACTGTATGTGTGTATGCATACCCACCCACAGAGAGAAATTAATATTATAGCAAAGCTTATCTTTATTTTTTTCTAAAAGTTGTTGATGTTCCCCTTCTATCTCATTTTCAGAATGCCTTTGATTTTCATTTTTTTTTTAAAAAAAATAGTTCTTTTGAGTTGAACTTATAACTTTTGTTGCTGCTCTATGCTGTTACAAATTATTTGCTAGAGCTTGGCACTCCCCAAGCTGTCCATGTTACTTTATGGGGGGAAAAATCCCCAGAAGCTCCCCTTTCAAAATGGCTGTTGCACACTAAGAGTCTCTTTTTTCTGTTATCTATGATCTGCTGATTTCACTGCTAAAGCTGGTTCTTTGGCAGTTCTGCTCCCTGGTTTTGAATGGGAGAACTTAGAGGTGATGCAAGATGACTTTTGGACAATTGTGGACCCAATGGGGAATGGGGGTCTTGAAGATTCTAATTCCTTCTGGAAGCGATTGACTTTTGTCACTGGGCATATCCACCTTCCTATCAAGCAGTTTTGTTTTCTAAGCATGCCAGAATGTTAACTTTAACTTTTTGACTTTATTGTTTTATTTTGCTTTTTGCTTTAAAAGTTGGTGAGCGGTTGAATTCTGACTTATTTCAACCTCTTATTGGACTCTATTTTTTTTCTTTTTTTTCCTTTGGATATACATTGTTCTGGATAACCTTTGTCTCCTTTGTATGGAAAGCACGGCATGGAACATTAAATTGTCATTACTGGATTCTGTATTTTTTGAATTTGCAAAAAAACCTGGAGTTTATTTCTATTGAATTTTGCTTATAATTTTGGATTGAAATATAGAGGAGATATCTATCTCTCTATCTATCTCTCTATCTCTCTATCTCTCTGTCTATCTATCTATCTATCTATCTATCTATCTATCTATCTATCTATCTATCTATCTATCTATCTATCTATCTATCTTTGTTCCTTGATTAAGGTCCACTGATTAAAATGGTTATAAAGTGCCTGAAATCTAAGAAAGAAAGGTGGGGAAATATACAGCTTTTAACTGAATTTCTCTTACAAAAACTTGATCAAACTTTAAGAAGGGGAACTCATCAAATTTCCAGGTGACACTAAACTGACAGGAATAACTAGCACCCCAGAAGACAAGCTCAGGATTCAAAAAGATCTTGACAAACTGGAACAATGGGCTCTATCCAACAAAATGAGTTTTAATGTTTTAATTTAGGCAGGAAAAATCAAAGATATAAGTACAGATTAGGTGAGACCTGGCTCAAAAACAGTAACTGTGACAGGGATCTTAGAGTCCTAGTGGATGATCACTTGACTATGAGCCAGCAATGTGCAGCAGCAGCCAAAAAAGCTAATACAATCCTGACATAGAATCAAGATCACATGAAGTATTAGTACCGCTTTATAAAACCCTAGTGAGAGCACATCTGGAATACTGCAACCAATTTTAGATGTTGGGACCTTGGAAAAAGTTCAGAGAAGAGCAACTAAAATGATCCAAGGCCTGGAGACTAAAACATATGAAGAACTGCTGACATGATAGCAGTATTCCAGTATTTTAGGGGTTGCCACAAAGAAGAGGGGGTCAAATTATTCTCCAAAGCACCAGGGGGCAGGATTAGAAACAATGATTGGAAACTGATCCAAAGGAGAAGCAACCTGGAATTAGAGAGAAAATTCCTAACAGTGAGAACAATTAACCAGTGGAACACCTTGCGCTCAGAAGTTGTGGGTGCTCCATCACTGGAAGTTTTTAAGAAGAGACTGGTCAGTCACTTGTCTGAGATGGTATAGGTTCTCCTGCTTGAGAGGGGGACCGGACGAGAAGACCTCCAAGGTCCCTTCCAACTCTATTCTATTCTAATATTTGTTCAAAGAATGGCAGAATATGAATCTTTACCTTTGGATAAAGATAAACAAAAGGACTTTGATCCAGTTCCAGATCAAATATATAATCTCACAGTTGAAGAACCAGCAAGTGGATTTCATTTGTTGTTCCAAAATTTAATTTTGCATACTTCTCCAACATTACAACCTGAGAGGGAGTCAAATTCCTTTTCTCTAGGAAGGAATTCTTTTCCTCTATTAAGATGGAGAGAAACTGGATAGATTTATCACAGTTAACTAGTAACTACTTCTGTTTGCACTCTGACTTGAAGATAGACCTTTTCTGGAGACTGAATTTACTACATTTAATTAAACAGCAATTGACAAGAGAGGATATTAAGGAAGAAACATAGATATTTGACCCAGTACAATCTATTTATAACTTTTAGAATGATCTGGGATAGTTAATATGCCATTGTAAATTTTCTATGAATGGATTACAATAACAGTTTGTTATCAGAGCGCTTTGAAACTTTAATTTGGTTCTGTTTTACTATTATTGTTTTTCCTGTTAACTACTTTGTCATTAATATGACTTATAGAAGATAGATCAACAAACTGTTAATATATTTAGTAGTTTAAAAACTTTGGAAAGGCCTGTTTTGCAAGGTGTGGAAATTAATGTTGTAGTAATATATTAATCAGTATTTAGCTAGAAGGGATAATGTGTATAATATGTTTGTTTGTTTTTTTGATGCACTTTTGTAATGTTCTGTGTTTTGTGTTTTCTCCTTTATGTCTTCTAGGATTTTTATTTAGTTTTGTATTTTGTATTTTAACTTTGTTCTGAATAAAATAAAAAATATAGAAAAAAAATTCCCCATGAAGACTTTAATTTCTAATTTTTTATTTATATAATTACTTCTTTATTTATTTTTATACACTCTTAGTCACATGACTCTGGATAGGGTACAACAGTATAAACATAAAAAATATAAACAATACCCCAAAATACCTTTCCCACAGATCAACAACCCAAACTCACTATCTGTTATGGAAATTATTATATTATTATATTGTAGTATAATGATAATTATTAAATAATTAAAATACAATTCTATTTTAACTCATTAAAGTGCATGTGACCCTTAAAATAATCCTGAAAAAGATTAATGGATAATAGAGAGGCGCTATCAAACATTAAGTCAAATTCAATATGTGTGTGAAGTAGAACTGATTACACCTTCCCACAATGGAGAAAATCGCTACTTGTTAGAGTAGACATGCCCCCAAAATACTTAAGTTTCCAAAAAGCAAGCATAAATCTATCTGTTAGAAGCAAAAGAACATATAATTACTCCTGCCTAAAATATGTGTTTGGAATAAAAAATGATTTTTATTGCAAAAGTTTTTTTTTAATAGTATGATATTCTTGATGTATTATTATGGTCTCTGCATATGAAAGAAACCCAGACTGAAGCATATTGATTGCAACATAATTTCTATTATCCAGCTAAATGGCTGCTTTGCATAGAAGTTGGAGACTCAATAAACAAAGGTTTGTCCATGTCTCTAAATCATATCATTGTACATTTCTTTGCTGCATTTTATTTGTTTCTTTAAAATGGTAAATAGTTCACAATGCTCAAGGGTGGAGTTAGCTGTCTTTTAATTAGAAGTGGCCTGTAAGACAAAATGCATAAACATACAGAGTGCCTAGTGCCACACGACTTTCAAGAGGTACAAAAATTAAATAAAATGTGTTTTATGGATTATGTTTCCTCCCGTCATACACATAATAAAACATAACATGTTTTATGGATCTTAGCTTTTCCCATCATCAAGATAATAAAATGAAATGACTGTATAAATAGTGGATTAGATGAAAGTCAATGCATTGTGGCTATCACGGCAAATGCACTTTGGTGTTTAAAATAAGGGGCTTCAAAGGTATAACCACACTGAGATGAACTGTGCTCATTACATGTTAAATATGCCAATTCTGGCTACCTTGGTATTAAGAGGCAAAACAATCAAGGTAAGCCAAGTAACAGGAATATCGGAGATAGTGACTATATAATATAATATAATATAATACTTCTTAATTTTAACTAAGTTTAATCTGGATACTTTGTATTTCAAGTTTAATAAACTCAAAACAATAATAAGAATCCAGTTAATAGGAAACTGAGCTTAGGATAAGTAAGAATTCCTTAAAGAAGACAGTAATGAATTACCAGTACTTATTTTTCCAACTTTAATTCATTTTGACCTCTTTCTTCATCAGTGTGCATTAAAAAAATGATTCCAAAATCTTGACATTACTTTTAAAATGTCATTTTTCTACACACTTTTATTTGTGTATTAGACGCACCTTCACCCAATATAATGAATACAGATTTCTAAAATTGGTAGTCCACTCATGTATCAAAATTAATTTTCTCCATAAGTTATAGATCCACTTTTAAGAAGAGTCTTCAGCGGATATTTTTCTTTCTTTCTGCCAGCTAGTGATGCTAAAGGAGGGAGAAAAAAAGCAAATATGGGAGACTCCACTAATTTCAATCCTTACAACACTGTACACATAAAAATAACAGCACCATTTGCAAGCCTAATGCCCTGATGGGATGGAGTTCACAACTGGGTCAACACATTCTGTCTCTCTCTCTCTCTCATCAGATCTATATTGCCACTCATCTCTCAAATGTGTTTCTGAGTGATGTACAACCACTAATTAAAACAAACAAAAAGTGAAAAATCAATTGAACACAAATATAAATAAAATCACAGGACAATGGATCAGCATCATACATACAGTGTAATTAGATCTCATCAGATGGAATAACAGTAGCAGACAGGACGTGAACAGGCACCTCCTGATGGACCTCATGGAATAGGTAGATATAATTAAGGAGAGAGTGTTAGTGTTTAGTTATGCCAGTATAGTTTCCTGTTGGGTCAAGGACTAGCGGAGAGACTTTTTAACTTTGATTGTATGAAATATATTCTCAGTATGATAAGCACAAATTTTCATACTATACAAAACCTTGTCAGCCTGGTCTTATGAAAACTGATTAGAACAAACCAGGTCTAATCTTATGCTTGTGCACATCTGTTCTTTGAATACTTAGAACTGTGAATAACCTTTATGGAAATCACATAATAAATGCTAATTATAGCATCAAAAATTATGCTATAATAAATTATGCTATAATGTTTTTCAACATCTACAAGGCCCACCTCTCCTCTTTATTTATTTATTAGATTTGTTTTCCAACCATCTTGCCTAGAGGTCACTCTGGGCAGCTTACAAACATTGCATCCTCTTTCAGTGTGTCCAGTGTGAAATCTTCAGGACAAAGTTACACTGAATGATATAGACATATAATATGGTCTCTTCCCAAACTACTTTTTCTACCAGCTCTGTCTAATATAGCCAAGAACTTTGTTGCTGAGCTGGTTCACTAATTGGCTGATGACAATTATAATCTAAAATGGCAGGTCGGATCCAAATTAGGATAGGTTATCCTAGATACTTTCCAACTCATCTATAGCAGGTATCTTATGCTAACATGTTTTGAAGATAATTGATTGATAATTATAACCATATACAATCATTATAAGCACAAATGAAATAATACCCAAGAAAATGTTTGTGTTCATATGTTTTATTAGCTTGTAAATGTACCAATATATTCAATTCTTTAAGGAGTTTTAAGAGCATTTTGATAGAAGCAGAAATATTCTTTCTTTGGATTTGTCAGTAATTAATTTCTTTTCTCAGAAGACAGATATTTTAATTATGAAGTAAAAGAAATTTCTTGTTAAATATTCTCACAATGTATCACAATGACCTAGCTTTTTCCCAAACCATTTTGAAGCCTACAATTTTGAAGAGTGTCTTGTTCCTTTTAGAACTTCCTTCAGATAAATCCTGTATAGTGGGACTGCAGAGAGATGAATATCTCTTCTGATAAAAACCATTCATAAATATCATCCATATGGAAATAACTTCTACGAAGCAAATAAATTATACACTGTACTTACACAATGCTCAGTATACCCAGTCAAATGACATCTTCTTTGGTTTTCATATCTTTATGTCAGCATGATCATTTGTAGGAGATAATTTCTGAAAAGAATGAAGCAATAAATGCTCAGAATGCAAATTTAAATAATCCTAGCTTGGATTTAAATTGCACTATAGAATCATTTTTTACCTGAAAATAAAATCCATCAAGCAAGAGTCCTGTTTATCCCTCATTAATTTTGGTGATGCTTGAATATTTATTAGAATGCAGTTCAGAATTTAAAGAAAATTACATGATATCTTCATTGCTAAAATACATGGTGCATAAGTTACACAGTTCCAGATTTTTCATCCTCCCCCCAAGTGTTGCTGTGTTGAGTACAATTAAGTGCTTTCAATAAATGAAATCAATGAAATAGTCCAGCACTGTTAATAAGAAACCATATATGTGATACATTCCTGGCATTTAATTACTTCAGTTGTTACTCAAGGAATTTATTGGGATGACCATTATTGTAAAGTTAATCAGTAGATAATCAAAATTCTCTTTTTCTATTAGTGAAGAATACTTTAACTTACCAGTTCTGAGTTATGTTCTTTAAGAAGTGAAAGGAGATGACATGATTATTTTCTCTGCTTCCCATGGAAAAATGAATCTAGCATTCTATATCTATCTCATAAAGTCTATTTTTAGCATGTAAAAAGACCATTTGGCTGCTTCTAGTCCTGGTCATTTGAGAGCATAGATTCTGAAATCCATTGAATTGTTATTTATGAATAATTAAGAACCCCCTAAGCATGTCAACTGAATTCAACATAGTACCTACAGAGGACTATATAAAAAGTATTTCTTCTGATTCCTCATGATGAAGTAAACAAGCAAACAAAAAAACTCTTTATAAAATATGGATTCAACTACTGAAAACAAACAAATTATCACAGCAATCATGATTTCCTAACAATAGCACTATTGTTACTGGTTTGTGATTAATTAGGAACCCTTTGAATTCTATTATGGCTGAGTGCAAGGTTCTAGTTGCATAGAATAGGAAATTATGAAACTAGTAGAATTGCCAGAGATTAGTTCCTTAGTGCCTTGGAAGAGAGTAGATTTCTATCACCACCGTCAATTTTAGTAATGAATTTGTTCTCAATTACTATTTTAAATGCAAAACTTGAAAAACATCAAGGAAGGGGAAAATGAAAACTTACCATTCCTTAGAAACAAAAGCAGGCAAGATGAGTAAAAATAAATAAAATAAAGATAGAACATGGCCGGAGAGAAGTGAAACAAATGAAATGGTTCCCATTTTAACAAACACTGAACAGTTTTGCAAGGTAGAACACTGATTTTCACTTCTTTATATTTATAATTAAAAAAAAACTTGTATAAGAAAATATTTTAAAAATAGCCATAGATGGGAGAACGTTGTTTGCAAAATAGTAATAATCACAAATGCAGAAGCAAACTGATGCAAAAACCATAAATATGATATAGAAAGAAGAGATGAAATGTCAACTTGAAAAACATAGAAAGCAGACAGAAGCCTTAATTAAAGTCAATTAAAATCTGTAGTGGGGTCTGCTTATCATACTTTGCATAAATTAAGAATATTATTCCTCCCTAAAGTAAATAATTTTTATATGGAAGTTTTACTTTATATATCAATTTACTTCCATAGTAAAGTGAAGATTTTTTTTTCAGACTAGACATTAAACAGTTATTTATGGTGTCTGAATATAAGTTTCTATGTTGACGTCTAATCAGAACACAAATGGTAAAATTTCTATTGTTAAATAAAGCACACATTTTTTTAAATCAAGATAATATTAAAGAACACAAATTTGACAGGTTTTAAGCAATATTTTTTTCTATCCATTTCAGTATTGAAGGGAATAATTCTACTCCTTGCATTTTCACAAATTATTATTTTTTAATTTATTGTCATGTACAACAGTAAAGCAAAGCAAGAAATTCTAAATGATGTTTAAACAATGATTACCCAGAACAATTTCAAATTTCATTTCTACCACTCTTAAATGCAACTAAATGATAATTCTTAAGCTCTATTGTGCAAGTATAGAAGCACATGTACTTCCTTTATTTTATGATATCTGTTGAGTAAAATAAAATAAAAACCAAAGCCTATACAATATGATTAGTATCCAAAAGGAATTGTATCACTGCAGAAAAACAAAAGTAGATTTTTTTTTAAAAAAAAAAAATAGATTGTCAGAGGCCATTGGAAAGGAATACAAATACATACTTCTGGCCATAGCCACACAGGGCTAGTAAAAAGGATAAATTGTTGACCCGAAGCTACATGATGATTTTACCTAATGGTGGCATATTGGAATTACACCTGATAAATATTTTCTTCTAATGAATAGAATCAAATATAGGTCCAACAATTAATGAAAATTAAATCAAATTTATTAAAATAGTGTTTCCAAATTTTATGTAAAGCTGAAGACTAAATACTTGAATAATAACATATCCTTTCATGATACTCTAGACAATTGGAAGTCCTTCTTAATTTATCTGCAGGATGGAAACATTGTTCTATCATGAAGCTTTTGCCACAATATTTTACTTAACTTGTCTGACTGCAACTAAGTTAAATATACACAGTGAAGTAATCGCTTGAATGTCACATAATATCCATGGGGGGGACGTTCCTCGGGACATATATGAAGAATCCTAGGATATAATCACAGAAGACATAGAGATCATGCTAACTGCCCCCTAAACCCAACATGAATGTCTAGTACTGATGCTGCCATGCAAGAAAATAAAATCTGAAGTTAAATGAGAGACAAGTACAAGTAGGAACATATAAAGTGTAAACATGGAAAAGTTATATACATTGACAGATTAAGTGAATTGAATGTAAATTCATGTTTTTAAAATTAGAGAATTAAAATTCACTGGTTTACTAATTAAGATACAAATAATGAAGAAGGAACAATGTATAGTTTTCATAGTGAGATGGCTATATAGCAAATACAGTCTTGAGTACAAGGTAATCAATGATCAAATAATAGTCATTAGAATTCATTGATAACCCTTTAACTTTCTTCAGACTACTGATACAGATTGTACTGTTTTGTTCCCCATAGGTAAAATAGAAAGAAAAAGGCATGGGGATGCAAAACCAGAACTAGGTTTTTTCCTCCCTAACAATTATAAGGATTGGTCTCTTAGTAACAAATAATTTCTCTCATATAATTTCTTTCACTCTGACTTTATCTATGTCACAAATATGTCACTTTTATTCACACTTATCTTTTATTCTTCTAACTTTTTAAAACAAAGCTTTTTGTATATGCACATTCTAAATCATATGCCTAAATGCACACACACACACACACACACACACACACACACACACACACACACACACACACATCATCCCACTTATGGATAATTCTTAGGCTTAGATCCTAAATAATAGCAAGAATAGATCAAAGGAAGTATTCCATAGAGTTTTTAAATCATATTGTCAAATTGCTCAATTTATCAAGAAGATAAATGACAATTCTACAGAGATAAGTGATTGAAGTACATCAGAAGAGTGAATTGAGATGAATCTTGGGATCAAACTTGATTTGAACTGCCACTGAAAACATGTCATTGTTTTTGGCAAATGGCAGGCTTGTAAAAAGCTTTCCTTAACCCAATAGGCCACATTTCTTTAGCTGCTTTTGTCACAGACAAGCTTAAGATGATCAATCAAGTAAAAGAATTGGAAACTAAATAATATAAAAAAAGAATTGGAAGGAAATGCTAAATGCTATACTTGTCTTTATTTTGAATAAAACATTTTAATAAAGTACATCACAACCTACTACTTGATAAGATAGAAAAATGAAATTCAATGGTGAAAAACGTAAGGTTCTACATTTAGGCAAGAAAAACTAAATGTACAAGTATAGTATAGGGGGTACCTTGCTCAATAGTAGTAACTGTGAGAGGGATCTTGGAGTCCTAGTGGACAATCATTTAAATATGACCCAGCAGTGTGCTGCAGCTGCCAAAAAAGCCAACACAGTGCTAGGCTGCATTAACAGAGGGATAGAATCAAGATCTCGTGAAGTATTAATACCATTTTACAATGCCTTGGTAAGGCCACACTTGGAATACTGCATCCAGTTTTGGTCACCACGATGTAAAAAAGATGTTGAGACTCTAGAAAAAGTACAGAGAAGAGCAACAAAGATGATTAGGGGACTGGAGGCTAAAACATATAAGGAACGGTTGCTAGAATTGGGTATGTCTAGTTTAACAAAGAGAATGACGAGGGGGGACATGATAGCAGTATTCCAATATTTCAGGGGCTGTCACAAAGAAGACGGAGTCAAGCTATTTCCAAAGTGCCTGAAGGCAGGACAAGAAGCAACAGATGGAAACTAATCAAGGAGAGAAGCAACCTAGAACTAAGGAGAAACTTCCTGACAGTTAGAACAACCTGCCTCCAGAAGTGGTGAATGCTCCAACACTGGAAGTTTTTAAGAAGAGACTGGACAGCCATTTGTCTGAAATGGTATAGGGTTTCCTGCCTGAGCAGGCGGTTGGATTAGATGACCTCCAAGGTCCCTTCCAACTTTATTATTATTATTATTATTATTATTATTATTATTATTATTATTATGTATGGAAAGTTCACAATGCTTTTATCCCATATATGGTATGTTGCAAGAAAGAAATCTCATTAATTAAGCATGTGTCATCAAGCATTTCCTTTGGAAACCAAGCCCCAATAACATCTAGGCTTGGTTCAAGAAGACCAAGCTTTACAAGTGATAATAAGTAAAAACATTCAGTTAAGACAGACTAACTTTTGGAAGTTATGATGAGTTGAAAAAGAAAGAAGAAATGAAGATGTAGGAAATTAAAAAAAAATGTGAGACAACCTTCTCATACGAAAAAAAATGAAATTCTCAGAAGCAACTCATTTTGCTTAACTGGAATGTTTGTATTAGTTAAATGTCATAAAAGTCTTGGATTTTATAAAATGTGTGTTCAAGTTTTAATAGATCCATGACAAAAGGATTCCAGAATAGAGATGACTTCAGAAATGCTTCTTCCTCCAGTTTTGAACATGCTGGATATTCTTAACAGTGCCTTTTGTTCTTATTGACTGAGGTGTATCATGCCAGGGGCTCATATATGTAAGTAAGTATGATACTTGCATGTTTATTATCTCTTATCCTATGCATGCTCTCCATTTAAATCAGATAATTGAGAGAGTAAAACAAATTACTATTTTAAAATTAAGTCCCCAAAATGTTTTGTGAGTGCAAGTTCTCTTTTAACCATGTTGGGATGGCAGTAGAACTGGACTATGTAGTGCAAAAAGAGAGACTGGGGGCAGGGATACAATATCCTCTTTATTGTTTTGAAGGGTGCAACATATCAAAGATAAAAATGTTGTAGGGGGAAGCAACAAAGCATAGTGTTTTACAACATCACTTCCATTGGAATTACAATAAAACCCAAAGTCAGACCTTGGGAAGTGCTCCACACATTGATTTGTTTTTGAAGTTTTGATGGTCTATGGGATGCTGTGTAATCTTTCTTAAACCCTGCAATAAAAAATATAGATGGTTTCCAGAAGATCGATCCATTTGCTCTGACATAGATGTGATGGATTGCTTGCACAGATCATGCCTCCATTATTGGTGATACCAACATTTTTAGTTTCACAATAAGTATGTAAGGAATTCAGCAATACACCACTAGAAAGAAGAACAGACTAAATGGACTAAATGCTTTTAATTTTTTTATTCCAGTAAATGTTTAAACAGAAATGGAGTGGTTGAGATGCTTGTTGTTTGTTTGGACAATGTTTATGTCATATGTCATCCGTGTAATACTAATGATACAGGGATCAATTCTAGCAGTACAATTTTAGACTTCTGAATACAAGAAATGGGGAAAGAAAAAGAGTCATGGATTGATGACCCCATCTTAGTTGTTATACAAGCTTATATTCAACAACTGTGTTATCAAAATGTTCGCTTTTGAAATTTACTCTATTCTACAGAATATTATTTTAAGAATTATATAAAATATTCTAGCTTGGTGGGATAAACATACTCTTTATCTAGAGTTTTTATATTTGGCGACAGCATCAGCCAGATGGTTAGGCTGGACTTGGCATTTTTGTCCATCTATTAAGTCCTTCTTTTTTTTAAAACAAGTTTAATTAATTTTTCAATTTTTACATCCAAGTGCTTAGGAAACAATGTGGTTATGGGGTAATCAATAATCCAATAAGAAAGTCATAGATATATTCCTCAGGTTAACACCTTAAAGATTCCCTATTTCCCTTAATTAATATAACATATTAAATTTAATACATTTCTAAATAAAGCTCAATCAATCAATACATTTATCAATAACATTTTACTTATACAGATCCATGTCCTGTTTTTAAGCTTTACATAATTTATTTATTTATTTTTTATTAAATAAATAAATAAATAATACTTATACAGATCCATGTCCTGTTTTTAAGCTTTACATAATTCCAATTACCATATTCCAATTAGCCTTAAATGACCCTATTGTTTACACTTCAGGTAACCTTAATTTCCCTCATTTCATTACATAATAATTATGATATCTAAAATAAACATATTATTCCAAAAGTTACATTCTTATTTTCCCCAAATCTGACAGATAGACAGATATTTACTTAGTTTAGCTATGGACAAATCTACAAAACAACAGAATTCCTATAATGCATTTGGCCATTTGGGATTCATTCTCTTTTATCTGATGAGTACACAAGATGTATATAGCTAGATTGTCTTTAGATATTTGGAAAGATATTTGCTACTGGCCTCAACAAGCATGGCCAATAGCAAGGAAATATGGAGTTGTCATCCAAAATATCTGGAAGACATCAAGTTGTTTATCCAACTTGCTTCCCATTTCACATTTTATATATATATGGATATTGGCCTAGTATTAGTTAGCCAAATGTTTATTGAAAGCGGTACTGAAAAGCAATAACCTGGCAAGACATGAAATAGCTATTTGATGACAAATTGATGAGCAATTTAATGACAAATTGATAAGCAATAGGCTGACACAGTGAGAAATAGCTTGATCCTGCACAATAACAATCTAATTCTAGACTTTGAATGAGGAGTTGATGACAATAGCCAAGACAATTCAACAAAGCTAGCTAAATGTGTTATAGACGGGCAAATGCTATGTAATAATCTCAGCTTGTAGCAGAGTAGACAGATGGTATATTGAATCAGGAACAATAAGCAATAGCAAAATCAGAATCTATGAAAATTGCTGATGGAATGCTACAAACTACTGCAAAATTTAGCTCCTAAATGTCTGGGTGGTTTACCAAGTTGGATCTTGCCTTCTTAAGAGCCAGTGGTGCAGTGGTTAGAATGCAGTATTGCTGCTGACTGCCAGTAACTTGATTTTCATTGGCTCAAGGTTGACTCAGCCTTCCATCCTTCCAAGGTTGGTAAAACGAGGACCCAGATTGTTGGGGGCAATATGATGACTCTGTAAACAGCTTAGAAAGGGCTGTAAAGCACTATGAAGTGGTATATAAGTTTAAGTGCTATTGCTATTTTGGGAAATCATAATAAAATATGGAAAATTCAGATCTTTCCACAACAAAATAAACAACATAATTTATATTTTTGTAGGTATGAAATAAAGTGTATTTACATGTGTGAATTTTAACTGATATTAAAAGTGTTTGGTCTCCATTGATTAAAATAGTGAATATATTAGATTAATACTATTCCTAATTGTTAGAGAATTTTATGTGAATTTTATTTCCTCAAAAACAGTGTGTTAAATAAATGTATCTCAGGATGTCCAAAAATATCAGACTAAAATATTAGGGTATTGATCAGGTATACGTAAAAGTAAGATACTGGCTAGGATGATGCAAACAAAGCTCCACCTATTTTTAAATATGTCAGGTTCTATCTATCTATCTATCTATCTGTCTGTCTGTCTGTCTGTCTGTCTGTCTGTCTGTCTGTCTGTCTGTCTGTCTGTCTGTCTGTCCGTCCGTCCGTCCGTCCGTCCGTCCGTCCGTCCGTCCGTCCGTCCATCCATCCATCCATCCATCCATCCATCCATCCATCTATCTATCTATCTATCTATCTATCTATCTATCTATCTATCTATCTATCTATCTATCTATCATCTATCTGTCTGTCTATCTATGTATCTATCTACAGGTGGAGCTTTGTTTGCACAATTGTAGCATCATCTTGATTTTTTGACTTTTGATCATCTTCTTTCTGCATACCCATGCAGAGTTTACATGCTTATAAGAAAATAACTGTTGAAGTGAAACAAATCTAAAAAAATCAATTTCTCAATGCATTTTTCATGACAGAGAACAGGTCACAACATTTGCTAAAAGATCATTTGATCTATTCTGAAAATACCAAGACACAGAAATGAGAATCTAAACCCTCTAAAAATCAAATCAGCCATGAGGCACCACAAATTTAGCATTGCTAACATTGAAGTAAACATTTCACATTCATAATAGACATTGAAATGTTCGGTATTAAACATATCCTCCCTTGAATGAATTCAAAATGGGACTGTTAATTTTTAGCAATACCTCATGCCAACTGATTGTTAATTTGACAGGACCAATTTTCTTGTGCTGAATTTAATACCTATAGGGAATGTCTCTTTCCCCTTTTGAAGTTTCAAACCTAGAAACTCAGACTTTCTGAGGAGCTTTTTTGGCCTTAATCAAGAACCAAGGGTTTATTCATCTTTTAATAATAATGCTGAAGGCTACATTTCAAGAAGGAAACAAGATCAGGTAAAAGCAGGGAAGAGACTAGGACAAAAGCAAAGAAAGCAAATGCTGTGACATGTTTATTTGATTGTATTTAATTCAAATTGAATCAGAATTAAAATCTCATTAAATTAACTAAATATAAATTAATTACTTAAAATGTGATTAAAATTACTTCCCATCTACTGTATTTATTTCATTCATGTGATAGCTTTCTCTCATATTTTAGTGGATGGATGGATGGATGGATGGATGGATGGATGGATGGATGGATGGATGGATGCCACTGGCAAATTTTGGAGATGCTACAAGAGCTTTCAAGGGCTTTGAGGTTTTAAAATATAGTTCTGGAGTCTAAGTTGTGAAAATATGCTTTTGCCCAGGTGAACATTGTGGTGTATCTGTTTTAGAACAGTCTGGGACAATGTATGAGTCAAATGACTACCTGTTTTCTTTTGAAACTGTATGGGAAAGGAAAGGAAGGAAGACAAACAGAAAAAATATATGGAGGGGGAAAAAAGAACTATTTGCATCAGGAGACATCAGAAATTTGTTTCCAGCTAGTAGAATATTCTTGGTCAAGGACAATATAATACCGGTCAAAAGAGAAAATGACAGCAACAGCTGACAACACACTGTGCCTCTGATGTGCATTGGCACAATCACTCTTGAGCAAACAGTAAGAGATTTTATTAAAGCACGGAATCGCAGCTGGGTCACTGAGTAGTTTTCCTTCTCTCTGATTATGAAAGAGCTTGCTTGCTTGCTGCTTGGCTTCCTATTAATTACTTGAAGTACTATTATGAGTGGAAAGTGATAGTAGATTATTTTAAATGCTGCTGCTGCTATGTATGATAATCTCCTGATTCTACTTCAGCATCTCCTTGTTTAGAAATGTATCTCACCATTCCCACCCACCAATAATATTTATTGTATTTTCTTTATTTACATCTCTTGACATTCTTTACAGCCTAAAAAAAAAAACCTTAATGTTTTACTTTAAGTGACTTCTACATTTCCTTCTACATTATTCTTAGGGAAATGTTGCAGTCCTGTGAATTTTATGGATGTGTTAGGGGAGGGAACCTCTATTATTCTCCAACTTAAAGAATATTTTGTCCTTTCTTCTTTTTTTGCTGCCCACTGAAAGTTTCTGCAGTACTTGAGAGATCAACTGGATCAGCAATTTGTTTGAATCAGGCATAATAATGCTTTTGTAAGACCACACTTAGAATACTGCATTAAATTTTGATTGCCTCAGTATAAAAAAAAAAATCATTGAGACTTTAGAAGGAGTGCAAAGAGTAACAAAGATGATTAGGAGAATGGAGGCTAAAACATGAAGGAACTGGGTATGTCTGGTTTAATGAAAAGAAAGATTAGGGGTGACATGATAGCAGTATTCCAATATCTAAGGGGCTGCTGCAAAGAACAGAGGATCAACTTATTGTCTAAAGCACCTGGAGGTAGGACAAGATGCAATGGATGGAAACCTGTCAAGTTTGGATTGTAAACTTGGGAATTTTATTGATTTTTATGACCTATGGAGGGTACATTTTGATTTCATTAAAGTTCAAATGTATTTCATTTATTATTGAAGCAATGGGGGGAGGGCTGTACTTTTCAGGATCTTTTTGGGTTAATGTTGTAAATTGGGTGAGACTTGCACCAGAAAATGCAGATGCTGAGCCTTAAATCTAAAATAGCCTATGACCCTCAATATGTTATTGAGCTACACCGGGTTGATCTGCTGGATATTGTATTGTGGCAAAGACAGTTTTGAAATTTTATTCTGCTGTATGGCTCTATGAAATCTTTGTTTTAAAGAAATGTGCTCTGTTCTTTATAAATCAAAAAAGGTATCTGTGGAAATCATGCTTGGAAAGACATTTTATTCCTTCCTATATGGCAAATGGTTCTTTAACAGCTTGAAGGTATATATAAAAATCAGTTGTGGTGATTGCAAAAAAAACAAATTATTTGAATAATAAAAGCATTTCTTATAAGTAGAAAATATTCCCCATTCCAGACTTTCTTATCATGAAGGATATCTTTTACAACAACACTACAAAATACCATCTGATTCTTTCCTGTTTAACATTGTTAATTTTTCTATATGATGTCTTCATGCTAATTTCCCGTTTATAAAACAAACGAATGAATGGCTGCTTGCAGCATCCATATTTGAAGAAGAATATTGGAGTGACAAAATTGGGGATGTGCATCCATTCCATACATATTCTTTCTTTTTCATTTTAAATATATTTTATTAATTTTCTACAGTAACAATCTTTAGTGCTTTGTGAACAATGTGTTGTCTGGGTTCATATATTTAAAACAATCAATGATAATTAATTTCTACAATTAATCAATATGTTGGTAATATATTTCTTGATCCTCTCTTCTTCTTGTAATATTCTCCTTTTGTCTATGTTAAACAAATATAATTCTTAATATTTTCAGTACAAACCAAGTTGAATATAAACATTTTTAGTATTTATGCATATAATAATAGCATCAACATATAACATTTTTAATCAGCTTATTTCCATTGTATTTATAAAAGTCATCTTATTAAATCATTATATGTCCTGTTTTCAAGTTCCTATTGAAGCTTAGTTTCCCCTCAGAATTCAGACCTCTCTTACCAGTCATAATTTTCTCAAAATTCATTACCTTTAAATATCCAAACTTTTCATTTAAATAGACCCTCTTAATGTTTTAACATTTCATATATTCTAAAAGTATTATACTACTTATATATCTTATTCCTCTCACTATAGGGCCCCTTTATGTACATATTCTTTGTTGGCAAATTTATCCTCAAGCAATATAACATTTGAAGAAAAGGTAGAAGATAAATTGATAAATCATTACACAAATGTTTCTATTTATTAACAAGTATCAACATAGACTTCATGACAAAATTAGGATTAATAGACATTATTGCTATACTGAGCTAATATCTTATGTAACCCCAGGGTTCCTGAACATTTATTCCAGGAATTTTGATACAGATCTCTTTGAGGTTAAGACTTTAGGTACATCTATTAATTTTAGAGGTATTTATGTTAAATGAAGTTACTTCAATGAGGCTGTTATACATTTACTAGTGTCTAAAAGTTCAACTTGCCTAATATTATAGCTGGAATAATTTATATAGCTAGTATCTTATAACCCAATTTTGGCAACTCCCAATCACATATTAAAAGAATATACAAACCCATATTAAAACAATACACATTAAAAACAAACATCTGGCACTAAATTAAATTTATGGTGTCAGTCACTGCAGTCATGTGCAGAATTTATACAATTTAAGGAAATAGCTAAATGTTCAAAGCAAATAACTTTCTTCTATTTCTTAAATGTTTTAATAATTTTCTTGTGGCTATTCATGTTCAGAGGATCTTTTTTAAAAAATTGATTCCTCTGTATTGAATCTCCCCAGCCATTTGATCAGCACATCCTTGGTTCAATATGTATTTAGCAGGTGAAACCTCTTGCACCACATTTTTTTTACAAATACTGCCAGCTTCAGTTAGTGCAATATCTCAGATGCATTGCAAACAAATTCTTAATGGACTTAGAAAGTCCTTTAAACTTGATGGGTTAATTAATTATAGATAGGCGGGAGAGAGAGTGAGCTGTAAATAGTGTTCCTGTATTAGAATAGAGCATAACATATATTGACTTTCAGTGTCTCATAATCAGAACTCTCCCTTGTGTTTTTCTCTCGACCTAGAATTTGACTTAGTAGTGTGCTCTTCCTTCTACCTCTCTAAATGCTTTGTGTGGAAATGAATTCTGCAATCACATGGGAACAATGTGGTGTTTATTGCAAGTATTCATTATAAGAGCCAATTTTATATCTCATATTAAAATTTATAAATGAAAAGTATGATTCAAAATTACAGATCAGGAAAAAAAATGTGTATGAAAAAGCAGTCTTCTTTTGTAAGGTGACCAACCGTCCTCCTTTAGGGAGGACAGTCCTCCTTTTGTGAGTTCTGTCCTCCCTCAAAATGTCCTCCTTTTCGATATTTGAAGACTAATCTGCAGGGCTTTTTTTTTTTCTCATAGAATGCTCAGAATGGTGTTCCGGCACCTTTTTTTGATGTTTTTTTTTTTTTCAACTTTTACATGAGCTGTGCTACTCCTATTGGCTTTCAAAAGCCAATAGGAATTACTGCTGAGCACGCCAAAACACCCAGCCAGCAAACTTGGCACATGTAAGTTGTCAGCAATGAAGGTGAATTGGCAGCAACTTTGCACCCCTCCCTGCTACCCAACTACACCATCTCCTAGTTAGTCCCAAAGATACCTGGAGGAGACTGGAGCAGTGATGCCACTGTAACCTTCTCTTGATCTTGATTATTGCTAGGGCAATAATGGCTTTGGGTGCAAGAGGCAGGAGCAGCGGGGCTGCTGCGGGTGGGGGTGGTGGCCAGCTGCCCCCATGCTGTGGGAACTGCGGGGCCTGCTCTATATGGTGGTGCTGGCAGGGCAGTTGCAAGTGGGGTGTGTTGACAGCAGGCTGCCCCCCTGGGCCAGAGCCAGTGCAGCTGGTGCTTTGGGAGTTGCGGGGCCTGCTCTACACGGCGGGCCAACCGTGCTGGCAGGGCGGCTGCGGGCAGGGGTGCAGCATGTAAACATGATTACAATATAAAATGTTATTGTTGCAAATGTTTTTATTATGCATTTATCCTATTATAGTGTATTCTGTATTACTGTTGCAATGAATAAAATGTTTCTTTTATTTAAGATATTTTTTCTTCAATTTATTTGTGTCCTCCTTTTCATTGTAAAAAAGTTGGTCACCTTATCTTTTGCCAAGGTGTGAAAATGCTGCAAATTTATTTGAGCTTGTTTTTTTTTAGCCAATAATATTGCTGCTAGGAATGAAGGTCACAGAAAAGGCAACACATCCTTCTTTGCCCTCTTTAATATTACCAAAATTGCTTCTTATGCAAACCATCTAGTTGTCAAAGAACTATTTGTCCAATGAGAAGGAATAAAACATTTGCCAGTACATTATTTCCACATGTTCTGTTTTTATTTTTACAAAAACAAAGCAAATGTCTTTTTAAAATTAAAAGAATTATAGCCCAATAACATACTGAAGATCACAATCTGCTTTATATTCATAGCCAGTGTCTGCATTTTGTAATGCAGGTTTCATCCAAAGCATGGTGATAATGAAGGATTAATCCAAAAATGTCTAAAAGACTACAGATTCCCATTCTTGTTTCCCATATTGAATGAATCCTATTTGAAATTCAATGGAATCAAATTGTATCCACCATAGAAAATCCAAAGCATTTCTAAGTTTACATCTCTAAACCAATTCTATATCTTTCCCCTTTCCTGATGAAATTCTGACATACTGTTCACTCCATTTATCTTTCTTTTCTTTTTAAACTGCTAGTCAAGTTGATCTCCCCTTTTGCTGCATGAGATTTGTACTGAGGTACACAAGGAGCAACATGGAAGAAGAGGAGAGGTCAAAACATTCTATAATTGAATAAAAATGAAATTATACTGTATTTGAATGCATCATATAGATAATAATGGTAAGAAATTATATTCTTAAGCAATTATAATATTTAAGTTTTAATTTTGATTCTCAACTATGGACAAAGACAATTGTCAAAAACTTCTGGGGCTTGAATTTCAGAATCTATGTCTAGTTCTCAAGTATATGATATCTGGCCTCAAAATGCTTTCAAGCAGAAAAACTTTATAGAGATCTGCAACTTCAGGCCTTCTAATTAACTTGCCCAAAGCAGTAGGAAACATCTTGATTTACCTGGATGGGGACTACCATAGTATGAAGAATATATTCTTCTGCCTTTGCATGGTTAAAATAATAAAAAATAATAATTTACTGTTTGAATTTCTTAATTTAAGCCACAATACTCTGGCTAGAAACTCCATTTCCCATGTAGCATCCCTTGATAAATGTTAAGGCCTAACATGATTTATTGCCTCAGATATCTGCCTGAAAACTGGACCAGATTTTGTTGTTGCTATTATTATTGTTTGAAATGTCTTGTACTTTGAGAAATAGAGTATTGAGACCGTCATTCACTGCAGTAAGCCTGCATTTCTCAGATTTATTGTCACTGTTGCCCATCCTGTTCCAAATATGTCAACAATAACCACTTCAATAGACAATAGTTGTTGGCAATAGTCATTGGCAATAGACTCCTCACAAATATGGAAACAGTGCTGCTCTAATGCCAGCCTGATTCCTAATAACTTTTCAGATTTTACCACCTCATGAACAATGTTCTTTCTGTAAAACATTAGCTAATTGACCACAATCAGTTGTTTGTTTTAGCACCAAAAAAGTACTATAATCCATGGACCATTAATCAGTCTGCTTTGTGTTCACATATCCTACTTTTCTATTTAGGAAATGAATGTCATTAAACAGAAAGTACAAAATGTAATTATGGCTGGGAAAACAGGATCTATTGAAAATAAATGCTATTTTAATATCAACTGATTAGTTGTAAGAAAATATTTCACATATTTTTTTTGAGTCATAACTTCTTATATCACTTTTATATATCTGTCACTACAGAATTATCAGAAGCAAAGGAAGGCAAGATTGGGTTCCATATGGTGAGTTTAATTCTTATTTGACTTCTTAATTGTTCTATGGTGATTGGTAATATTTTGTACAGTGGAAGAGGCACAGCAGTAACTGCAGGTGCTGATTTTATCAGTTTCAGATAATATATTGTATATTTATCATAATTTCTGTACTACATTTGTGCATCATGGTATAAAGACAACAACACAGACAAGAATGAATAACAAAATGAAGATAAAATACCTCTTCCATGCATAGAAACTACCATACTCTTTTAAATAACTGTATGATGGAATTTATTTCTTTGGATGTGGACACCGTTGTTTCTTTGCCGGAAAAATAAATTTGTGAAGTGACTTATAAAATCTAGATACAAAAAAAATGACAATATTCATACTATGGCAATGATGTACCTTTGGAAGGGTCAAGCTATTAAAGCACAATTTTTATTCTGTCATAGAAAGATGTCTTATACCAAATGATATCACTTGTACAACTCTATTATTACAGACTAGAGGACCATATTTCTATGTGTTGACGGGTTTCTTTAGCTCCCAGAAACTATGTTAGAAGAATTATGAGATAGTCCGTATTCTGCAGAAGATTGGAATGATTGATGTTTTGATATGAGAGAGCGAGGTATTAGGATGGGTAGGCATCTTGAACCTCTGTATCAATCATCATAGCATCTATAGGGTTTGGCTAGTCTAAAGAAAAGAAGAAATAGGGGTGACATGATAGTATTCCAGTATTTGATGGGCTGCCACAAAGAAGAGGGGGTCAAAA
The DNA here is from genome assembly GCF_016545835.1 of Crotalus tigris. Lineage (NCBI taxonomy): Eukaryota > Metazoa > Chordata > Lepidosauria > Squamata > Viperidae > Crotalus > Crotalus tigris. The sequence goes on from NW_024096667.1 coordinate 853,998, forward strand.
TTATTCTCCAAAGCACCAGAGGGGAGGACTAGAAACAATGATTAGAAACTGATCAAAGAGAGAAGCAACCTGAAATTAGGGATAAAGTTCCTAATAGCGAGGACAATTAACCAGTGGAATAGCTTGCCCTCAGAAATCATGGGTGCTCCATCACTGGAGGTTTTTAAGAAGAGACTGGTCAGTCACTTGTATGAAATAGTATAGGTTCTCCTACTTGAGCAGAGGGCTGGACTAGAAGATCTCCAAGGTCCCTTCCAGCTCTATTCTATTCTATTCTATTCTATTCTATTCTATTCTATTCTATTCTATTCTATTCTATATGGGAGAACTCATTTTAACTCTAAACTTTGGAAGGCTACATAAGGGAAGGTAACTATACTTGACAGTTTCCTCATGCAGAAACATGACAGGAAAATAATCAATCACAGTATTTTGGAATACCTATCAGACTTAGATGCCATACTCTTAGATATTATTTACAGATTTTTTACAACGAGGGAAGAGAACAAAAGGGGCAATGGCATAGTCTTCCATGTTAAAAAGAGGAGTAACTTTGCCTGCTGCTGATCTTCCTTACTGCCAGTACTGACAGGGGTTCTCTAGTTTGAACCAGAAATTTGATTGGTTCGTATTTGAACAGGAATTTATCCAATTTCCATTTCTCTAACTAAGGTATAAGGCAATATACATAAAGAAATAGAATATACAAAAACAGTACTATGATTTTTATGGGCAAGTGAGTGGGGAAACAGAACAAAGTAACACAGCTAGATATATGAGAATAAACATATCTGATTTGTCCATTCTTTATTTACAAAGTTTCAGGCAGGAATTTTTTTCAGTTCTTTATAGAGATGTCCAGAATTAAACCTGAAGTATTTTGAATGAAAAAAAAAATCTTTATATTCTATTTCCCCACTGAACTTCAGCGGTAGCCTCTTCTCTTCCTCAGATTCTCTTTTGTACAAACAGCACATCACCATTAAATAAAATCCAAACTATTCATTAAAAATAGAGCACTTAGCAATTACATACATGCTTCCTAAGAAAATCTAATTGAGTACTGTAAGTATGTATATGAACAAACCATCACATGCTAATGGTGAGTGTATAAAAGTATTATACTACAAACTGCTTTGAAACTGAATCTGAACATTTTCATTTCAAAAGTTTTAGCATGGATCGGTGGCCAGAATCAAATAACAGACACAAATATTGGTCTTTTTTCTTTAAAAAGCTTTCAAGAAGAGAAAAAATGTTCCTGAACAACTGCACCGTTGAAAGTTATGTAGTCACAATGGTAAAAACTGGAACCATCTGCATTTGAAAAGGAGGTAACAAATAATAAGAGCAGGATGGTTTGCATTAGAAATCAAATATATGGACAACATATATTAATTGGAACAGAAAGTATAAAAAGTATGTAAAAAGTCTCTGTATATTATGAGACTTTGCAGTAGTGTATTGTTTTTCTTTTTCTAATTTTTAAAAAAATTCTAGACAAAAGCATATAAATGAATATTATCTTATGAATATATAGAATGTACAAAATTTGGTGAGAAATTCAGAGTGCCATTCTGAACCATCTGTTGCATGCCCTTTTAGCAATGGCCTCTTAAGTGAAAACGGAGATTAAAAAATTTCTCCAAAGAAGGAAAAATGATAAATGGATGTAATGTACTGATTCTTGATTACTGGAAGCTTATTTTATATGCAAGGTATATAATAGTTATTAGAGCAATAGATAACGTGTTTCTCTGTATAAACATCAGATTATGTATACTGAATAGGCAGCCTATGCATCATGTTTATTGCAGGGTTATTTAAGTGCCCATATAAATATATCATGTTTTTTTTCAACATTTGAGAGATAATGTTACACAGTGAAGAAACATAACTTTGTGTTTTCTGTTCTGATAATGCCAAATTAATATCCTAATGCACAATATCAAAGGCTTATTTGGGATCCATTGTCGCATAAGTGGTTAAAATGTTGGATCAGGAGACCAGATTCAAGCTACCTAAGCTCAATGGGTGATTTTAGAGCAGTCCCTCTATGTCATTTCACCCATCTTATCTCATATGGTCATTTTAAGGTAAATGGAAGTAAGATCTATATGTAAACCTCCCTGAGCTTCAAGAGGAAGAGTGAGATATAAATCTGATAAATAAATCAAAAGATGTGCTATGGTGGAGAGGTTGCAGTAGAATGGTCACACAAACAACCCTCCAGAATCTTTTTCCACATTGTTTATTTTCCCCTATGGAGAAGTCACATCCATCTCAGCCTTACAGAAAATGGTAACATTGGTTTAGATCAGGGGTCTTCAAACTTGGGCCATTTATGACTTGTGGACTTCAGCTCCCAGAATTCCCTAGCCAGTGTGCCTGGTTGAGAAATTCTGGGAGTTGAAGTCCACAGGTCATAAAAGGGCCAAGTTTGAAGACTTCTGGTTTAGATATTTATTGTGCTAAGTTATTGGTACATTTTTTATACAGCAGTCTGGTACAGCAATACTGTTCCCTCAGTAGCTGAAACAAGTGATATTGCAAAAAGTTAGATCAAGCCATATCCTTCTGTACTGAAAGCCAAGAGGCTTAATAAAAAAAGGAATAAAGAGGAGCATCAAGTCACCATGACAACTGATGTTTCTTAGCAGGCAAGGCACCAAGCCAGTGATTGGAAACCGACACTCATTAACACTTTTCTAGCTGTGCAGGGTTTATTTGTTTGTGAAATTTTCTCGGTGTCTATCACAGACAAGACAGAATTAAGAAATAAATAAATCAACATGTTTAAGGCTTTTAATATTTATGATGTTTTGCTATAGTAAATATCCAAGTCAAGGTAATGCACTTTTTTTTTAACCATTGATCTTTCCACCTCTTTTCAAATAACATTACTTCCAACTCTTCAAAGGTACTCCCCCCATACATCTAACAAGAAGGTGGTGGGAAAGGGAGAAAAAGGGACTTGGGAAAAGAAAAATAGAAGAGGTCTCTTGTTACTATGGTAATAAAGGCAGCTTACATTTTGATTTTTTTATTGCTATATGCAGATAGTCCTCATTGAATTCTATTGGATGCAGAAAACCCATAGTAGAAGACCTCCAATTCCAAAATTATCTCCTTAAATGAAGTACATAATTTACAAGGAACGTTATCTTAGTGATCGAATGAAAGAGTTATAATCAACTCCAACAGAAGTTCCTCAGTTCCATTTCTAGTACAACAAAAAGATCAGGTAATAGGAAAAAAAAACTCTTTCAGTGTTCCTAGAGAGAGAGACTGATAGCACAATAGGTTATACTAGATATTGTAACTATTGAAATTGTACATAATTGTATTATATAATAGATTTCTTAAATAAGTAACGACAATAACCTAAATAACACTTGAGATGTATTTTATTATAAAACAATCCACATTTTGTTGTTATCTCTCAATCCTTCTGCTTCTATTAATGAAATATTATTAATCCCCCTGAAAGGAGATAAGCTGCCAAGATGGGTGCTGATTTAAGTTATTTTTACAGTCTTAACAAAATGTTGGTAAGTTATATGAATGCAAATTTTCAGAATGACTCTTTGAGATGCCAAAAAATATTGTCATTTACTTGGCCAGATACAATTTCCCTAAACAAGTGCCATCATAAATTCATTCTTTCTATTTAATAATTTTATTGTTTTCTCAAAATATGAAATACAAAGAAAATTCAAAAAAGTAATAGAAAACTAGAAAAAGAAGAGAAAAGAAAAAAGACAGTGTGAAGAGGAAAAAGAAAAGAAAAAGGCACCAACTTACAACTCTCTTTACCACAGTAAAAGACACCAACATTACAATCACAACTTTTTACTTTTACACAACAATATGTACAAATCATTTCTATATCAATAAACCCATCTAATTAGCAACGACAATATCAAAATTTCAGTTTTCTTTTTTATTGCAAGCACAAAGTCTGAAATGACTTCAGAATAAAAACAACATTAAATATATTCTCTTCTTTGGACAAAAGAATTGGTTTGATCATCTCTGCTACTCTTTACTGTGGGGAATAATATATATTTATACTGACTCATTAATCTTTATCATAATTCATATTAAGGCAATCCTCTATATAATTTTATGAGTTTGGGGTGTTTTTTTTAATTCCTAAAGAGAGAAAACACTTTCCCTGATTTGGATATTTTACTAAGTAGTCACATATTTTATATATAAAAGGGAAAACAGAACAAAACAGAACAACAACAAAAACAAAAGAAACATTTATTTTAAACACAAACCTACATTAAGGCTATGTAAAAAAGAAAAAAAGAAAAAAGCAGAGGACATACATTTACAAACTCATTGTGTACATATAAAGCTACTGTCAACACTGCTAACATCGGATGTTTTTGCTTTGACAACAGATGAAAATGCAGCCATTTTTCCTCTATTGCTTTTAGAGTTAATTGATGCTGGGAGGGGGAATGTGGATGAGAGTCCAGCTAGTCATAACAATAATAACTCAGCCGTGGGAACCCAAGGTCATTGGGCCTTGAGTTGATAGAGTTTTGCTGGGCTGGAAAGCTGGGGAGAAAGCCCGCGCTTCAAGCTAATTGGCGAATGTGATTTATGATTGTTTATTGGAGGAGGGAACTGTGCTTTGTTACAATGTACCAGAGGAGGGGAATTTAGTTTTTGGTTTCAACTATGTAGTGCCGATACTATGTTTCTCGAATAAAAGATTTTTTAAGGTAAACAGTGCCTCAAAGTTCTTTTGAAGAGTTTCATCTGTCGGAACCATGACAGCTACCTTATATATATGTCTTTCAATATATATGTCAAAGCTTATAAAAATCCATCCTTAGTAATTAAATCATTGAATTTAAGTCATTCCCTCCAGCTTATCTTCATAGAATGAAGGCTTTTTCTTCTCAAGGGTCTATTAAATCTCTTTCCTTCAGGAAGTTCTCAGCCTTATTTATATCCATTAAAAATATCCCAAGATTGTTTTGTTAAACATTGTACATTAATCTGAAGCAAATCCTCACAGAACAAAGTTTTCATCTCTAAAATGTCTATTGTATTTTTTTTCTCAAAGAGTTCTTGACCTTGTTGATATCATAAATCATAAATTCATCTGAGTCAAAGAAACTGAGAATTCAATGAGAGAAGGAAAACATACACAAATCATTTCACCATTATAATTGTGAAAATAATTTGTTATTTTTTCCTTTGCCAGAATATTTTCCAACTGAAATTTAATCTAATTTTCTGTACATTTTAAACTGGAGATTTTTTTCCCTTTGGTATCTATCAGTGACCTGTAATTCAACCTTCCCCAAACTCCAGACAATTAATGTTTACATCAAATAGACTGAACAATACTGTGCCAATTATTCTCAGAAGGATGGCTGAGACCCTTCACATCCTGGACATAAACTCTTCCAATTCCTCTGCTTGGGATGGCACTACAGGGTATTGCATGCCAAAATAACAGGGACAGTATATTTCCCCCTGTGTCATCACTCTGCTGAAAGCCTACTTCTTACAGTGCTATCTAATGTTTATGTATATTTACCCATGCAGTGTGGTTGTAGTATTATTTATCTTTCTTATTGTCTTCTATACTGCCCCGTTTGATGATGATGATGTTGTTGTTGTTGATGATGATGATTCTATTGGAAGTTGTCCAATTCAGCCAGAGTTGCTATCATCAGGGTGTATCAGTGATTATGGAGATTCTCAGTCATCCATGTCACGGTTGTTCCAAAGGTGCTTTTTCAGGACGTAACTAGACTTTCTTGTTTTTTCCTTTGAAGACGTTTCACTTTTCATCCAAGAAGGTTCTACAGGAAACTTTGCGCTCCAGTTTGAGATGCAGACAACACAGACTCATCCCCAACAGCCTGCACCTGTCTTCAACAGTGAAGGGTCACAGGGCAGAAAGCATCCTGCAGCCAAGAAGGCTCCACACACATTTGCACTGCTCAGGTGACCCTGAGGACACAGATAAACCTCCAAATGGCCTCAACATCTCTCTAAAAGAATGTAAATAACCAGCTGTCTGCAAGGAATATAACTCCTTCCATTTCCCATCATCCAGTCAGAGCTAAAGAAGCTGCTTGGATGAGAAGTGAAATGTCTTCAAAGAAAAACCAAGAAATACCAGTTGCCTCCTGAAAAAGCATCTTTGGAACAACCATGACTGAGAATCTCCATAGGACAGGATACAGACTTGCCAATAAAAGGATAATCTCTCTTGTTTTATAGATTACACCTCTGTACTTTGTTCACAGGATGGGTTGATGGAGGCTACAAGCATTGTAGGTGATCCAAGGCATAAATAAAAATAGAGAAGGTGAAGAGAGCCTCTCTGGTTTTATATTACCAAGAAAATTTCTGTATACCTGGTCCACGACACCAATCTATAAAAACTCTGTCCAAATTCAACACTTGAAGGCCTTTTACCCAATTTACTAACATGGAAACACTCAAGATGGGCACATAGGAAGATATTAAATAAATAAAAAGAAAGTCAATAGGAAATAGATTATAACAATGTCCTTGATTCTTGTGTTCATATTAAGGCCAAACTTTGTCTCAGTGAAGTATTTTGCACTATGGTGTTATTCTAATTCATGTTGCCTTGAAGGCTTTTCTATCTGGAAGAGGAAGAAAAGGCTTTTGAGCATGCACTGGAAACTTTCTCAAGTGATAAACCTTCCAGACAAGAGATTCAAAGGCTACAGAAACAGAAAAGAGTTCTTCGAAAGCCCACGTGAGATTTATGACAGGGAGAAATACAGGACAATATTTTCTGTTTGAACTATCAAAAGAAATTTCCTGGCCTGTACTGGTGATAGGGTAATTTAACAATGCAGATAAGTCCTTAGTAAGGAAAAGAGAGAAAAGTTAGAAACCTTCAGATAAAAGTTAGTACCCTTCTGCTAACTATCTTTATATCTATTGCTCCTGGGAATAAGTAAGTCAAGTGGGTACTAAAAGCTGGTGTATGCAGTGTTGAATTGTATCAATAACTCCATCCAGAACCAAAGTTTCGGAAAGTTTTGTTGCATGAATGTGTAGAACAGCCCTTTAGGTTCTGCCATTAAATAATGAAAGATCAGAAATGAAAAGGAAGACCAATGCATGGGGAAGCTTTCCGGTTGGGGAATGAGAGAGAAAAGAATAATAAAAATAAAGATAGTAAGCACAACTGGGTAATGAAGTGTTTTTCCTTTTTATTATGTGTAGCACCTGTCACAAACACACAACAAAGGGACAGAAATTTGATCATGCCCTATAGAGAGTAGAAAGAGACCCTTGAAGAAATTATGCAAACGACTGTTACAAAACATTCTTTAAACCCAGGAAACAAGAGAAGCATCAAAAAAGAAAGTCAAGCTGGCTTTCCCTTGACTCTTTGGTGTCCAGAAGGAAGGAAAAGGAAAACAAAGCTTGGCTTCTTACACTGGTCTATGACCATAATAAAGATGTTATTTGATTTGACAGTCAGACTTTTAAACCTATGTCAAAAGAGTTCCAGTATTTCTTGTAGAGTCTGTTTTCTGACCTGGACTACTTTGAATGGCTGGCATGGGGTCACATTGCCAATTTGACTTGTTTGTCTGTTCTGTGGATAATAGGGCTGTGATTGTGATCATTTTCTCTTCTATGGTAATAATACATTCAACAGCCCATGATTTTCAGCACTTCGCTAGAGAACTGAATTTGCTTCTTTCTGTGGGCGTATCCATGCCATCTACCTTTTGGCATATAGATTTAACTTTATAGTTGTAAATAAACTGTTAAGTCTTATTATAAAAGCATTTGAGAGATTTCAGATACTGTTATGCTCACTGGGCTTATCTTTTTTTTTTTTTTACATGCCTGGCTTGTTTCATTATGAGTGCTTGAAGATATATCAACATTGCTAAGTGAGTTAAGAGTCATCTAAAGGTATAGATGTCCTTCTTGGTTTCTAAAAAGATGAAAAAGAAAGATGGCTCTGGTGATAAAACTTCAGATTTTATCAGATATGACTAGAAGCCACAAGTAGCCTTTTCCTCCTTCTGAAAGAGTTAGATATGTCCCTTGACCACCCACTGGGATGAACAGAATATCAGTAGTACCTCCTTTCTTGATTTCTTCACCCATGCTGCAGTGCCATTGATATGGTGTGTTCAGTGAGATTGAAAATAAAATAACTGAGTTAATGTGAGTCTTGATACAAGAAATGCATATCCGATATTCACATTGCCATGAATGAAGAGCTCTGTCATTATATGTGTGTTTTTCTGTTTAGCATTCACAACATGAGAAGACACCTCCCAAATGCAGAAAACAATATAGCAGAATGGTTCAGAGGAGAGTTGCCAACTCAAGGACTTCATCCAAGACAGATCCAGTTTCATGTAACATATTAAACTTGATTATTGAAATACTCTGTCTTTTACATTTGCATCCTTCATTAAATCAAACAAGTAAGAAAACTGTATATTCATTAAAATATTCAAGAGCCCAAGATTTTATATGCATTTAAATAAACTAACAACAGCCTACCCAAGGTCCTAACCAACTTATCATATTTGTGCCAATATAGGCACTAGTTATTTAACTGGTCTGGCTAACTGTTTTGTGAAACCCACAGAGAATGTAGTTCTTTTTTTTAAACATCTCTCTCTCCTTTCCAAGATCTTATGGTATTCTTTGTGATCCTCTCCATTCATTGCAATAGTTCCATTCCATTTTTAGCTTTTACTATTGGATGCCAGACTTTTCTCTCTGTATGTCAGCATTTTTTCATGTCAAACCCAGGACTGAAACAGAACTGAACCTTGTACACAGTAAATGTTTTTTTTTTCTTTTCTGAAAAATCAGAGTGTAGAATTATTTGGGAAGTTTTATCCATCCTTTAAATATCTGCTAGCAGTCATATATAGTTTTATATTTCTCAACTGAAAGTTTTGCTTCCATTTTTAATCAAGGTACCTTGATAGATAAAGCAGGCCTTTCTATATTCCTTTATGTTGTATTCAAATATCAGGAACATTATTAATATATCTTGCTAATGTGATTTTTGTTTAAGATTACAGTTCTTAGGCCACACCTGATTTGATTATATTTACATTTTTTATGATTTTATGTTTATTTAGAGCCACCCAGAATAGCTCCACGGCAAGTTGGTGGCAAATAAATAAAATAAAATAAAATAAATAAAATTATATATACATATAAACATATATATATGTTTATATATATATATATGCAGGTGGGTGTAATCAACCTTCTCTTTTTCCATCTTAATAAGCATTATTATGTTGATGGCCTCCTAGACAGACCTTTCCCAAAAAAGGAAGCCTCTCTAGGCAACCTTCCACAGCCACAGAAAGAGATGGAAAAAGGGAAGTTGGTTACACCCACCTTGAATTTGCCTTCAGTAACATCGGTTCCAGTCCTATTCTTTTGTTATGAGACAGAGACAGAGAGAGATGGCAGGAATTGGAGAGAATGGATCCGTTTGGTGGCTGCAGAGTACATGAAGCAAACTGACACCCTCCATGAAGAGGAAGCACAACCACAAACGCGAAGCCAAAAAATAACAAGGCAGCCCAAAATCTCAAACCCCTCTTCAACTCAGACTAACCTGAGCACAACCAAACAGAACACTCCCCCAGCCAATCAGAGCACAGCCAAGCCCCTAACCATTCAGAACACACCTCCACCCAATCAGAACACAGCCAAGCTCCCACCCAATCAGTTCATACCCCCACTGGCAGTTAAAAGGAAGAAACAGCTAAGACCACACATTGCTGCTCAAAGCACGAAGCTGAAAACACCAGCCTGAAGATGACGAATGGGACTTCGTCGAAACGTCGCCAAGACACTTCCAATTTTACGCGGGAGAAAACCCGAATAACCAAAGACCTACATACAAACACCCACGAAAACCTCAGAAAACATATATATATATATATATATATTCAATAATGATGGTGAAAATGCGACTCCCGGGCATAATTATAAATGACATGAATAAAGCGCGTTCACCAGGAGAGTTTAAAGTTAAAATACTTTAATTAAAGTATTTTACTATATTAAAAGGTTGCCAAGCTTTCGTTGGGAAAACTCCCCAACATCTTCAGGGCTGAGAGACCATTTCTAACAAGGTGGTTTAAACGGGTTCCATAGATGTCTGCGCTTGGTTCCTAGACCGTGCCAGCATTCCCCGCTGAACAGCTGATAGGTGGGAGGGGGAATCGGAGTAAAGATTTCTTCCGTCGTTCTCTCGAGCACTTGTGTTCACATCTCCGTTTAAATCATCCTCCTCCATCATGGTGTCCTCCTGCTCATCTTCCCTCGTAGGTCAATATTCAACTTAAATCCCCCCCATTTCTGTGAGCAAAAGTCTGTTGGTATTTGGGCAGATTCCCCGCTCATGTTACTTTCCCTTTTATCAAGCGAACGGGTCGTCATCACATGTTTTTTCTCCCCTCTCTGTATGGGATATTCACTTTTATTATTGTTATGGGTAATGCTAAATTTAGTGGTTCTATCCTCAAATTTCTTAAGCGCTCCAATGTATGTATACACACACACACACACACACACACACACACACACACATATCAATTTAGTGATACTATAAAAGATGAAAGGCCAACCAGAAAAGCCTACAGAAAGGGACAGGGTAATGGTTCTAGCCATTAGTAGCTTCTGTTATATTTTTAATGGGCATTAAATTTAATCAATGTAAATCATTTAAATGGAAGCAACACACAATGGCAGAAACATTTATATGAAAACAAATACATCTAAATATTTATCAGAAAGGAAGGTGAGATTGAAAAAGTCAGATTCTGCTGAAAACAAGTAGTTTCTGCCTTACTACGAGTAAGGATTCTAAAATCAGTTGGATCCATGGATGATTCCATGGGCTGAAATGTCTTCTTACCTTTTACTTCACTGAAGACTTTTGACCTCTACAAGTTAAGCTCCTAAAATTTTTACATAAAGGATTCTGAATACCAGTCAAGACAATGAAAGTGACCCACCTCTCCCAAATCATGTTGATTAGCTATCTTCAGAGGAACCCAAAAGTTCAACAAGTGTCTTCTTCACTTGCTCCTGCTGCTTGGGAAACTTTAATTCTTTTTATAACACTTTTTCTTTTTTTTCTTTTTGTTCGGTTACATCTTCCCCTGGACACATTTTCCCCCCTTCCTTTCTTTTACCTTATTTCAGTTATGTTTTAATTGTCTTAGTTTCTTTACTGTTTCCGCCTGAAGATAGAAAAATGCATGCAAATTTGTGTATGTAAGAGTCTGCTTTGAAAAGCAATTTTGCTATAGCCAAATGTGCCTCCTCAAAGCATTAAAATAGCTTCAGAGGATGTGGAATTGCTGTGAGATTATAGCCAAAAGATACTCCACTACCATGGATTGTGTCTGCAACACCAGATAAACTCTAGTGAATGCCACTGTTTATCCCAAATTGCCAACAACAAATCACTGAAAACAAAATGAGTTCAAAATTGTCCTCTGACTTCACAGCATATGGCTTTATATGAGGATTTTTACTCCACTTGTACGATTGGTGGTTCCAGAGAGCACCTGGAGCCTAGGTGCCTAGTAATTGGTATCTGTTGCACCCAGACTGTGTGTATTCTAGGGAACAGCATGCCCCAGAATCTGTATGTCTCCCATGCTGATGTTTAAGAAGTTCTTAAAAAAAAAAAAAAGGCTATATCTCCACACCTTGGGTTAGGGTGGCTGCCAACATGAAACAATATTGTATCTGTTTCTGGAATTGTTCTTTCAGGATGTACATATTCTCATCTTGTTTTAATTGTTTTCACCATTTTTATGGATTGGCTTTCTTATAGGTGGCTTTCTAAATTTAACATAAATAATACAAGTTGATAAATTGGGAAAACTTTTAACAAACATGGTATATCCATAGGTTTGGCATCTACTTAATTCCAAGCTAAATAGTTCATGCTAAGGAACTGGAGGATAATATTGTATATTTCTCAGTATACTATTCCCAAAGTACCAAAGACGGCACTAAAGTACATAAACCACCAATGATCATCCATAATGGTGGAAGTGGAAAATAGTGCCAGAATCTGGAGTCACACCCTGTATTGCCTTCAAACCTTACATTAGCTACAGCTAATAAATTTGTTGATCAGATTTTCCATTATTCTTAAAGAACTGGTTAAGGGTTTTGTTGTCTGCAACTCCTTTCTACCCTCACTGCATTTTATGCTGCCAGACAAAATACATTTGCATGCAGTGTTGATTGGAGTATAACCCGTAGATCGATTTCCCCCTTATTTATTTTTCATCCTACTACATTATCTTGGAAGACTCTCTTGATTACTTGCTACATTATTATTTTTTTAAAAAAAATCTTAAATGGTGTTTTAAATGTGTATTCAGGCACATTGGCAGAAGAATGAAGCAAAACATAAATGAAAATACCCTTTGATCTCTGCAGCAAATTAAAGAATAAGAACATCTATAAGCAAGGATTTGGGATGACTCATGATGCATGCCAGGGAACAAATTATTGTTTCTTTTATTATTCCTCAATTTTATGAACCTTTGTCCAAAACACATTTTAAATAAAAAAAGAGCAAATAAACCCCATGCTTTCATTTATTGATCTGCTGTGTAATTTACAGCTTAAATGAATATATTTATATGTTTTCAATGTGAACTGAGGTTTATATTCATGTGTAGCAAATATTACTAACCATCAGAACAGTAGAACATGATATAACAGAAAGTATTACATTTTGTGATTGCTCCTGCTTTATTCTAAAACTTTGCAGCTGTGTTATCATCATCATCATCATCATCCATCATATTTTTTTTTGTTATCAAGTGAGCATCTTAAAGATTTCTGCAGCTTAAGCTTTCTACCCAATATTCTTCTTAAAGCATTTATTACCTACAACAGGGCTGAGCTGTAGCCTCTTGTATGTGGCCATGTAGTGGATTACAAAAGCTGAAATAAAGGCTCAAATTTTCACTGAACCATGAAACTCTCTGGCTGATCTTGAGACAATCTTTTGTTCCTTGTTAATCTCTGCTCCTAACCTCTGCATTGCCTCCAGAGCATCATCATTTGAAATGCATTAACATCTTGCTAAAAAATATAATTATACAGTACCTGAGGCCAAGAGAAGTTCATTCTAATTGTTATTCATTATCTTAATATAATCTGTTCAAAATTTAAGACTCTTGACTTTGCATTTCTATATATTTCTTTCCATTCCAACAAAAAAAGTTATTTTTTTTAAACTGAGATAAATTTCTCTGCCAAAGGGAGACATAAAAATAATAAAGTGCAATTATTTGATACATTTTTCATTGTATTGAAATTAATGCTATTATAACAGTGCTTTAAATTTATGAATTAGCATGGTTCTGTTTGCATTCTGAATATGCAGACTACATTTTTGCAGACTCATACAAAACTATTCAATAACCTTTATAAGCATATACACAATATGGTTAGTTTTTTGCCTATGTAGTAAGCATTATACTTATATATGCTAAGAGAGAGTCCAAATGACACATTCATCATATGAGCACAGTTTCCATATTTTATAATATAAGAAATCCTAAAATTCCTGTGCATTATATCAAATAAACAATAGCAATTTGAACAGTTACAGAAGTCACAAGATACTTCTTTGTTCCTTGAAGCTACAAAGTCATATGAGCCTCTGAGAAGATTGTGAATGGATGAGTAGGATATTAGTGGATGACAGTAGCTGAACAGAACAGCTTTGGGAATTTGTTCTGCCCCCTCCCCTCCACAAAATTCCACTTCAAAAATAAACATGAACATTTCTTTTCTATAGAAGACTACAGATCAATAAACACAAGGAACATATCCCTGTTGCCCCTGTTAATATTTCTTCTCTGCACATCCTGACAACACATCAATAAAACTGTCTAGGCACTAACACTTTTTTTTTTCTAGCAACTATAAATCCCAATCACTCTAATTTAGTTTTACTGGAAGTTTGCTTTCGATTAAGAGCTCTGTGTTTCAAACAGCTGCGTATCTGAAGAAAGGAAAAGCTATAGGCAAAAGCCCTCAAAAGGATTAAGGGCTTCCATTGTGCTTTGTTACAAATGCTTTTCTAACACTAGTAGATTTGTCAGTCTTAAGTATATCAGTCCACTTGATTCCAAAGGTAAGCATAGCCAAGGTCTTTTTAAGGGATTATGCATTATGTTTCCTTCTATTGGTTGGAAATTCTCAAGGAAGCTGTGATAATATAAAATTGGCACAATATTTGAAACTATATATGGTGGAAGAGTTACAGTAGTGGGCAAAATTGTGAAAATCTTTTGGGAAAAGTGTACAGTAGAAATGTTAAGTTTCCACCAATTTTTCTTCTTATTTCTTTATAACTGTAGCCTTGTTCATTTAATAATACTATTTTACATTGCTTTCTGGGCAACCAGTCAACTCTTTGCATCATTATTTTAATTTTATTATGTTTTACAAGCTCACTAAATGAAACACAAAAAGCCCAACCAACTTGATAGCGATCACATAACACACTAACAAATGTCATTCTCTCATCTTCAATACATGACATCAATAACTGTGATCTGATTGGCTTATTGCCAAAACAAGATGCCACCTGGTGGCTCTCTAAACATTCATGCTCATTGGCTACAATCAGATGAAGGAAAGCTACCTGATATCAACCTAAGCAAGTTGTGCTTCCTTTTTCTGATTATTTGGCTATAACTTTTCATAGAATACAGTACAGATAATTGAACAAACTTTGTTGCATTACATTCTTGATTAAATTAACTTTCCATTGATATAAAATTGTATGGTACTGCTCCCCCAAAAATGGTGTTATTAGCCACCAAACCTTAAAAATACTTTTCCCAAAAGGTTTCCATAATTTTGGCCACTACTGTACCTTTATCAAAACATTCTGGTTTTGGCAGGAAAATGAATTCCTCCCTGCCTGCAAGACAAGGCTGAGATGGCAGCAGCAAGAAATTATGGTGGATGGTTCTTGCAAAAGGCAATTAGAAAGCATACTCTTGTCTGCTGCAAG
Organism: Crotalus tigris; assembly: GCF_016545835.1. Classification (NCBI taxonomy): domain Eukaryota; kingdom Metazoa; phylum Chordata; class Lepidosauria; order Squamata; family Viperidae; genus Crotalus; species Crotalus tigris. Next base: position 869,089 of record NW_024096667.1, read on the forward strand.
CACCAATTTGTCTTTTGTACTTGGGGCAATTACCATCAGGAGGGCTCTTCGTGAGAAGAGCTCCAGTTCTTCTGAGTAAAGCTACACTTCAAACAACTATTCTGCAGTCTTCCCAGGATAATTTTCAAACTCATTTTTTTTTTTAAATTAATCACACAACAGTTCAGAGCGTAATTATTTGCAAGGAAACAACAAGAGCTTAATCCCCAGATTTGCTCTGATTGATAGTTCTCAGAACTGAAATAAGACAAGTGGTAACAAAGATCCAAAAATCAATTTGTTCCCCAAATATATATTTAATACAATTGAGTTTTCACAGCTCTTCTTGAGCCAATTTACAGGTAAAGATGAAGAAGTCAAAGCAATTCCAATATATATATATATATATATATATATATATATATATATATATATATATATATATATATATATATATATATATATATGAATGGTTTTAACTGTACTTCATTCAAGTGCAATGATAAGTGTACTGGAATATAGACTGGCTTAGTTAATTCCTTTTTCATCTCTACATCAGCCCAATAAGATAGGCCAGGCTAAGAAATCAGTGTTACATAGGTCAGGACTAACTTTTATTGTAACAGAATATTGGAAGGATGAATGTGCTTCCTCCATCCTTCATTTTATCTTTCTGTGAGGTAGGAAGGGGATTGTCTGGGACATTTTCACAAGTTACTGAGCTCAAGCTCATCTTGTTTGACCATTGTTAATGGCTTTTCCTCCTGTCCTTTGAAATCATTCCCTACATCACGGGGGTCAAACTGCTGGCCTGCGGGCCGGATGCATCACAATGAAACCGCACACATCCCATTGCCAGCAATGGGGGAAAAGTTCCAAGATGTCGCACAACGTCATGTGATGTCGCGAGTTTGACATTTCTGCCCTACATCATCTACAACCTATTTCAAATATAGCAGATTAGGATTCTCAAATATGGGCTTTTGCTTCAGGGTTCAGATGTTAGAGTTCCCAATAGATATTGGACATGTACAGTAATAGCATTGCAGAGAGGAGAAAGCTAGCTGTTCCCGATATTCTATTGATGTAATACCTAAGGAAGGTTTAAATGGCTCATAGAATGTTTGTAGTTGCATGCTATAATATTATATAGTTTAGATCTTCCATGTTGAAGAGCATACCTGACAGTTCTCTCATCACCTTTGCTTGTTAAATTTTCAGCTATTATAGCTACACAACTAAGGCACTTCCTCTTCCCCATCCCACTTTCTATAGAGAACACATTTTGTTGGAAATGAACAGTTTTTTGCACTTGCCAACTTGAATTAATTAGCATCACATTCAGGAATCCTGGCATCATCAGAGCCTCTATAAGCTGGCAGTATCTCAGTAGCTACAAGAATAACTGAAACAAATAGAAATTGAAAGAAAATTCAGGTAGTATTTGCAATCTGTGAAGAAACACTTTCAATATCAGGAAAGGATTGTCTCCTTAAACAGATTGACTAAATGCTCAGGGGAAATGTCCCCAGTTAACGTCCACCCAGTTTGAATGCCGCTTGGATCCTCTCTTTTCTCATTACACAAAACCCTATGCTCTATTTCCATTGCCATATGTCTACCTTATTGAAATACTGTAAGTAGAATCATAGAACAAAATGTTGCAACTAATTGCCATAGTCTTTGTGGAGGTATGCTGCTTAGTCATAGGTAGCATAATTTAAATACCCAGCTGACGAGAATATCAGAAGAAGACTGACACTCATGTCTTGATTGTGAGCTTCCTAGATGAATCTACTTAGTCACTGCTAACATAAACTTCTGGACCAGATTAGCTTCCAACCATTTCAGCAGGACTTTCCTTATTTGCAGGTCCTTCTGCATTTCTTCATGAACGTCAGGAAATCCTGAACTGTGCTGAACACCTAATTCCCACAGCACTGTGTTATATCTAAGGATATCTACCTATGTAGTAAGGTTGTACTATTATGTTTCTCATCTTTCCTATTACATTCTACTATTGTTATGTTATAATTATATTACTTTGTTGTTTGTATGTACATTGAGAGCTTTTGCACCAGAGACAAATTTCTTTTGTTTCCAATCACACTTGGCCAATAAAGAATATTCTATTCTATGTTCCATTCTATCACCAATTGAATTTGCCATATACTTAACATTCCAGATAACCGAGAAGAAAAGTTGTAAATTTATTCCATTCTTCTTGCCCCTTCCATCCTCGCATAATTCCAGGATCATACAGAAAATAACTTACAGCTGCTAGGCTGTACTAAATATATAATCTATTGGATGTTTCACCCACCTTAAAATCATTGGGTTAATTACCCATAAAAACATTCAATAAATGGCTATTTTCTGAAAATCACAATTATAAGCAAGAAAATGTAGCTCTTGCTTACCAACTACAGTTGGGACCAGTAGCTCCATTGTTAAATGACATGATTGTTAAGTGAGACATCACATGACTGTGATAGACTTACAATCTTATTTCTGCAGTAATTAAGTGAGTCACACTCACATGACCATAACAACTTGGAACATTACTGCCAGCTTCTCAATTGACTTAAGTTGTCCGAAGTCAGTTGTGAAGTAGGCAAATGACCATCACATGACCCGCAGAACACTGCAATGGTAGTAAATACCTACCAGTTGTAAAGCCCTTGAATATCAATCACATGATTACAAGACTCATAACAGCAAGGACTGTTTGTCCAGTTACTTTTTCAGCACTGTTATAACCTTGAACAGCTGCTAAACAGTGCAGTCATTAAGCAAGGACTACAAGTATAGTTCACCAGATCTCTCATTCTTGGGATTTTGACACTATGAAACTATCAAGATTGTAAATTAACCTACCATTTCCCCTTAAACCTCTATATTCTATAGCAGGGGTCTTCAAACTTGGCCCTTTTATGACTTGTAGACTTCAACTCCCAGAATTCCTCAGCCAGGCATGCTGGCTGAGGAATTCTGGGAGTTGAAGGCCACAAGTCATGAAAGGACCAAGTTTGAAGACCCTGTTCTATAATGTTTGTCCCGTTCACTGTGAAGCACCATTCTTTAGTCCTATTAAGCTCATTTGGCTCAGCAAATGTGACTTGTATTTATAGCTGACATCTTGCTTCTAAATTTTCTTTCTATGATATTCCTTAAGGTTGGCCTTCTTGCCTGCTCAGCTGATACTAGCTGCCTTTACAGATTCTTCTTATAACAGAGAGACTAGTAGTTATTTTGACCAATAAGCAGCAGAAATCAGAAGTGTAGAGCATGCATACATGGCTATGAAAATCAATTCTTTTTTTATCATCACTTGACAGAAATAGTAAAATGCTTTTTTGTTTGTTTGTTTCTAGGAAACAAAACATCTTAATCTTGTCTTTGTCACCATTTCCTTTTTTAATGCTTTTATGTATCATAAGCAAATCAAATAAGTCTGACCATTTGTAATTGCAGAGTCCTTTACAATTAGGACTAACCTTTTCAGAGCAAGTTTATTCATCATTTGGGATGCTGGGGAACCAAAAAAAAAATAATAAAAAAAATCTGCTACTGAACTCCTTGACGGGATCATGCTGGGAGATATTTATTTAAATAAACTTGAGGCTGTTATGCTGGTATAAGCACACCTCAGATTCTCTCCCAAATGCTACCCTTTGCTTATATATGATCTGTTTTGTTGTATCTCTGCCTGAACTTTGTGAACTTCCACTGAACAACTTTCTTAAATTTAGGTAAACCCCCACAAAGGCTACTAACCTCATAAATATAATGCTATAGTTAGGACAGTTGGCAGCATGAATAACTCTCTGTTGCCTCTTTTCTGAAACATATGTCATAATCTGAGAAATATATCCAAACCAATATGTTATACATAAGGATACAGCTGATGCTTTAATCGTTTTTTTCAATATTTATTATAATTTTTTTAAAAAGTAAAAACAGGCCTTTGGGCATATATCAAAAAAGAATTTTCAGTAAAATAAAAAAAGAAAAAAGAAATGTACAGCATTGCATTCTAATTTCTATCATGCTGATATATTTTCATAGATGAAATATTTTAAAATTAGACTAATTCCTCTTTTTGTAATTTTTCTCTTTCTCTCTCATTCTCACTCTATGTGTGTGCATGCATGTCCATCTTCCCCCATCCTGAGACACACAGATAAGCTATTCAAGTTAAACAATAATTATTCCAGGTTCTCAGATATCAGATAAGCAGCTTTAAAAGAAACACAGTGAAAATATGGCCAGATTCACTTAGTATATAACTAAGATAGAAGATATAACAATGATCAATGTATCTCTTCTCTAAGGGTGGGTAAGCTATGGCTTGCATAAGCCATTAAACTACAGCTGCAGTCCCCATCAACCTTTTTAGTGGTAGGGAGTTAGAATTTGGCAACATAATCTGTTTACATTTTTTTTTTCTGTTTGCCATCCAGAGCTTCTGGATGTGGGTAGATGGGCTGTTGTATAAAGTTATTAATCAATCAATCATGGATGCTATAGATTGTCCAGAGTCAATCTATTCTAAGTTGTCACTAAATGATAATGTGTTGTTGTTGTTAGCTTCAGTGATTATTCAACATAAAAAGATGAGCCTGATATGAAGTTACAGGAATCCACTGAGAAAGTGAAATAAATTAGTGAATATTATTGGTCAGTCACACATCTGTTAAAAAAGAACATTGTGCCATTTTTAACATTTAATTTTATGAAAAAGTAAATTATTAGACCTCATTGTTGGCAATGAACAATGGAAAACTGTTTTCAAAACTGATGGAATTTGTGGTGGAAATGAGTAATCTTTTATGTTTTATTTTCAGCAATATACTGCAATTATACTTTCACTTGACTTCATGCACTTATGTCTAACATATATTTAATTGTTATGACTTTCTTTTTTTCCCTTTCCATTCCAGCTCTCACCAAAAAGCCTGGAATAAAATTGTGTTCTGATTTAAAACAACTCTTGCAAATTCACTCTTATTCTAGATCAGGAGTATCAAACTGCCAGCCTTTGGGCTGGGCGCATCATGAGGAAACGGCGCCCACTCCATTGCTGGCAATGTGGAAAACGTTCCGATACAGTTTGACATGTCTGTTCTAGAGGCAAACCTGCAGATATTCTTGCAATAGATACTATGTGAGCATTCACAGGAAAAAGAGCTTTAAAAGCACAACAGCTATTTCACAGAGATCTGTGTAAGGAAAAAAAAATGACTGCAGAGATTCTTTTATTTTCCCCCGAATCTTCTAGAGAGAACCATAAATCTAACCAATATCAGTGGCAATAAAATCAGTAGTAATTTGAACCACCGGCTCATCAACATGCTTAAATAGCCCAATGTATTATTTCACAACTCCTTATTGATTGCATTGAATACAGTTACATTCATTGGTGAGACTACTCCAAGATTTGCATTATTATCATAACTTATGTGATGGAATAAAGAATAATTTGCTATGCAATAAACAATAACTTTCAAATGATTTTTTTCTCTCTAAAGAGAATATAACAACACCATCTGTCTGGCTAGTAGCAAAACTAAACCAGAGCATAGACAGCCCGGAGGAATACATCTTCTTTCACAGCTCCATTTTAGTTGTTCAAGAATGCAGATCTATAGCAATCTAATTATATTTTCCCTCTTAAGTCCCAAAGGCTAACTCTCCTTGTTTCTATGAGGGATTAAATTTGTTACAAGTACCGAGTGTCCAATGGCAGGCTCATTTAGCCAGTGCTTGACTCTTGCACAATATTCACAAGGGAGGCTTAATGTATGATTTCTCTTCTGTTTTGTCCAAATTTTGCCATCCAGGTCATCATTAAAAAGAAATAACTAAGGCAAGGGAGCTTTGGCTATTCCTTGATTTCATTCAATCACTTCGTATAATCTGAATGTTATAGTAGTCCATGCTGACAGCTACATTTCATAACCAGCCAAAACTCCAATATATCTCACTGATATCAGATTCAGTCAGCCTGCTCACTTCTTCACAGCCAGATTTTCTCCTGAAACTTCCAGACAGGAAGCATGATTTGGTAACCTCAGCATCTGGTATATTATCAAAATGTACTCACAAAAGCCAATGATTTTCCTGTAAGCTTATTGACTGCACAAGAACTTCCTGAGATCTTGTCCTAGTGCTTTACTTTTTATTTCTTCTCTCTCTGAAGATAATGCAAAATAATGGTATGTGTTTATTGTATGTGTGTGTGTGTCTATATGTATGTATGAAAAAAAAAGGTGCCGGAACTCACACACATCATACAACCCACCTTGCCTACCCTACAAGGTTCCATCCAAAAAAGGTGCCAGATCACTCTGCTAAACATCTAATTCCTATAGCACTGCCTAATGCCAGCAGTAAGGATGTATTGCTATTATCCTTCTCATCTTTCTCATCTTCTCATTTTTCCTACTACCTTTTCCTAACCCTAACCCTAACCCTTCTCCTATTGGTATCTTATGATTTACTGCACCACTTTTTTTATGATTGTATCTTATAATTTATGATCTGTGACTTACCACTTTGTTATTTGTATGTACCCTAACCCAATCACTCTTGACCAATATAGAATATTCTTATATTCCTATTCCTATACTGAACAACCTTAACAATTGAACACAGAGAACAGAACACACACATTCTCTATCACCTTTTTAAAAAAACCTGGTGTTTTATTTATTTATTTAAATTAAGACAAGGTGAAATAGACTTGTGTTAAAATGTGAAATCATCTGTTGGACTTTGGATTATCATAATTATGAGCACAAACATTGTTTATTTTTAACAGGCTTAGTGTTACATGTGAGCCTGTACCAATTGTGGGAAGATGTTCTTCATTAGCTCCAACAGTAAAGGAGTCACCGCATAACCCCATGCTGCTTCTCTAATAAGAAACAGGAAGTATCATTTCTTCTTTTGATCTTTCAGATCATTACATTATTGTCTAAGTTATCTTTTCCATATTGCATTACCATTTAACAAAGCACTTACAATTTTTGCTTGAAAATCTTTCTTTGGCTGACTCTTCATTCTAACAAATGTTATATCTATCAATTTTAAGGTATCATAAATGAACATTTATTAAGCAAACATCCCTCCACTAATTGTATCATATTATTGTTGCAGGTTTTGTAGCTTGCTGCACTAATTACGTATGCCCTTCCTTTGTCCACTATAAATGATTGGGTTCATCTGATCATTTATATAGTTAAATAAAAAATAAATAAATCTTAGAAAACAGGGAAGTCATAAGGCTATAAAAAGAACAATTTGTTTTTAAAATTCAGTATCACTCTTTCTTGGGTGAATATTATTGTCTGTATGCAATGTGCTCTGTAAATGATGAGCTTGCCTAAATCAGCAATGTCCTTCTAGCAAGCATGCTGCATAGCATTTGAAATCCCCACTGTTTGTCTTTGACATTCTTGATTATCTCTATCACAAGAAAGCAAGGAAAGGCTGTGTTACGAAATTATCTCTATCACAAAATTAAGGAAAGGCTGTGTTATGAAAAAAAGCAATGGAACGACTCAGTTTATGTAAAACTGGACAATTTCCAGGGAACAAACTGTATTTATTAACTTGTTTTTCCCTTTTGTGCATTAAAAGTATTAAAAGTATAAAAAGTATTAAACATGTAAAAAAAATCATTGCTTCCAAATGATGACAAATTATTTCTAATAAATAAGAATAATTAAACATTACAGGCCTGCTGTTGATCTCCTTTTCTGCAGAATATCTTCAATGGGACAGTGCATATGTCACATACTTGTTTTTAAGTCATCTGTCAACTCTGCAATGGACCTGGCTGAAGCCATCTTGATCATTTTCAGTTGCCACAAGATTGCGGGGAGGAATGGGGTTTTTTTATGCTAGCCTAAACAATTCCCTGTTCTGTGGGAACCAAGGTCATTTCTGTTCATTAGATTGGGGGCTGAGCCTACTGTTAGTAAGCTTGCCAATCAATTCTATTGGGAGACGTAATTGATTGCATAGTTTTGGGGTGGAAAGTTTAACTTTGTAATACTGTTATTTTCTGGAGGGAACTTTAGTCTTGGTTTCACTTTTGACCGTGCTGATACTTTGTAGACAATAAATATGTTCTTAGAGGAAAATTCAAGCCTCAGAGTTCTGCTTTAATCGGTCTCATTTATCAGAACCATGACATGATCTTTTGGTGAGTGGGTTTAAGGGATATGTCATGGAAGTTAAAGATATTCAGTGCATGAGTGACATCTGAGTGAGTGATTCAGTTAGCCATCTCTCCAGAAAAATCTGTTGTCCTTCCAAAATTTCTGTAATATTTTCTCATGCAACAAATGGACTTTCCAAATGAGAAGCCATTTCAATGTATGACTTCAGCAATAGCAATGCTAACAATAGTTTATGCATGTAGTCATGCCAACCTTAACATTTGGTTTACAAGAGACTTGTCACAATTGGGAGGCATAATAGAAGTAGTTACCCAGCTATTCATTTTAAACATCCAGCTGTTTCTGTCTTTGGGACAACTGGTCTGTGTATGGCTTGCAACCTGTTCTAAGACAGTTCTAAGAACTGGATGACAATTTCGATCTTCTTTCTCCTATTTTGTAACTGATTTCCTGGTTTCCTGATTTCCTGATATATCAGTGCATATATATACAGAAAGTTTTTCCAGACAGACCAGTCTGATTAATAACCTTGATATTTTGACTGCTATACTGCAGTTCTACTTATAATCAGTTTTGCCTTGAAGACCCCCAAGCTAGGGGTGTTAAGCAGGCTCAAGTCGCTACTGTGATACATTACAAATCCAAATTTCTTTTTTGTTGACAAAGAGTTAAACTCTTTGTTAAACATTATATATATATATATATATATATATATATATATATATATATATATATATATATATATATATATATAATGTTTTTTGAGGTTTTCACGGGTGTTTGTATGTAGGTCTTTGGTTGTTCGGGTTTTCTCCCACGTAAAATTGGAAGTGTCTTGGCAACGTTTCAATGAAGTCCCATTCGTCATCTTCAGGCTGGTGTCTTCAGCTTCGTGCTTCGAGGAGCAATGTGTGGTCTTAGCTGTTTCTTCCTTTTAACTGCCAGTGGGGGTATGAACTGATTGGGTGGGAGCTTGGCTGTGTTCTGATTGGCTGGGGGATTGGCTGTGCTCTGATTGGCTGGGGGAGTGTTCTGTTTGGGTGGGGGCTTTGTTGTGCTCAGGTTAGTCTGAGTTGCAGGGGGTTTAAGATGTAGGCTGCCTTGCTATTTTTTGGCTTCGTGTTCGTGGTCATGCCTCATCTTCATGGAGGGTATCAGTTTGCTTCATGTATGGATTGGAGGGGTTTAAAGTGGCTAATGATGCAGCTGTGGTCTGGCTCAAGGAGTATATGAAATCCCATGCACTGCTTGTCCCAACACATACATCGGGCAAACCAACAGAAGAATAACTGCACGCATTGAAGAACATAAGAACTCAGTCAAAAAAGAGGAACCAACTTCTTCCCTGGTCCAACACCTTAAAGCCACAGGATATGAAATTGACTTTAAAAATACCAGAACTATCGCCAAAACTGAACATTTTAATAACAGAATAATCAGAGAAGCCATCGAGATAGAAAAACGACCACACAGCATGAACAAACGAGATGATACGTCCCACCTACCAGCCATTTGGAAACCCGCCCTTATTGACAAACGACTCCCTAACACAAAAAATGACACCAGATCCACACTCACAAAAACCACACAAGATGTCACCACCACACATCCACACAAAAAGCAAACCCAAAGCCACACCGATGATGAGGCATGACCACAAACCAGAAGCCAGACCACAGCTGCATCATTAGCCACTTTAAATCCCTCCAATCCATACATGAAGCAAACTGACACCCTCCATGAAGATGAGGCATGACCACGAAGGCAAAGCCAAAAAATAGCAAGGCAGCCCACCATCTTAAATCCCCCTGCAACTCAGACTAACCTGAGCACAACAAAGCCCCCACCCAAACAGAACACTCCCCCAGCCAATCAGAGCACAGCCAACCCCCCAGCCAATCAGAACACAGCTGAGCCCCTAACCAATCAGAACACACCTCCATCCAATCAGAACACAGCCAAGCTCCCACCCAATCAGTTCATACCTCCACTGGCAGTTAAAAGAAAGAAAGAGCTAAGACCACACATTGCTCCTCAAAGCACGAACAACCAAAGACATATATATATATATATATATATATATATATATATATATATATATATGTGTGTGTGTGTGTGTGTGTGTGTGTGTGTGTGTGTGTGTGTGTGTATCAGTGCATATTGAGGTGGTTACACTTTGAGAGCTGTATACAAAATCATTTTAATGTATGCTGATCAGTGTACATTTAAAGTGACAATAAAATTATTCTATTCTATTCTAGTCTAGTCTAGTCTAGTCTAGTCTATTCTAGTCTAATCTAGTCTAGTCTAGTCTAGTCTAGTCTAGACTAGTCTATTTTAATTGAGGAGAGAAGCAACCTAGAACTAAGGAGAAAGTTCCTAACGATGAGAACAATCAACCAGTGGGTTGGCTTGCCTTCAGAAGTTGTGGGTGCCCCACAACTGGAGACTTTAAAGAAGAGACTGGGCAGCCACTTGTCTGAAATGGTAGAGTCTCCTGCTCAAGCAGGGGGTTGGATTAGATGACTTCCAAGGTCCGTTCCAACTCTGTTATTCTATGTTTTATGTTCTATTTCCTAATCATGAAGTTACATAGTCTTTAAGTACATTTCCTACACAGATCTGAGATATAGAAGTAAAAGATGCACTTAAACAAAAACAATTATTTCAACAGAAATTATGGATCTAGTAAGACCTCCTAATTATTCATTACATATTTTTGGATACTCTTACCCACTTTCTCAAAACCTAATTAGTACGTAGCCTGCTTAATGTCTTATTTGATTCCATACGTGGCTATTTTGTAACAACTTGCTCTTTTTCATAATTATCCATCTTCAAACAGCTGATAAAGCACAATTCTCAAGAAGCTTATGAAAGGTCTGAAATAATGGATATGCTTTAAAAAACTAATTTAGCTTAGTCATTTGTATATGATTAGAAAAAGTTAGAGGAAAGTACATTTAATAACAAAATTTTAATCATAAAGCAAACTCAATTCACAAGGCATGCAAATTTGAAGGCTATTGTTCAGCAAAGAAAATTCAAGGGAGGAGAAGCAGGAAGTATTTCTGGCCATGTACCTTAAAGGAAGGGAAAATAAGCTTAAAAGCTCAATTCTATGGATGTTTATTCAAAAAAATGATTTCTGTATATAGTAGACAGGCAGATTTTAAAGCAGATCATAAAGAGATTGATCTGAACCTACTTGGCAACCAATGACACAATTATCTGAATGCAGCCTGAACAAACCATCAAGAACTAATCGAGCTAGAAAAATCACTTTCTACAGGGGGACGATTGAGAGCATCCTGTCATATAGCATCAACAGTCTGGTTTGGAAGCATCACTGCTTCAGACAGAAAGGAAGTGCTGAGGGTGGTGAGGATGGCTGAAAAGATCATTGGCAGTCCCCTCCCTCCCATCCAGGACATAGCACAGAAACGTTGCTTGAGCAGGGTCAAGATTATCTGGGACACTACACATCCTCTTCACGATCTATTTTCCTTGTTACCTTCTGGGAGGAGGCTTCATGATATCTGCAGCAGAACATCCAGATTCAGCCATAGTTTCATTCCATACAGCATTAACCTTGTGACTTTTAAGCTTCCTCCTTCCATTATATATTCAAGATGGACAGTATTTAATATTTATTTGTTTCATATATGTAGGGGTGTGGGTCTATACATATGTTGTATATAGTATGTTTAGGTGTGTGTCATGTATGTGTTTCACTTTGAGAGTGGGCAATTAAATTTCATTTTTTGATGTGTGCCATTATGCCCACATAAAAAATGTGACAATAAAGGTCATCTCATTTCATCTTATCTTTTTTTTTAAATCTATCATCTTACTTAAATAATGGGAATACTATAAATGTAGTATGCTTTACAGCAGATATACAAACATGAAGAAATAGGATCCTCCTAGAAATTTGACTGCCTCCTAGGTTGTTCCACAAGCTGCCAAAAACTGAATGATTTCAGAAAGCCTTGAAGGATGAAATTAACTCACCAGTAACTGTTGGGTTAGGGATTTGAATTTATGGACCAGCAGTGTAATGTGACTCAAAAGAAGAAAATGTAGTTTGGGCTCCATTGACAGAAATATAATTTCAAAATTGAGAGAACTATTTTCTTCTGCTTTGTATAGGTTCTACCTTGAATACTGTGTCCAGGTCTGTACTCTTAAATAAAAAAGGTTAAGGACAGTTATCTCTCATTCCAAAAGTGCAGGTATAATGGAATAATGGATTTAAATTACAGGAAAACAGATTCTGGTTTAACATTAAGGGGTGAGGGGAAGTCTCAGACAGTGCAGCATTGGAACCAATTACTCAGAGAGATTATGGGATCATACACAGTCATCTGTCTGCAAAGCTTTAATTTGGATTAAAGATTAAAACAAGGTGTGATTCAAGGGCCTTTTCCAGCTCTATGTTTCTTTTGTTAAGCTATATTGCTTGATACCAGCAGGATTAATGTGGCAAATAATATCTTTCAAGAAAGCCACCAAATGGAATGCAGGTTCTTTTAAATAAAATCCAGGTTGAAATACATTTTATGTTTCAGAAATAATGTCTACACAACTGCAATATGATTTGTGCAAAATTTGCTAATCCCCAAATTAACAAACCCACAAAATACTCTTCTGTATTCTCCACAAAATACCCTCCTGTATTCTCATTGCCTCATTACCAAAGAAATATAGCCCACAATGCACAGAATTCTCCCTACTAGTAAAAAAATATCTTTGAAACCAAGTCTGCAATACAAATTCAATGTCAATGAGTTGGCTATCAATATGGAATCTAAATCCTATGAGGAATAATTAAAAGAACTCTATGTTTAACCTGTAGAAAAGACTGAGTGGAGGGGAGATATGTGACAGCAATATTCAGATATTTAAAGGATGGTCATATAAAGGAGGGAGTTAACTTGTTCTCTGTTGCCCTAATAGGCAGGACCAGAGCAAATGTGCTGAAACTAAAGAAAACATAGGTTTGACTTAGACATTAGGGGAATTTTCTTGATGGTAAAGGTTTTCACCCAGTGATGTAGTCATCTCATGTGTTGCATATTATTATTGTTCATTGAGGTGTTCAAGCAGAGGTTGGATAACTATATTGTGTGTTAAGCAAAGAGTTGGACCAGATGACCTCTGAGATTACTTTCAAACCATATCCTTTGATGAAATTATCCTGCATTTTTTTTCTTAGCAGTTTCTCATTCACATTAGCACTGATGATGTTACCTAGTTAGGGTAATAAAATGTTTGCAAGAAAACAAGCAAGCTCAGGGAGCATCAAGGATCCCTCAGTTTCTCATTCAGTTGGATGAAAGAAAATTTGCTCTGAAAATTATTTCAATAAAGACAAAAATCTTTTTGATGTAATGTGTTCTTGTATTTATTTATTCTTGTATTTATTTATATTCTTGTATTTATTTATTCACAATTTGGATAAATAATGCCTAATAGTTTTCTGTATTTCAATGCACAATATTATTTCCAATAGATAGTATCCTTCCTGTCCTCCAATCCTTCAATTAATACTAATAGGTATTAAGAGATGTTAGAACACTTTCTTTTCTTCTGAAGAAATTTGGATAAATCATCCACCCAATTTTTATCCACACAACTCAGATGCTGCTTTTCAAAAAGTTATCTGTACCAACAGTTCTCGTTCAGACCAAGATAGACAATTCAGCAAAGAGGAAAAAGCTGGTTTGTGCAGACTCCTATTTGTATAATTGTTTGAACAGTATTTGAGAAACAACCATCTTGATATTACTGAAGGAGAACAAAGCTGTTCTGCATTATGCAAAATCAAAGTCATACCCAGCCCACATGAAGTAAAGCTAATAGTTTTTCCATTCCTCATTGGAACAGCTTTAATTGATTGTCTCATCAATCTGAAGCACCTGAAGTTATAAAATTAATCTTAGTTAATAGGCATCTCACTGCAATCTGACATCAAGAAATGAACCAAGTGAACAGAGTTAGAGGTTAGGGGAGCTTAAGTGTGTGTATGTGCATGTAGTATATAAAGATATTGATAAAATTATACCAGGGGACACAAAATGGCTTTCTTTCATCAAAGATCAAACTCAGTTGTTACCATCCAGCGTTAGTATCAAATAGAAAGCATAGGAGAAAACTTTGAAGAAGGGCAATTTTCAGAAACCCAACTATCTATAGCTTCAAAGAAAAACTAAAGTTCGTTTTTCAAGGATTTTCCAGGGTACATAAAAAAAGAAATAGAAAATATCTAACATGCAAGCACAGCCTGATCCTCAGAATGCTATTAGAGTCTGTAGGCTTCTCTGATAGAAAATACACAATAAATCTTTGAAGGGGGCAGCTTTCAATCACCCAACAATCTGCAACATCAAAGGCAATATTAAAGTTCTCTTCTAAAGTGCTGCTAAGGATGGAAGATACTTTTTTTAAAAGTATAAAGTATCTAACACTGAAGCACAGTTTCAGATTACTATTAAAGTTTGCAGGCCTTAGAAATGAAGAAAAAACATCAAACCTATCTGAACTTATGAAGGGATAGAGTACTCACACAGAAGGCTCTATTAGACTAGAACTTAGGCTGTAATTGCATTTCAGCAAATACTTTTCCAACCAAGTGAAATGAAATATATCTGTCTAACTGCCTTCTAGCAGGGAATGTGCCACATTTTGATTCCTAATTCATTCTAATATTTTCATTTTTCTATGAGCTGCTCATTTGCCTTACACATATTCACATAACATAACGTGGGCTCTAATTAACTAGTGGATTTTGCAATTTTTGAAGAAGGCTGGGAGCCTCTCCCTGCCCATTTGATACTTGCTAAGGTGTTGGTGATCACCTAAGCCAGAGGTCTTCAAACTTGGCCCTTTTATGACTTGTGGACTTCAGCACCCAGAGTTCCTCAGCCAGACATGCCTGGCTGAGGAACTCTGGGAGTTGAAGTCCACAAATCATAAAAGGGCCAAGTTTGAAGACCCCTGACCTAAGCCTTCTGCAGTCTTAAAGGTTCTTTGTTCCAGGCTGTTTCATTTCTGTCCCATGACTCAACTAGATAATCTGCTTCCTTTATGATGCTCTGTAACTAATTTATCATTACCTTCTCTACAATTTTTATTAAGAACAGTAGGTTGGAGACTGAGAAAATCTATTACTGTAAATATATTCAGGTCAATAAACAGCTTCTTCTTCAGAAGATGTACTACTCTCCCCTTCAAGGCAGATAACACTTGTAATGGTATATGAGAAATACCTTGGGAAACAAGGTGAAAAGATGCTGCCTAGAAAAGGGGCATATAAGAGAAAGCATAACCTTCACCCGGGCAGAACAAGAGGCTTAGAAGAGATCTTTCCTAGTTTCTTGGGCTGTAAAGGAGACTGTGGGAGAATTATATTTTCAGATTTAATTTTATTGATTTCTATTTTGGCTTTCAAGATTCAGTTAATATAGGTTTCTAATAAATAGGAATTCTTTTATCTAGCCATGTTTCCTAGCTGGTCTACCTAGGAAGATTGATAGCAATACACAGTTTTCAAGAGGAGTGTTGACTGTTTCCTGGATCCAACCATTCTATACTCTGCCTGGTCACCTAAGGAATCAAAATACATATAGATCAACTCCATTGGAGGTGGGGAAGGCAAACCTGAATCTACAGACAGAGAATTATATTACCTTCCTTCCTCTGGTTTCACCAACCAACCAGCCCAAAGTAGATATAAACAATTTTATCCACTAGAAAACCCATAAATTGATCTGGCATGCCTGAAGGAATGTTGTCCTGCATATCTTTCCCTAGAATGGTCTGGTCAGTTCTGAACTGGACCACCAGGTGGGAATCTATGGATGCAATTCAAATACACGTCAGCTAAGAAATGGAGATGAACACTGCTCCATAAAGTCAGACACTACTGGAGAGGGAAAACTTTTATCTTTACCTTTATATTAAATTGATATAAACAAACTGGGACCTGCAAAGTGGGGATTAAGCTAATATTGTTTCATAATATAGTATCATTTCTCAAAGTCTCCTTCTGAAAAAGAATTCTCTGTTTTTCTTTTAAATCTTGTTTAGACATACTTAGCGAAATGGCAAGACACAAGAAGCAGTTGTAGTTCTCAGGAAACTTCTTTATTTCAGTTCAGCATACTGGTTACAAGACGCCGACAACGCCCAAAACTCCCGGCCTCTTTTATAGGCCATTCCCAGGTCAATCTGCAACTTTTGGCGCGCCAGCACTTGCGCATGCGCACAAGTACTGGCGACAGCCTGTCTGGTCCCGGGCAGCTTGCATCTGCCCGGGACCGCCTGCAATGCCCCGAGCCTGTTTGCACAGGCTCAGGACATAACACCCCTTCCCCCCGGGCTAAAACTATTGATCATGTCATAATAACACATAACCCATTGCGAGAGTAGCGCCATACTACCTCATGCTATGCATTTCTTTTGTTCCCATCAGTCTCAGTGTTCTATTTCCTCTGTGTACAGGAATGTTCTCTGTTAACTCTGTTTTGCCAATAGAGTAAACAAAATCCTCTAAATACTTAGGGGATCTTCTGGCTCTCTGTGACCTCCTAACCTCTGGGTACCTGCCGAGTACCCCTTGACTGAGGGGTGATGCATATCTGTCCCCCCTATTACACCCTGGTGGTTCCCAAGGGCTGTGCTCCAATGCCTGGCCTGCTTGCTTGCCCACCGGGCTCGTCAGGCCAGGGCTTCTTTCTTTGTTTGACCTGGTTGTCCTGCCTAGCTGCAGGCTCTCTGGCCCCTCTAAGTGACTGTCACTGTTGGGCGATTCTGTAGAACCTCCTAGGTCCGTCCAAGACCTGTCAGGAGGTTGTCTGTCCCCTGGTTCCCGTTCTGTCCCCGGGCTTGTGGGGGTTTCAGTGCTGTCCCAAAACTCAGTTGTCCCCTGAGTGAAGTCAGAGGTGTTGTAGTCAGGATTCGCTTCCTCGACCACCTCCCTGTATGATCGCCCCCTTCTAGGGACAGGGGTAGTGTTGGGCCAACTAGAAGGAGTGTGTGCCATCTCTCTTGCGTGGTATGGTTTGTTGGGATGCTCCCGGGTATCCTCCTGACTGGAGTACTGAGTGATGCGGGTGAGTAGTGATTATGCCCCCGGGGTGACTCCCTGGCTGGAGTAGGCGTTGATGCCTGATGTCTAGTTGAGCTCCTTGAATTCCTGTTTGGAGCACTCGCGGAATCTTGGGATAAGCTGTCTGTAGCTTCCTCATTAATGATGGGCAGCAGCCCATACCCTTCCCTTTGCCCAAAGGGGTCCCCCTCCCCCCCTGGAAAGGACCCAGGAGTCTCAGCGGGAAGGTCCCGTCTAGGGCGAAGCTGGTCGATGTGTCGACGCAGGACACAACCGTTGTCCAGGGACACCTCGTAAGACAGAGGACCTGTGACCCTGGATATAGTAGCAGGGACCCATGAATGACCGGGCCCGTAATTACAAGTCCAAACCGGGGCACCCACAAGTAGTTGTCTAGGTGCCCTGGGGAGTGTGAAAGAAGAAGGCAGTCTGTCCAGATGCAACCGGTCAAGCTTGGTAGTCAGTTTGCGCCCCCAATGAAGTTCAGCTGGGCTTCTCCCTGTAGAAGTGGATGGTGTAGTGCGATAAGAAAGGAGGAAGTCAGCCAACCTGTCATGCCAGTCTCCATAGGTAATTTTCTTCAAGGCGTCCTTGGTGATGCGAACCATGCGTTCAGCCATACCATTGGTGGACGGGTGGAAAGGTGCAGAGGTGGCATGAAGAATCATGTTAGCCTGTAAGAAAGCTTGGAATTCGGAAGAAGTGAATTGAGGGCCGTTGTCAGACATGAGGACGTCTGGAAGCCCATGTGCAGCAAAAATCCCCCTCAGTACTTGAATAGTCTTTGCAGTGGTGGTGGAAGAGACAGGTACAACCTCAAGCCATTTTGAATGGCTGTCAACTAGGACCAAGAAGAATTGACCCTGAAAGGGCCCAGCGTAGTCAATGTGCACCCTAGACCATGGAGACTGTGTTTCCTCCCATCTATGTACAGGAGCTTGGGGCATTTCGGGGTGTGAGCGTTGGCAAAGGTGGCATGTGTGCACCTTAGCTTCAATGTCCCTATCTAACCCAGGCCACCACAAATGGCTGCGTGCAAGCGCCTTCATGCGTACAATGCCAGGATGACCCTCGTGGAGGGAACCTAAGACCCTAGTCCTCATTGAGGTAGGAATGACAACTCTGCTTCCCCAAAGCAGACAACCCTGGAAGGTGGACAACTCGTTCCTTTTAGACCAGTAACTCTGAAACTCAGTACCAGGACAGCTCTCTGGCCATCCAGATAAAACCCAAGAAAGGACATGTGAAAGTGTGTGATCTGTGCCTGATTCAGCGGCTACATCTCTGGCATTTAAAGGAGACTCGGGCAAGGCCTGAATGGAGAGAAGATTGATAGCTGGTGCAGGGTCAGCTTCTATTACCGGCAGGGGTAATCTACTGAGGCCATCAGCATGGCCCATTTCCTTCCCAGGTTTGTGAAATAGGGAGAAATCATAGGCAGAAAGAAAGATAGCCCATCTTAGCATTCTGGGGGAGATGATTTGGGGAGTTTGCTTATGAGTAGTAAACAGTCCCAACAAAGGCTTATGGTCAGTGAAGACCGTGAAATGCCTGCCATATAAAAAATCATGGAATTTTTTAATTCCAGCAACAACAGCTAAAACCTCCCTGTCTATTTGAGCATAATTATGCTCAGCAGAAGACAAGGTTCTGGAGTAATATGCAACAGGAACCTGAGTTCCATCTGACTTGAGGTGGCTTAATACAGCTCCTACCCCATAAGGAGAAGCATCACAAGCGATGCACACAGGAAGGGATTCATTGAAATGTGCAAGTACACTGTTAGAAGTGAGTAAGGCCTTGACCTCATTGAAGCTTGCTTCATGCTTTTGTGACCACTGTCACACTGCCTGTTTGTCCAATAGCCTGTGAAGAGGCTCAGCTACACTAGCCTTATGTGGAAGAAAGGAATTGTAGAAATTCAGAAGGCCCAGAAAAGCCTGTAGTTTATCCTTAGACTTTGGCCTAGGAGCATGCATAATAGCCTTCAGTTTGGATTCAGCAGGGTGAATCCCAGTAGCATCAATTTTGAATCCCAGAAAATCAGTAGAAGGCACTCCAATTCTACATTTGTCCTTCTTAAGCTTGAGGCCCGTTTTCCTGAACCTTAACAGGACAGCCCTTAATCTCTCAGCTAAATTGTGTGTAGAGTCTCCTGCAATTAAGACATCATCAAAATAGGGGCAAACCCCTGGTATACCCCGTAGTGTGTTTTCCATTACGCTTTGGAAAATTCCAGGAGCGACATTTACTCCAAATTGTAGCCTCTTCACCTTGAATGCTCCTCTGTGGGTCACAATGGTCTGAGCTACAGCATCATCATCATCAACAGGCAGCTGTTGATATGCCAGAGCTAGGTCAAGCTTTGCAAAAACATGCCCCCCCTTGAGGGAGGCCAGAATATGACTGACCACAGGAACAGGATAGGCATGTTGCTGCAATGCCCTATTCAGAGTGCATTTGTAATCGGCACAAATGCGAATGTCCCCATTTGCCTTGAGAGGCGTGACAATGGGGGTTTCCCAGGGACTGGAGTCAACAGGTTCTAGAACTCCTTGCTGAATCAATTTGTCCAGCTCAGTGTCAATTTTACCTTTTAAAGCAAAAGGGACCCTTGTTGCTTTAATTCTAATGAGAGTGACAGTGGGGTCTAGCTTTAGTGACACAGGGGGTCCTTTGTATGTGCCCAGCTGGGGGCTGAAAACATCTGCAAATTCTTTGCAGACTTCTTGTAGGTCAAGTGTTTGCAGACTATTGAGCCCTGTGACGTGTATTCCCAGGGCCTCAAACCAATCGAGTCCTATGAGACTCGTTCGTTCACCCCCTACTACTATTAGATCTAGTGGACCTTCAAAATCCTTATACTGTACGTTAAGGGTGGCCTCCCCCTTAACACACACTCTGGAGTTTTGAAAGTCTCTTAGCACAATGTCGGAAGCCCTCAACTTGGCCTGAGTTCCACTGCCAGAACAAATCTTCCTAAACATTTGCATGGAAATGATCGAAAGTGCAGACCCTGTATCCAGTTCCATAGCCAATGGAACCCCTTGTAGCTTCACCTTAAGTGACAGCTTTTTCTTAATGGGCTTGTGTGTGCCTGTCCTATAGATGCTCCTTCGCGAAGCGCAAAACCCCACCCTATTTTGGCTGGGAACCCTGGTACCTTTCAGGCGCAATTCTTCCTGAGGTTGTACCTTCTGACGGCCCAGGCACACAGCTGCACTGTGTCCTTGTTTTCCGCATGCCCTGCAGATAGCGGAGCGGAACTTGCAGTCGGTTCTCTTGTGGCGACCTCCACAACCGAGGCACTTGGGGAGAGCTGAAGAGCTTCCTTTCTGTTTCCCTTCCTTCGTGGGGTAGAGACAGTCCACTTCATTGTCAGGATCCTCCTCAGAGTTCCTTTGGACTCCTTCCTGGTGCACGGACGCAGCATCTGGAGTGCTTCTGATCGGCCACATGTTTTTGATGGCGCCACCCGCTGCTTCTTCTGCAGTGACTTCTCTCAAGGCATCTTGGAATGATAAGTCTTCTTTGGCAAAAAGTCTCTGCTGTAACTCTCTATGCCTTAGTCTGCATACAAGTCTGTCTCTCAGTCGTTCTTCGAGGTCCTTGAACTCGCAGTGTTTAGCGGCTTTTCTCAGCACGGCAATGTATTCCTTGGTCGATTCTCCGGGTCGTTGATCCCTCTGTTCGAAGGTGTGGCGCCACGCGATGACGGACAACTTGGGCTGGAAGTGCTCCTTCAGTAGCTTTTTTAGATCTGCGTAGCTGACAGATTCTAGATGAACAGGTGCTGCAATGTTCTCAGCGATTTTGAATGCGTCTTGACCGCAAACGCACAGCAGGGTGGCAGCCTTTAAACTATCTTCCCTTACTTGATTTACCTTGAGATAGTTTTCCACCCTGGCTACGTAGGACTCCCACCTCTCCGGATGTGAGACGTCGAATTCTGAAAGCCTTCCAATTTTTGCCATTTTGTAAAAAGGAAGGGTCTATCAGCCAGCCTACCCCCGATGCTCGCTGGATTGGCGGGTAGCTGCCAAGTCAACGCCATTCCTGCCGCTCAGGACTCCTCGGGTAAGCTTACACCTTTCTTCTGTCGATGTAAGGCAATCCCACCTTCGTCACCAGTGTTGCGTCCTTTGCGAAATGGCAAGACATGAGAAGCAGTTGTAGTTCGCAGGAAACTTCTTTATTTCAGTTCAGCATACTGGTTACAAGACGCCGACAACACCCAAAACTCCCGGCCTCTTTTATAGGCCATTCCCAGGTCAATCTGCAACTTTTGGCGCGCCAGCACTTGCGCATGCGCACAAGTACTGGCAACAGCCTGTCTGGTCCCAGGCAGCTTGCAACTGCCCGGGACCGCCTGCAATGGCCCGAGCCTGCTTGCACAGGCTCAGGACATAACACTTAGAATTTCTTTTTATCAGTTTTTCTGGAAGGATGCTACTGATCAAATATTACATTTTATTAGACATCTTTCTTTCCCTCCAAAGTCTGGGGTTGTCTATTCTTCTACTCTGAGGAATACCTAAGGAAGGAATTCCCTTATGATGTCTTCTCCTGACAATTCATTTAAATTCAGAAAGCCAGATCTGAAGATTATAGATCTTACATTGTACATAAGATTGTACATAAGTAGAACATTCACCCACATCTCTTAGCCACCTTGTAACTAACAAATCACCAAAACATTATTCTCCTGCCCTGTGAGTTTGTTAAAATTATTTTCTTTTTTTTTAAAGAAATTTCAAAAGCAAATTCTCTTTCATCAGGCTGAATGAGAAATGCCATTCTCAAATGCTATGAGAATTCCCTATTACAAGATGAGAAGAATTGAAAAATATAGCAAACAGTTAATTCTGTTCTGCAATTAATCTCAGAAACTCCTAGAATAATGATTTCACAAAATGTAATTTCTTAGGCTGTCCTGATTATTTTATTAATCTTAATTACGCAAATAATTTTACCACAGACCAGATAAAATGAGAGCATGATATTACAAAAAAAAAAAAAAAAAATAGAATAATGCAAAATGCTTTAAAGACAAAATGAGACATCCTGGTGGTTGTTTAGTTGTTTATTTCTAGGCTGAAGTTATTATCTTTATGAAGTTGGAGCTGTTTCTTCCAACAGCAAAACATTTCCACTGAGGTCAGTATGATCATACCAAAGTTGAAACAGGACATAAATAGTTAGAAATATTTCTGTCCTTCATTTAACAGATGTATTCATACTTTCTTGGCTAAATTTACTTAAACAAAACCTAAATTGGATTTTAGTTAGCACATACACATACAATTTAAGAGAGCAAATATTCGGAAAGCAATGCTTAATCCTATTTGAAAACATTATTCATGATACCATCAGCACTTTTTTAAAAATGAAAACTGGAATTAAATTATAATGGAGATGGAGAAGTAGAGAGAACTAATTCTGGCAAGGTCAGAGACAAACAGTTTGACTGCTTTTATTGATTCTTTAGAGCATTTTAACACTTGTGACATTGTTTTTAATTCTTGATTGTATGCTGCCCAAACATGGGCACCCATATAAATTTGTTCAATAAATAAATATGCAACCAAAACTATGGAGAATCATATTAAAAAGTGTAAATAGTTATAACTGGATCCATGTCAGTAAGGCTGGAAATCTTTTCAGAATGATGCATGAATAGATTGGCTATACCATATATTAAACATTCAGACTACATCATGTGATGCACAGAAATGAACCCATTGATGGGGATCATCAGTTAAAATGAGACTTTGCCTTGGATAGAAAGTAGATATTCTGTCTAATTTTCCAAGATAAAATGTGTAGCTACTTACTTTTGTTAAGCTGGGAAGTGATATATCTGCTCATGTGCTTTTACTTCAGTCTAGAGTAAGGTTTCTCAAACTTGGCAACTAAACTGAAGTCCAAAAATCTTAAAGTTGCCAAGTTTGAGAAACACTTCTTTAGAGCATTCAGGACATCTCTATTTCCTTTTTCCTTCTGCCATTCCACCTGCAAAAATCCAGCTGATAGGCAAGCACTGCCTTTCAGACTTTATTATCAGTTCTGGCACATGATCGACCGAAATGGTGCATCTTGGTGTACCAGGGTTGCCAGACATATGAACACAGAAGGACAATCTTGGCACAAGAAAAGCGAGCACTCCACAAAGCCAGAGCTGCAAATGCTGAATCAACAGTGTCTACATTTCTATGTTCAGTATGTGGCAGAACATTCCATGCTAACATCGGTCTTATTAGCCACCTACGGACACATCGTTGATGGCCCATAACCCACAAGATGTCAAGGTCTTCATCGAAATCAATGGAAGAACAACTGTATCAGTTACTGTATATATGGTAAGCTGATCCACCACTACCTAAATAAATATTCTTTTAACTATTCATTCCCAAACCTAGCTATCATCTTTTCTTAGGCCATAACATTTATTCCTGGCCTTTGAAATCATTTACTTCATCTGGGATCTGACCGTTAATTGTCCAGGTTGATGATGATGATGTCTGCCATGTATCATGATATCTGTTCATCCAGTCTTATTGAATAAAATTCAGTCTTCAGACTATATCAGAACTGGGCTAGAATCTTGCTTGACAAAGGCCCCTGGCAGAGATACTAAAATGGTAAAATGTGTATCTGATTATGTTAAAAATGACATTATTGATAATAAAAACAATTAATCCTATTTTTTGCATGTCATTTTACTGAGATGCTTCAAAATTATAGTTGAAAGACAACAATAATTTCAATCTTATCTGGCAATATTTTAACATGTCTTCTAATAAGTTTCTTTTTTTAAAAAAATATGTTGTTCTTTAAGAAATGGTAATCTTCCCATTGTTGATTTCATGGAAATATGAGTCAGTTCCTATATACCAGAGCAGGGAAAAAGAGGAAGAAGGTTTTTTTTCTAAAAAAAAATATTTGTTTTGTTGCCATCTGTTCCTAAGTTACTAGCCAAACTAACAAACCACACTATTGATTTCTGCACTTTGTTTTAGCTATTGAAATGTTTTGATTTGTAATTAAGTTATTGAAATGTAATTATGATATTTATTTAAAGTGTTTTTTGGGAATCCCCTTTTCTTCCTAGCAGGCACATCATTTTAGAATATTGCATTGTTGAGCTCTAACCGCAGTTTGGCGTTGCTACAGGCAACAGGATCCAGCTCTCTGAAGCAGGCACTTCAGCAATATGAAATATAATGGATTTTTAAATAATGCTTTCGCCTTGAGGAAACACCGAGCCATGATTATTTTAAAAAGTCTGAACTTTGACATAACTGGAAGACAGGTCAACATTCAAGTCTATGTTCTGCTTCCTGGGAATGCTGAATCTCAGAACTAGGAAAAACTAGTTTACATTTGCTCTGCTAAAAAGGACAATGTTTAGGGTCAAAAGAGCAGGACTTACAGGAATGTCTTTTTCTGCTGAACTGCATAATACTGCATACCTTTCCATAACTCCCATGACTTTAAATAGGAGACAGCAGATCAGCAAGTAATCAGAAATGAAGCTTGTAAAATTTTGAGACTGAAAAATCAGTCTCCAATCGGTCTCCAAAAATCAGTCTCCAACTCAAATAGTTGCCATTATGGAAATTTTAAGAAGTTGAAAAGTTGAGGAAAGTGTAGTTGGAGAAATAGAAACATAAACTTGGTGAAACAGTTTCTAGGCATCAACAGTTGCAGGCCATCTGTAATAAGATTCCTATCCTCTCATTTTAAAATGACAGATCTGGTGGTCTGAGATATAAAATGTTTTCCCAGATTTAAATCCATTCTAAATACTATACATTTCAGGTGGGGGACATATTTTTCAGAGGAAAATGTAAGAGTGAATACATATAACCACAATTCTGTGCCTGACAACAATACAAGCTGAGGTAAGAGTAATTCTGGTGTAGTTGTGCAAGAGACCTTTATCTGAGTGAGACAACAGCAACCACTTCATAGCCTCTGTCTGTCTCTCTGTCTCTCTCTCTTCCAGTGATCATTTTGCTTAAGGACAAGTTGCTGAAACAGATTGTGGTTGTTAAATATAGAATATAAAAGTTTTCTATCAGAACCTTTCATGTTTCTCAACTCGTATCAGTTTCGAGAGTCCCACCACCAGCAGCAGTAGCAGCAGCCTATATCTATTATATCAATGAAAAATGGGTGTAGAAAGTGAAGTCATGTTTACATCACATTATACTCTTTTTAACACAGTAATGGGAAGCATGAGTAAGATGGATGTAATATAATACAAAGTGGTATGGTATTGCAGATATGATCAAGAAAGCCTTCACTTCCAGTTTGGGTCGTGGCAAGACAGGATGCAGGAAGGCAGGGTTCTGCCTTCCGTGCCTGATTTTACTCTGCTGGGGGCCCTAAAAAGGGCCTAAAATTGCCCCGAAGAGACGATGAAGAGGAGAGGTGCCTTGTCAATCACAGAGAGATGACAGTCTTTCCATTCTATCAAAGGAAAGCCCTCCAAACCAGCAGGGAAAAGACTGCTACATTCCTGTGGCCGGCCATTAACTACTTAATACATCATAAACAGTATGTCTGGAACTGGCTGAGAATATTGATCCTTTCTTTACTATTTTACAACTAAATATCTTGGGAAAGGCTCTCAAGAAGCGAAAAACCTCTGAATGTAAACTTAAGCAGCGTTTTAATTTTTGGGGGGACAGAAACATATAATATTGAAGTGGAAGTAACATAAAGCTACAATTTTGATAAATTTGAGAACTGGGATAAGTGTTAAGATTTTCTCTTTGAAAAAAAGAAAAAAACATTGAGAGGAAATATAAGAAATCAATCCTTTGTTTTTAAGAATGGAAAATGGACTTTGAATGACATCTAGTGGTTGATCTAGTACTATAATTTGCTTTGCTTGGTGATTCCTACCCTGGGAGAACAGCTGGAAATAAAGGGAAATATTTTTTCATACTTATCATCCTGACCTTCTTGGATTATAAATACTTACTGAGCTTGGACTTTTAACTTCAAGAGCTAGTGGGCAAGAAAAAAAAAATGACTTTTGACTATGCCTGGCTGGGAGACACATTTGAGCTGTTTTCAGAGAGGTTGAACATTTGGAACACTTCGAATATTGTGGATTACAACCTTGCCTGACTGACAATCCCTTGAGACAAGGGATTACTATAAAATATTACTTTCAGAACTGAATCTATACTTGGGAATATAGATTGGATTATAAAGGATACATGTAAAGATCAGAAAACTAATCTCCAGGAATGATGCCTCAAGAAAAAAACAAACACCTTCCAGAAAGAAATATATTCTATGCTACAACTAATCCACCAAACAATTGTTGAATGCAAAGAGGATATAAAAAGAAATAATAATGAGACTAAAAACAATTTAGACAATATAAACGAGTAAATCTCCAAATTAAATCTACAACTAGAAAGCTCCCAGATAATGACCACAAAGTATGAACAAATAATCCAGAAATCAGAAGACGAAACAGAAGAAATGGATTTAGAGATGGAAGAGATAAAATAACTGCAAGATGAAAACGCAAAAGACCTTTTACCCCTTAGGTTTGCAAAATATATCTGATGGCAAAGAATAAGATTTTAAAAAGGAATATAGAGCTGTTAAAGGAAATGTCACAAATTGAGAGACAGGAAATTAAAAGAGAAATGGAGGGAGAAAGGAATTGGCAGTTGTTAAAGGAATACAATTGGGCAGAATTCCCACCCCCCAAAATACCCTACCCAAACTGTTTTCCTCATACCAAACCATTTTCACAAAAATAGAAAGAAAATTCCTAGGTGATCTAATTGCCCTGGCTTGGAAAGTGACTTGGCAAAGAAAGAAAGAGAGTCAGATTTAAAAAAAACAGAACACTTGACCTTCTAGAAGAGGCATTATATATTTAAATACTTTTTTTTAATAAGATTAAAAGAATAGAAGACTTTTAGATATAATTAAACTTTTTCTATGAAAAATATGATTTAGAATTAAGATAGCATTTTTTTCATATGGGAAATATGAAGGTAAGAGGAGGATTGGTTTGAATAAAACTTTCAGCTATATAAATGTAATTAATATTGAGAAAATCATAATTGATAAGGATAGCTCAAATGCTGATGGGAAATCAAGAGCATGAAAAATAGGATATTGATTAATGAATTGACATTATTGATTTATGAATTGATATTATTGTGATTTGTATGATAGTGGTAAAATATGATGAAGATGCTTTGCATACCTTAACAGTACCAAAAATTGTAATGGTGTAATGAAGGGAAAATGGAAAAAATATTGGGAAGAAAGGAGGATCAGGGAAAAAATACTGGATTGTGTAGTATTGAACAGATTTATATTGAAAAAAAAATCAGTGTTAAATATTTGAACCAAGACAATATGTTGTTTCCCCTTTATGGATTACTGCCTTGTCGTGGCGAAGGGGCTTGCATAACTCAATGAAGCTATAAGCTATGCCGTGCAGGGCCACCCAAGACGGACAGGTTATAGCAGAGAGTTCTGACAAAATGTGATCCACTGGAGAAGGAAATGGCAAACCACTCCAGTATCTTTGCCATGAAAACCCCATGGACAGTACTAAAAGGAAAAAAGATATGACGCTGGAAGATGAGCCCCTCAGGTCGGAAGGTGTCCAATATGCTACTGGGGAAGAGCAGAGGGCTAGTACTAGTAGCGCCAGAAAGAATGAAGCGACTGGGCCAAAGCCGAAAGGACGCTCAGCTGTGGATATATCTGGTGGTGAAAGGAAAGTCCGATGCTGTAAAGATTTTTTCTCCATAGGAACCTGGAATGTAAGATCCATGAATCAAGGCAAGCTAGACGTAGTCAAAAAAGAGATGACAAGACTGAACATCGACATCTTAGGAATCAGCAAACTAAAATGGATAGGAATGTGTGAATTTAACTCAGATGACCATCAGGTATACTACTGTGGGCAAGAATCCCTCAGAAGAAATGGAGTAGCCTTCATAGTCAATAAAAGAATAGGAAAAGCAATACTGGGATACAATCCCCAAAATGACAGAATGATCTCAATTCGAATCCAAGACAAACCATTCAATATCACAGTAGTCCAAATCTATGCCCCAACCACTGGTGCTGAAGAGGATGAAATTGACCGGTTCTATGAAGCCCTACAGCACCTTATAGAATTAACACCAAAAAATGATGTCCTTATCATCATGGGGGATTGGAATGCTAAGGTAGGAAGCCAAAAGATAACCGGAATAACAGGCAAGTTTGGCCTTGGAGTACAAAATGAAGCAGGGCACAGGCTAATAGAATTTTGTCAAGAGAATACGATGGTCATAACAAACACTCTTTTCCAACAACCCAAGAGACGGCTCTACACATGGACATCACCAGACGGTCAACATAGAAATCAGATTGACTATGTGCTCTGCAGCCAAAGATGGAGAAGCTCTATACAGTCAGTAAAAACAAGACCAGGAGCTGACTGTGGCTCAGATCATGAGCTTCTCGTTGCAAAATTTAGGCTTAAATTGAAAAAAGTAGGGAAAAGCACTAGGCCACTCAGGTATGAACTAAATCATATTCCTGATGAATATACAGTAGAGGTGACAAATAGATTTAAGGAATTAGATCTGATAGACAGAGTGCCTGAAGAACTATGGATGGAAGTTCGCAACATTGTACAAGAGGTAGCAACTAAAACCATCCCAAAGAAAAAGAAATGCAAGAAAGCAAAATGGCTGTCTGAGAAAGCTTTGCAAATAGCTGAGGAAAGAAGGGAAGCGAAAGGCAAAGGAGAAAGAGAAAGATACACCCAATTGAATACAGAATTCCAGAGAATAGCTAGAAGAGATAAGAATACCTTCTTAAATGAACAGTGCAAAGAAATAGAAGAAAACAACAGAATAGGGAGGACCAGAGATCTCTTCAAGAAAATTGGAGATATGAAGGGAACATTTCATGCAAAGATGGGCATGATAAAGGACCAAAATGGCAGAGACCTAACAGAGGCAGAAGAGATTAAGAAGAGATGGCAAAACTACACAGAAGAACTATACAAGAATGAGCTTAACATCCCAGATAACCACAATGAGATGGTCACTGACCTCGAACCAGACATCCTAGAATGTGAAGTGAAATCGGCCTTAGAAAATCTGAGCAACAACAAAGCTAGTGGAGGTGACAGTATTCCAGCTGAGCTATTCAAAATCTTAAAAGACAATGCAGTAAAAGTGCTACACTCAATTTGCCAGCAAATTTGGAAAACTCAACAGTGGCCACAGGATTGGAAAAGGTCAGTTTACATTCCAATTCCAAAGAAAGGCAATGCCAAAGAATGTTCAAACTATCGCACCATTGCACTCATTTCACATGCTAGTAATTTCACATGCAGCCAAGAAATTAAAAGACGCTTGCTCCTGGGGAGGAAAGCTATGGCAAATCTAGACAGCATACTAAAAAGCAGAGACATCACCCTGCCAACAAAAGTGCGTATAGTCCAGGCCATGGTTTTCCCAGTTGCAATGTATGGCTGTGAAAGTTGGACCATAAGAAAGGCTGAGCGCAAAAGAATTGAGGCCTTTGAACTGTGGTGCTGGAGAAGACTCCTGCGAGTCCCTTGGACTGCAAGGCATTCAAACCGGTCAGTCCTAGAAGAGATCAACCCCAACTGCTCTTTAGAAGGCCAGATCCTGAAATTGAAACTCAAGTGCTTTGGCCACCTAATGAGAAGGAAGGATTCACTGGAGAAGAGCCTAATGGTGGGAAAGATTGAGGGCAATAGAAGAAGGGGACGACAGAGAATGAGATGGCTGGATGGAGTCACTGAAGCAGTAGGTGTGAATTTAAATGGACTCCAGAAGATGGTAGAGGACAGGAAGACCTGGAGGAACATTGTCCATAGGGTCGCGACGGGTCGGACATGACTTCGCAATTAACAACAACAACAATATGTTGTTTACTAAGCACTAAAGACTGTAATTTTTAGAAATTAATAAAAACTTTTATGAAAAAAAGAAAGCATTCACAAAACCATCTTGTGTACCAGTTGTCACTCTTCCTGAATCAAGAGGTTTTGTGCATAG
Organism: Crotalus tigris; assembly: GCF_016545835.1. Lineage (NCBI taxonomy): Eukaryota > Metazoa > Chordata > Lepidosauria > Squamata > Viperidae > Crotalus > Crotalus tigris. The sequence goes on from NW_024096667.1 coordinate 899,448, forward strand.
TCACTCAAAGCTTGAACACCTCCAGCCTCAATTATTGCAATGCACTCTTAGTGGGTCTGTTGCTATGGATAATTTAGCCACTAAACTAACCAAGCACTTTGAGGAGTTATAGTAGTCCTGATTTTGCCTATACAGAACACCACTTATTTAAAAGCTGCACTGATTATCAGTGGATTTCCCACTGGCATTCAGAGTACTGACCTGACACTTTTAAAGCCCCACATAGTTTAAGATCTGGTTATCTGTGGGAGCAACTGTTCACAGCATCATCTGCCTGTGATATCAGAAAGGGAGAGCTCTCTTTGACAACTTACTCTAAGAGAGTGTCATTATAAGGGCTGTAATCAGATCTTCACATTTGCTGTCTCCCATAAAATAATATTCCACATCCAACCCCCATAATTACAGTACCCCGAATTCTTACAGAATCTAGAAAAAGACTCACTTTAGGAAATCAAATCTAAATGACAGACTGTAGTGGCAATTTCAGTTATTTTCTTACATATGTATTTAATAGTGTTTTATCCTTTGTTGCAAAGGGGGGAGAACTTAGAATCAGTTTTGATTGAAGTTTTAACTAACTAAACAGGATTTGCTTAATTAGAAATACATTCAACATGAGTATGTTAGTATGAAGTAAATGATGAGTTCTACTTCATAAACACCATATGGGAGACCCAGATTGAGTACTCAGCAATGCCCTTTGTTTCTTCGGCCCTCCCAATCACCCCTCATTAGTAATAAATATTAGTATTAGCACAGGATTGGTTAAAGATTATTTAATAGTATTAGTTAACAGTTGTACTGGAGATTTATTGTGGGTTTCAACTGTCAGTATTGATTGTTTTTATCCACATTTAATGTGGATGCTATATCTATATATCTATATCTATATCTATCTATATCTATATCATCTATAACTATATCTCTGAAGTTGAAACTCAAACACTTTGGCCACCTAATGAGAAGGAAGGACTCACTGGAGAAGAGCCTAATGCTGGGAAAGATTGAGGGCAATAGAAGAAGGGAATGACAGAGAATGAGGTGGCTGGATGGAGTCACTGAAGCAGCAGGAGTGAGCTTAAATGGACTCCAGAAAATGGTAGAGTACAGGAAAACCTGGAGGAACATTGTCCATGGGGTCGCGATGGGTCGCAACTAATAACATATCTATATCTATATCTATATCTATATCTATATCTATCTATATCTATATCTATGTATAGATGGATATAGATATAGTTATAGAGATAGATAGATAGATATAAAGATAGAGATAGAGATATATAGATATAGATATGTCTTAAGTGTTTTTTATGATGCACCTGATCGGCCCAAATATGGGAAGAAGAAAAAAACACTTAAGACATATCTCATCCCCTGGGCTCTCCCTCCCTGACACAACTGACAAAATGAGAAAGAGCCTGTGGCTTGGAGGTCATCACAGCTGCCTAATGTGCAAGCAGCCCAGGTTCGAATCTCAGAAGGGTGTAGCTGGCTGATGAGAGCTAAGGAATTAGCTATACCAGCTTCTCTTTAACTTTAGCAATCCAAATTTAATACAGATATAGATATATAGATATAGTGGATGTTTTATGATTTTATATGGTTATCTAAAATCTTACATTAAGTTTCAGTGTTATTCTGTAAGCCACCATGAGTCTGTTTAGAATTAGTGGCATACAAATCCAATAAATAAATAAAGTCTAGGAGCTAACATGTTGATCAGGAAAAAGAAATAACAATTTTGAGTTCCTTTAGCAGAACATCAGGACTTTGATTCTCAAATCATTGTGACGGGTCTACAAATGAATAATAAATATGCATTTAAATGCGATCTCCAGACACCTGTCTCCTATAGGGATATGTTGTTTTTACCTTAGCCATCTCATCATTGCTGTATGATATTTCAGCTTAAACCTCTACAGAATGTGACTTTTTCAGACTTAGAAACAAAGTAGTTATTAACTAGTGTCTTCTGGAGAATTGCCTTTGTTTGAATAACAAACAAAGCCTGAGGTGGAAAAAAAGCTTATTTTTTTTCTTTTTCAACCCCCCCCCCTTTTAAAATAAATTCAGCACAGAGGATCATACCTCACTGTAAAATATTCATGCTCAAATTCTACAGATGCTTTCAAAATACAGACACAAATATAGATATAAATATAGATAAAGATGATATAGTTATATATGATTTTTGTTGCATTTCTGGAGCCTTTTAATTAAATAGTCCACTCATTCAGCTATGAATCACAGCAAAGTTATTTTTCAAGGATGGTTTTGTGACTCAACCCTTTTCTGTGGTGGATGTTTTTCAAGAAAAAAGAGACAAATTCACTTCATTATTTCATTTCTTGACCAACAGTGCATATTATAAAAGAACATTTCACATTTCCATCATTTGCAAAAAAAGTGTTTCTTTACATAAAAGACTATTAAACCTATTGCTTTAAAGTTTAATGGTGACTTACATAAGTGGCTTCCAGGAGGAACACCCATAGATTAATACATTAGCAAACAATCTACTATGAATATCAAAATATAAAACTTTTGTTAGAAAAGAAAGTTTCTTCTACATATCTGAAACAGGGGCTTTACAAGTGGAAAATATCTTTTGATTTATGGCCATCAACGACCTACAGTCAGTATATGTAAAAATTCAGATTTATCTAGCTTGGAAGTTTTAGATTTATTGCAAATGAATCAGCAGTCCTCCTCTGCACCCCCCCCCCATAAGATGAAAATAAAAGATAAGATGTTTTTGATGTATGGCATTGTTATCTTTTTCATAGCATTTTGTTTGAAGATGTTGCTGAAACAATACTGAACATCAGAAAAAAAGAAACAGATAACCTATGCAACATCTTACAACAAAATGAATACCTATCCAACTTTATCAAAAAGTGCCTGACCACTCAGCATACTACAGCACAATTACCACAAAGTATGAAAATGATAACATATCAAAAATGTATGAGAAACATCCAACAGACTATTGCAACTACATGGGATCACAGGAGCACAGAAGTCAACTAAAGCCCTCTAAAACATCCTAAATCAGGGGTGTCAAACTCAATTTCATTGAGGGCTGCATCAGCATTGTGGTTGCCCTCAGGGGGCCGGGTGGGTGTGGCCAGGGTGGGTGTAGCCTACTGGGTGGGCGTGGATGGAGTGGGTGTGGTCTACTGGGTGGGCATGGCCAGCTCTACATCATTCATGTCAAGAGGTCCTGTGGGGGCCTGGGAAGGAGTGGAATAGATCTGAGGGTCTCTGGCAGAAGGGGGTGGGACCAGGGCAAGTGCCAAAGCATGGTCCATTGGAGAAGCCTCACTGTTCCTCTCAGGCCATGTGGGGGGGGGGGTTATGGAGCTAAGACTGAATACATTTCAGCATAGATGGCCACCACAAAATTGTACATTGGCTCCTGGCTGGCCTGGGCCAGGGCCAAGGCAGAGGGGGCCATTCCCTCATTGTTTCCAGGATGGCTTCGTGGGCCACATGAAACCACTTCACAGGCCACATCCGGCCCCAGGCCTTGTGTTTGACATGTCTGTCCTAAATAAATCAAAAGATCCAGTAGGCCAGGAGAAGAAACAGAAGTCATATACAAGATACAATATAAGGACTCTAATAACCACTATTTAGAACAGGGATCTTCAAACTTGGCCCTTTTATGACTTGTGGACTTCAACTCCCAGAATTCCTCAGCTTGGCTGAGGAATTCTGGGAGTTGAAGTCCACACGTCATAAAAGGGCCAAGTTTGAAAACCCCTGATTTAGGACAAAGATTAGCAGGTGCATCCATAAGAACCAACTAGCAGCCAGAATACATGATGAAAACACCTTAATTTAACAACACAGAGATCACCTTAACCATAGCTTCAAATGAGAAATTGTGAGCATCCTAGATCAAGCTAACTCCAGGGTTAATACCAGACCAACAGTCAAGAAGTGAACAATACCTCAAACAAGGAACTACTGACTCAAACAAACAGTAAACAACAAGCCAATCAAGAAGAAAACAATATTCCCATCAACACTGACAGGGCAAGCTGCCATATATAGACAAAGAGCAAACCCCAATCCCTTCTAGCATGGAAGATGTTACCTAGTTGGTTAATAAAATGTCTGCAAGAAAATAACCAAGCTCAGAGCACTAAGGACTCCAAAATCTCTTTGTTTCCATCTGCATGCCAGAGGTACCCTCCCTATCGAGCCTCCCCAGTTTGGGAAGACTGATCATACTCCCTAGAAGAAGAAAGACATTCTGGAGATTAAGTAAAAAAAATAAAATAAAATAAAAATCTCTTTCACAGAGAAAGAATCAAGGCATTATTCACAATCACTATCTGAATTTGGGAAGTTCTTGATGAATATAGAGGTGAAATGAATCTGGGGGTCTTCCATCTCTTTCCAAAGAGATCCTAGAACTACAAAATATACCTATGCATGTGCACAAACCTCTCCCCAATCCTTATAAGAAAATGGCACATTAGGATAGTGATATGGAACAAAATTGGAATTTTGTGACTGACAATTCAATAAGGATATGAACACATTAGAAATAGGTTTTCTGAGGTTAGCAAAAATGTTTAAAAATATGTATAGTAATTGTTGGAAATGTAGGCAAAAACCAGGCACTTATTATAATCTTTGGTGGACATGCCCCAAAGCCAAAAGATTTTGGTCAAGAATACATATATGGTTAGGGAAAATGACTAAAAAACACATAGATTTTAAGCCAGAATTATTTTTGTTAGGTATAAAGGTAGGAAATTATGAGAAGGAATGTGTATACTTAATGTTACATGTGTTAACTGCAGTAAGAATTGTATTTGCTCAACATTGGAAAGACAAAGAATTACTGGCGGAGGAAGAGATAATTAAGAAAATTTTAGATTGTGCAGAAATGGACAGACTGACCCTGAAAATGAAAGAGAAAGAAGATTCAGAATACTTTAGATGAGATACATTTTTCTGAATAGCTAGAAGAATGAGGTAGCGAGAAAGGAGTTTAACATGTATTAGTAAGCTAAATATTGAAACACAGAAAATATGTTGCTAATAAAATATTAAGGATTGGTGACTATAAAAATTAATAAAATATTGAAAAATAAAAAAATAGGTTTTCATGGTTTTTGTTGTATTTGTCTGCAGGGGCAGGAGCACTCAGAACCCCATGAAGGATTGTGGACAGGAAAGCCCCACCAAAACAAGTGACAATTGCAAGAAATGCGTAAATCCAACAAAATTTGGAAGAGTCACTCATTTAGTCCTAATAAAAGGTTTAGCTTTAGTCAAACAGATTTTATCATTAGGATGTCAAGTTTGTTAAAACAGTACAGAATAGATAAGCAAATGTCACTAATCTTATCCAAATTGAAGGCTGAAGTTTGGGTGTGGTGCAACCTGTGTTATGCTATAGCCAGTTTACACTGGCTCACAAGGGGTGTTTGCTAACTTTTCTGGACTTTTGCAAGCTGTTCAACAGCAGAGGAAAATCTCATTACTTAGCACACCAATTAGCTGATCTGTGGCTGGCGTCATGGCAAAGAGGCAGCAACAGGTCAGCAGAACCAGTTCTTAAACATTTATACCACCGGATGGAACCGTGCACCACTCTGCAAAACAGCTGTTACATCTATTAAGACAAGCCTCACAATAGGTTGCTATTTGAAATGCCACTGTGATTTGCATATGTCAAGATAAATTTCCACTTGCCCAGAATAAATGACTAAAGGTGAGTTACCATTGGGCCTGCTCCATTTGAAAAGTCATGTGTGAGAACTTTTGGTTTTATGCAGTAGAGACCAATTATGGGTTTGCAGATTCTCCGCACCCCAGTGGACAATTTTGCCCTGCCTGGGGACCTTAAATGGGTCTAAGTCACCCCAGAGAGGTGATGAAAAAAAAAGGGTGTTCCAGAGATTCTGTAATGGCAGCGGCCATTCCATTTGACTTGGGAAAAACCTTCTAACCTGACAGGAGAAAGGCTGGCCATATTGCATTGACCAACCCAAGCTACTAGCAACCAAAGTCCAAAAGCACTAACCAGCACAACTGTGAACAGCATGCTTGAAACTGGGTGAGGAATTCGATCTTCTCTTTTCTATTCTACATTTAATTTCCTGGAAAAGATCCCCAAGAAGCAAAAATCCTCCGAAAGGGAAGGAGGGTGATTTCTGCCCCACCCTTATACTAATGGAAGTAGCAAATTAATCTTTTTATGGAGGATCAAAATACATGGAAGTGAAATAAATATAAAACCTGAAATTTAAAACTTAAATCTGGATAAATTTAAAATTGTTTGAATGGTTAAGACTCACATTTTAAAGATAATTGTTTATTTTGGAAATTGAAAAACAAATAGTTGCTGACGCTTAGTGGTGGATGAAGACTATGACAGCTATGACTTTAATATAAGACTTGGAAAAACCTGGGAAAAGCTAATCTGTGTTTGTGACCTTCAAAGTTTTAACAACAAAGAACAATTGTGACAAAAAAAGACAATAATCTGGGCTGTAGACAAAGAGAGAATTATAAATTTCAGGAAAAAAATTGTTTTGAACTATTTGGATTACAAATATCTATTTAATTGGGACTCTAAAGCTATTTGCAGAGAAAAGAAAGGAAGAGAAAAACTCAAATTCTTGGTCATCATGGATCAGAGACACGTAGAAAGAATATATCAAGAAAACATAAATACTTCACAGGAGGAGATATATAGTATACTGCAACTAATTCAAACAACAATGACTTTAAACTACAAAGATATCCAAAATAACTTTGAAAATATAAATCAATCTATTTCTAAGTTAACTCTACAACAAAAAAAATTACCAGAAAACAACAACAGAGAAGGAGCAGGTAAAACTGATAAATGGATATAGAATTGAGAATAGAAACTTAAAAGATGGAACTTAACAAAACAAAGAAACATGATTTAATCCTAGTGGAAAAAAAATCACAAGAATTGGAAAAAACAACTTATCCCTTAAGACTACAAAATAAATCTGAGTACAAGAAAACAGATTGGATAAAATGGACTGTAGAGATGTCAGGAACATCGGAGAGAAAGGAAATGATAAGAGAAGTGGAGAGAAAGAAAAAGAAAATTTTCAACAAATGTGGAAAGGCAGAAGCCCCGTAACAAAGACACTTCACCTGATTTACTTTTTATATCTACAGCAACATTTACGAACATATGGAAAAACTTTTTTGATTCAGCAAAATACATTGATTAAGAAAGATACTGGGCAAAGGAAAAAGACTAAAGTGGAAACCAAGAAAATAGATGATGAGACTTACCAGAGAGAATACTTAAAAAAGAAACATTTGTTTGAATATGGTTAAAGAAATAGAAAAGTTTTAGAATATATATGTTATTCTAAGAGGGATGAATTCCCTAAATAATATAGTATGCTTTTTTCCTGTTTTTGTTCTCTTTCTTGATATGAATAATATAAAAAAGTTGAAATGACTTAGATAAAGGAAATGTTTTAGATACTGAAATATGATTGAATTTAAGAAAATTATAATGGATAAAAATGTTTTGAATAAGAATTAAAGGACTAGATGACTAGATGTATTAAATGGAATGTTTAAAGAGTAAACATATTTTTAATTATGGTTAAAAAGAATAAGAAATTAAGGAAATAAATATAGATTAGCTTAGGAGGGATATATATTTTAAGTAGTATGTTATTTTTTATGTTTCTTTACTCTTAGTCTCATTTCTTTTTTCTTTTTCATTGTTTTATTTATTCCTTAAGAAATGTAAAAGTGTGAGATGGTTCATATGGAAAAATAGAGTTAAATTTTTAAATGTAATTAATTTTTGAGAAAATCTTAACCAGTAAGAATACCTAGAATTTGGTGGGAGAAACAAATTAAAATAAGGACTGTAACAGGATCTATGATAAGGCAACCAGAATGATTGGATAGAAAAGAAATATTATATTGATGTGATTGTTATTTTAGGAATATTGAGAAAAAATTATATATTTAATTGTTATCTATCTAAACAATAAGAATTGTATTAACTCAATGTCTGCAAAAGAGGATATTTTGGGAAAAGAGGAAATCAACTAAAACCATTATGTGGATTATGGATTATAGAAATCAGTTGTTAATGATTGTTTTATAAATGTAACCCAGACAACACAGTGTTCACCAATTATTAAGTGATTTATGTTCTTATAAAATATAATACAAAAAACATGAAAAGTAATGTGTGAAACTGACTATATAAATCTTGCTTGTGTGCTGACCAAGCCTCTGCAGACTCTTAAATTTTTAGAGATCTGTGCCTTGTTCAAGTAGAAGATGGGACTCAAACCTTGCCATCCAGGCACTGAGGGATTTTCTCAGGGTATTCCTCTAATAAGATTTACCTAGTCTTGACATACCATTTCCAGTTTCACCCTAGCTTTATGATATGCCAGAGTACAGAGCATGTTTAGAACAGAACAGAACAGAGCAGAACAGAATAGAATAGAATAGAATAAACAGAGTTGGCAGGGACCTTGGAGGTCTTCCAACCCTCTGCTCAGGCCTATACCATTTCAGACAAATGGCTGTCCAGTCTCTTCTTAAAAACTTCCAGTGTTGGACCATTCACAACTTCTGGAGGCAAGTTGTTCCACTGATTAATTGTTCTAACTGTCAGGAAATTTCTCCTTAGTTCTAGGTTGCTTCTCTCTTTGGTTAGTTTCCACCCATTGCTTCTTGTCTTGCCTTCAGGTGTTTTGGAGAATAGCTTGACTCCCTCTTCTTTGTGGCAGCCCCTGAGATATTGGAAGACTGCTATCATGTTTCCACTCGTCCTTCTCTTTATTAAACTGGACATACTCAATTCCAGCATTTCTTCTTGCTCAAAATGCCTATAGAATCTGATATTGGAGCAGAATGAGTAACTGATGAGGGAAGGAACCAGACTTTTACCCCTACTGTTGCTGATAGTAAAGCCCAGCAATGACCTGAGCATCTTAGTCTGAAAACAAAACAAGCCAACCATCAGAAAGAAAGATGTTCCTTTTGTGCCTGAAAGAATATGGGCCAGGGAAGGGGAAGAGAGAAATTATACTGTTGCACCAAGCAGTGACCTAATGCTATATATGTGTATGATGATTCTGCAACCAATAAAGAACAAAACAAATGGCCCACAAATGGGCATATCAAATGTTAATTTTCTCTGCTCGTACCAGACAATGTGCACAGGCTCTGCAGAATATACATTAATGCATTCTCTCATTAAACTATTGTTCATCCATTCAATCAATGATGAAGCAAATTAAGTTTCTGTTACTTTCTTGTACACCAAGCAGAAAATCAAAAACAAAAGTTAAATGCTTTTCAGTAATTACAATTATTTAACTTCTGCATCTTTTTATTTGATTTTTTTCCCATGTATATTACCAAAGGCATCTCTCTGACATTTGCTACTTTCAGACACATTTACAAGCAAACATCAAATAACCTCTAAAGCATAACTGAAACATTAACAATTCCATTTGCACAAAAGTCTGTGCATTCTTCTGAAATTATGCAAATGTTATTCCAGGTCTCTTTTATGCTACATGTTATTTTCATACAAATTGTACTACATACGCACAATGCAAGATCCTAAAAAAAATAAAACCTCCATTGATGAACTGTGTTGTCTCACAAAGATCAAATGTTCTAGTTCTTCCAAGAAATAGTGTTTAGTTCGGTTCTTTTTATTTGCAGAAAATCAAAGTAGATACCATTTTGCTTTTTTAAAAATTAAAATTGTCATCTTATAACTACAAAAATGTGTCTCAAATTTAGCAGACCATGTCCATTCGCAAAATCCTAGTGTGCTTGTGCATTTGATATCATTCAGTTGAAAATTAAAATCTGAAAGCTTTTTTTTTAAAAGTTTGTTGACCTTTCTATTATAGAAAGAAAGAAAGAAAGAAAGAAAGAAAGAAAGAAAGAAAGAAAGAAAGAAAGAAAGAAAGAAAGAAATGCAAGCCTTTTTGGTCCATTGGCTAATATCAAACAGAAAACAACTTTGTCCTTACAATCATTTTTTTTCTCACTTGATATAACTACGGCAATGGAGGTTTTTGCCACTAGACAGAGGCTTCTCCTCATGTTACCCATATGTACATACCTGTATGTGAATACACATATATCATTTATACATATGGAAATTTGTCTCTTTCTCCCATTGTCAGCATACCCTGCAGTTCCTCAAATAGTTTTATAAAAAGCTGCTGGGCTTGTTGGACCGTTTTACAGCACCACTGTAGTATTATGTTAGCCTTCCCAGAAAGCATGATCGGATAAGCTAATTGTATTTTATTGTAAGGCTACATTAACATAAATTTGCAAGTCTGAAAGTACAAATCTCCTGTCGTCTCCTTTGTTGCCTGAAAAGCTAATGAAGGTTGTTTTTGAGCCTTTTTCTCAGCCCATTATGCAGCTGCAGGTTATGCCATCTCTTCTCTGACTGTTCCCTAGGCAACATCTCCCCCACCCATTCCCAAAGTCATTCCCTCATAACATTATATTATATTGCAATAGCGCTCTAGTGGTAATTAGTGGTATAACTCTATTGTACTAGCATTCCTCTTGGCTTGCAAGTCAGTTCTTGAGTGAGCTATGGAAAATCACTGCAGAGTGAATGAAAGATTTAAACAACCAAACAATAAAATAAAAATGAAAGTAATGAACCATTCACCATAGATCCAACAGCAAACATCACAACACAATCCTCACAAATGTGCATATAAGTGAAGAGTGCCAAAACTTCAATATAAAATTATATTTGGAATATATTTTAAAACAGAACATTCACAATCGGGGATCCATCTAGGAGAATATTATCACCATTTGATGGACATTCTCTAGTGGCAAATCAGCAAGATAAATTTTGTTTCTGAATATTCCTGGGCTATTTCACCTGAAATCTTCAATCTTTGCAAACTGTGCTTCTAGAAAAAAATAAGTGCATTTATTTCTGCTTAAAATGCAGATGTTAGTCTACTGCTAGACTAACCTAGGTAGGTAGGATCTACCTTAAATAAAATTGTCCCATCAGAGGACACTGAACTCACCAACAAATTAGTGCTGTATTATACTGTATAAGCTGTTTCTAATACATTTGACTATTGATGTCAATATAATGCTACCCCACAAATACTACAAAATCTAGGAAAATCAAACATGTAAAAGTGATGTTCAAACACAATGAAAGCAGAGTTCACTTTAGCCTAGTGTTTCTCAACCTTGGCATGCTGGCTCAGGAATTCTGGGTGCTGAAGTCCACACATCTTAGCATTGCCAAAATTAAGAACATTGTTTTAATTCATGTATCTTGCATTTAGATATTAGCATTACTTTGTTTATTTGTTTCTTTATGCTGGATATACCAAAAATCAACGAAAATATACATTCCTGAAATTCAACATGTTCTCTTTAATGCTACATAAGTTACAATGGTCTACAACAGATGGGAGAAATAGACTGGTTTTTCTTACAGGATTTTGTTTAAAAAAATCAACTAGAAAAAAATTATATAGAAATTGTTGTGTGAAAGACATTAAGATATGCTAATATAAAGAATCTTCTATGCAGTGGAATCGGTCAGTGAGCACTTTAATATCATGCAGACAAGTGCAATAAGATATGAAAATGGGATTGTGTTTTTATTAAGATTCAGTTACCTGTAAAGTTCTCAGAAAAATATAGATTACACTGCAGCTAAAGTACAAGAACAATGAATCAGTATAGAAGTCGTGGTCATGGTCTTCCAGTTTTGCCACTGCCTCCTTCCTAGGACTTAGAGAGAGATCCTGACCCAATATCACCCTGTGGTTTCAAGACCCAGGAAAGAGACAATGGCAAAACTCTTCTGAAAATCTTGCCAAGAAAACTACAAAGATTCATCCAGGCAATCGCCAGAGGTCAACACTGATTTGAAAGCACACACAAAAAAAGGTCTTTGAACTGTTTTATCTCACTAGGGTATATTACCAGCTTGTACCCTCCAAATACATTGAAATACAATTCCAATATTTCCTATGGTAAATGACTGGGCTACTTGAGAATTATGGGAGTTGTAACCCAGTATATCTTTATTGGGGAAATATTCTTATATTATCCATAAAAGTACTGTGGATATTCTCCACAAATTATGATATTGTACCATGTGGAAGGAATCAACAATATGTTAATTGTTAACTCTTACTTTGCAGGTAACGTTTGCATGGAAAATAATTTTCACAGAACTGTGAACATTCAAATATGGACAGAACAACATATGTTGACCAAAGAGGCCATTAAATTGAAAAGTTTTCATTTCTGAATTTGAGGAATATACATATTGGATAAGTAAATATGCAAAAGAATTTCAGTAGTTAACCCTGAATTTCACTTTTTTGTAAGATTAATTCCACATAGTGAATTCTATAGGTAGATTGCAAAAACAAAAAAAAGGCACAGAGAGTGAATTACTGAGTCTCAACTCTGTGAGTTTTTCCCATTGAAAGAAAGCAGAAAAACATGTTTTGTGGCTAGTAAGAAACAACATTTTCTCTGATACCATGCTACTCCGTTACTGCCACTTTATCTGTGACAGTGATACATATAGTACATCTCAAAGAATTCAGAGAGGGCTATTATTTCAATGCAACACCCAAAATAAGACGAAATTCTCCAGGAAGGAAAACAAGACAATTTCATCTCCCCAGTTTCTTCAGTGACTTTCACTGAAAACTCATTACATAGGAGTAAATGTCTCTAGCAGTTATTGCCCCATTTTCACTTATTGTTAAACTTTTTTGCCCAAGCTTTTTGTTGGAAATCTAAACTTATATGTCTTCAATTGTGGAAAACTATCAGAACTCCGGAAGACTGCTTCAAATAATTTCCCTTTGAAAATGGGATGGTTCTTTGATTGAAACAGTGGATGACTGTCTACACTGTGTTCTTAGGACCCGACTTTTTAATTAAATTCTCTGGATTTTGAAGAGGGCCTTCCTTTTCTTAAGATAAGTGACTATAATATTTTCAAACATGGGGACACTCAGCTTTGGAAACAGCCTTCCGAGGCTTTTCAAGTGATACCACTACCATATGCATGGAAATTAAATAGATATGGTGACTAGAAATTTAATTAAAGCCTAATAGCCAAATTGTGTTACAGGTAGTCCTTGACATATGATTGTAATGGAGCCTGTCCATTATGATTGTAAGTCATGATGGTCATAAAATTGGTCAGTCGCATGACTATTCTGATTTTACATTTTGTGTATATGTGTGTCATCATTTAGCAAACATGGCAATTGTAATGGTTGGCTATGGGCGCAGGTTGGCAAAACCCAGAAGTAAGTGTCACTTTTCAGTAAAACCTTCACAAAATGCAAATGGCTGTAAATATGGCCATGTTTCTGAGTCTCAAAGTTTAGTCATGTGATCATGGAGGAAAAATGACCATTGGAATTTTGAACTGGTGTCCTAAACTCTTTTTTAAAAGTTGGTTTTAAACCAAGGATTATCTATATACTAAAGCTTGTGTGTCAATCATACCCATTCCTGGACCATCACAATCTCTCATACCTTGGTTACTTCCTGGTTGGATTAGTGCAGCATCCTCTACATAGGGCTGACCTTGAAAATGATCCAGCAATTACAGTTGGTCCAGAATGCAGTCACACATGCTTTCTTGGGTCCCTTTCAGTTTTACACTATTGCCATGTGAGTTGCACTGGTCCGCAATATTTTTCCAGGTTCAATTTAGGTTATTGGTTACCACTTTAAAGCCTTGCACTTCACAGGACCAGATTATTTACAGCATCACCTCTCTTGGTATCCGCCCACTCCACCAGCTCAGATGGAGTAGGTATGATCCAGATCTCTTTTTTTAAAGGTTATCATCTAGGACCTAGGATGTATCTCTTTTCAAAAGCAGCCCCTACCCTTTGAGATCCAGCAGGCCCTCACAAAGTTGACTCTTTGTGAATCAAGAATCTAGTGATTGTTGTTATCGAGGAGAATTGCTTGAAGGTATTGGGTACTGTTTCTTTTTTTAATATTGGTTAGTTATTTAACATGTTTTTGCTGTTGTTGCTATGAGTCCTCAGAGTTATCATATGTAAGATGGTTTGCGAATAAAGGTAAATATCATATTCTGGGCAAAGAAAAGTTCCCTGAGGATGTGCTCCAGCATGAATCCGAAAGCTTGGAAGAGTAAACCTCTGGTCCTGGTGACCAACCCAGATTAGGTCCTATAAGATGGTTTGCTTTCTAAATTTTCCAAATGAATCAGTAAATCAACCCTAACTCTTTACATTTTCTAAATCCTTCCTTCCTTCCTTCCTTCCTTCCTTCCTTCCTTCCTTCCTTCCTTCCTTCCTTCCTTCCTTCCTTCCTTCCTTCCTTCCTTCCTTCCTTACTTACTTACCAAAAAAAGCCCCTTATTAAGCCATACAGTTATAGGATCTTTTTTTTACAATGAACCAATATGCATCCTGCATACTTCCTCCAGTGCCATTTGATGTTTTGTGATGTATCTTCAAGACTAAAGTGCCAAGAGCTATAGAGCTACAGCATAAATTTCTGTAATCACCAATATTGAACAAGGCATTCTAAATGAAAATTCTGCAGATGGTTCAATAAAAAGCAAATTAATAGCACAGAAAACAACATGCTTAATAGTATTCCAACATCACCTGAATTATAATAAGAGGGACTTGAGTAATACGAAAAACTTTGTCAGAGCATCAGCTGTAATACACTTTTCCCTAATGACCTTTATTCTGCATTATATGAAAAAAGGATAAAATGTTAGAATGAATAAGGAGCAACAGGAATTTTTTAATCACTTGTTATAATTATTGTTTTAAATTCCTCTTCTGAGAAGTCTGCTTCACTTTTATTTATTTCTTAAAACCTCTTAAGCCTGATAATTTGGTTTTCTATGTCTAATTTTACTTATGTTTTGTATGCTAATTTCACCCCCCCACAGAGTTTTAGAAAAAAACGCTATTTCCTTGTGTATCATTTTCATATTCACTTTATTTATATTGTCTGCTTAAATCTTCATAATTCCAGCTCAAAACAGATGCTCTTATTAATCATTCAGACTGTGATGTTTAGAAGAAAACATGAAAGGGCCTTTTAATCTTAACTAAAAAAGAATCACCTGAAAGAGCAACTATATTAAAAGTCAAGACCTTTTGGAATGTAATTAGAGGCAGGAATCAAAGACAACATAATTATGTAATTAAAATTGCAATGGTATGTTCATTCCAGGAAACAAGTTTAATTTAAAACATTGGGCTCACTTCTGAGTAAACATGAAAAGGCATATACAGACTGTGGTGCATTAAATTTCTCAGCAGCTCTAGCCAACAAGGCCAATGATGGGAAAAGAAGAAAAGTGTGGCCCATTGAAATCATCCACAAAATGATGTATAAATCCTTCCATCCTCTACCACTCAGTCAGAGCTGAAGGAGCTTCTTGGATGAAAAGCAAATTGTCTTCAAGAAAAAACAAAGTCCAGTTTTTGGACAATGATGTATCATAGTTCTCACATTCAGTCATTGCACAGGATAGGTCCAAACAATTAACCTGAAAATGTTTATAATTTTTGATGATGATGAGTAAGAATGCAAACAAGAATCCTTCAGATAGTCCGTGACTTACAGCCATTGATTTAATGACCAAAGTTAAAGTATTGTTAAATAAAGTGATTTATGACTGATCCTTACATTTACAATCATTGCAGCATCCCCATGGTCACATAATCACAATTTGGGCACTTGGCAACCAGCATGTATTTATGATGGTTGCAGTTTCCAGGGGTAACTTGATCGCTGTTTGCAACCTTCCTAGGGGCCTTTCAACAAGCAAGGTAATGAGGGAAGCCAGATTTGTTTAACAATTATATGATTTGCTAATGACCACAGCAAAAAAAAAAATGTAATAAAATTAGATATGACTTGCTTAATGACTGCATAACTTAGTGATGGAAATTCCAGCCCCAGTTGTAGTTAGTCATAAGTTGAGAAACGTTGCCTCACCACTTAACTCTTTTAGCTCAGCATGCACAATGAAGTTCAGAGTACTGGAATCCTGCACTCCAGGTATCTCAAAAAATGTGTAATCAATTTGCGGGGTGATTAGATATGACCACCCAAAATATGTGCCTTTATATCTATGCATGAACCCTTTATCCATTTTGTAGATACATTAGTTATAGGTATATCAGCAGTTTTCTGGCTCATGTTAGATAGATGGATTCAAAATACTCATAATCTCATAAAGTTTGGTAGTCCTGCTACATAAAAGAAGCAATGTTTTCTTACATTGGAGCTGAGAAATACTAAATAAATATTCATATATACATAGGTTACCTGAACAGGTTTTCCAGTTCAGAACAAATGGCTTCAAGCTAGACAAGTTGATTAATTTGAAAATTTGTCTCTTTATTAGCATCTAAACCAGGGATATTTCTCATCATGTTTTACCTAACTAATCCTTTTTTCTTATGTCATCAGGATTGTATAATAGTATTAGAATCAGATATAAAAATGCAAATATTTTTGTTGTTGTTAGTTGCGAAGTCATGTCCGACCCATCATGACCCCATGGACAACATTCCTCCAGGCCTTCCTGTTCTTTACCATCTTCTGGAGTCCATTTAAGCTCACACCTACTGCTTCAGTGACTCCATTCAGCCACCTCATTCTCTGTTGTCCCATTCTTCTATTGCCCTCAATCTTTCCCAGTATTAGGCTCTTCTCCAGTGAGTCCTTCCTTCTTATTAGGTGGCCAAAGTACTTGAGTTTCAAATTCAGGATCTGGCCTTCTAAAGAGCAGTCAGGGTTGATCTCCTCTAGGGCTGACCGGTTTGATTGCCTTACAGTCCAGGGGACTCACAGGAGTCTTCTCCAGCACCATAGTTCAAAGGCCTCAATTCTTTTGTGCTCAGCCTTTTTTATGGTCCAACTTTCACAGCATTGCAACTGGGAAAATCATGGCCTTGACTATACGTACTTTTGTTGGCAGGGTGATGTCTCTGCTGTTTAGATTTGCCATAGCTTTCCTCCCCACAGATGGGGACTGTCTGCAGTCCCCATCTGCGGTGATCTTGGAGCCCAGGAAGATAAAATCTGTCACTACTTCCATTTCTTCCGCATCTATTTGCCAGGAATTGAAAGGGCCCGATGCCATGATCTTGGTTTTCTTAATGTTGAGTTTCAAGCCAACTTTTGCACTCTCCTTCTTCACCCGCATCAAGAGGCTTTTTAGTTCCTCTTCACTTTCTGCCATTAGAGTGGTATCATCTGCATATCTTAGGTTGTTGATATTTAAGCCACAGTAATTGCAGAGCTCTGGATGACAAACAGTGACAATGTATAACAAAGACATGTAATGCATAAAGACTATATATTCCTTGATTTCATTTTACAAGGGGACAACTTAATCTGGACATAACATCCTTTACAACAGTATCAAAATAATATTTTAACCTGTCCTTAAGGTAAATGGGATGAACGATGTGAATAATGTGAACTTTAGCTACTAAAATAGAACATTCAGTTGAACAGAGAATAATTATCCCAGCATAATTTGTCAGTGCTTAATTATATTAATTAATAAATTAAACTCATGTTGCTGAATAATTCTGACTCCTGGCAATTTATAACAAAATAAAGTAAAATATCTATTGTAAGAAAACAAAACAAAAAAACTAAATAAAACCTCCAAAATAAGAAAAGGCAGGAAATTAACAAATGAAAAATTTATTCCACACCAGAATACATCTAAAATATTAAGCCTACAAAAATAGGAAATGAGTCATAATAAAGAGCAAATTATGATAGCTAAAGTTTCCATCCCAAATACTCTCTGAAAGATGAGTAATGGGTTTCTAAAAGACTATTACCCAAGGTACCATCTAATTTCTAGAAAATCTTCTTTGATGGATAGGTATTGGTTGAAATAGACATCCCTAGAGGTTTCCTGATGCCAAGCCAACTGAGGGTGTGTTGTTCACAATCATTATATTTCAGAACAAGGGGCTATTTGCTGTTATCTATACCAAGGACCCATTTAGCATCAAGCTTGGATTATATTTAAGATATCTTGGTGAGGTGGCTGGACATTAGACATAAATATGCTTTAATGTTCTAGTATTATTAAATAGGCTAAAGATCTAGTGACATCTGCCCAATGATGTATCTACCCCTCCCCCATGAACTATGTCAACTGTGACAAGAAAGGAAGAGTGCTAATCTCCAAGGCAGAGGCCTTGTATCTTCAGATCTTTCTACTCTTCAATAATGTAGAGCTTGAAAAAAATAATTTGGCTGTGAAATACATAAAAGGCTTAAGTGCAGGCTTAGATTTCACAATTTGCCATGGGGAGTCTACTTATAATTCATTTTAATGATTATAACTTGTGACTGTAGCTCTACAGTTCTACACATAATTGTGTAGTCACATTGGATGATATACTCTAGTTTAGTCATACCATTTTTACTGAGAACAAGGTCTCATCAAATATACTTCCAAACAAGCAATCCTAACCCCAGAAGCAAATTCTTTCCAAAGTGGAGATTTTTTAAATTTTTTTTTCATTTTTGCAATTTATTTCATAATTTCAAACTTTTAAATGGTTCAGTTACTAGGAAGACAGATAAGCGAGCAATAATAAAAAGAGCCACATGGCAGCACCATAAGGAGTGTAGGTGTAAAGATTAAAACTGCAGCATTATTTCTTGTCTAACGCATGTCTTTTCATTGCACCTCCCCTTCCATCACTTCATTCTAATATTTCAGTGAAAATCACCCACATAATCTGCAATAGGGCAGTCTTGAAGAAGTGTGGTTGATAAATGAAGCCTCTTGTTTGCTAGTGAACAATAGCATAATGCCAGTAACTACATGCTAAATCATATCTGTGTTTGAGAGAAAGTGAATGACATTATTCTTTTATTCCTCTTTTTCTGATGCTTTGCTTGAGAAGGAAAAGCAATGTCCACCAGTTAAAGCACATATGAGTAAAGAAAACTAAGAACATATAAACACTTTCTGATTCAGATCAACAATAATTTTCAGCCAGTCTTTGGTTCCACAGGGAACCAACCAGAGGAAACTTAAAAGCAGCAAGAAGACAATGTTATTCATCAGAGTTGCTTGGGAATCAGTATGCACAAGGGTAGCATTCCCAATTCTGGAGGTATCCATTTGTCATGTTAAATAACCATTGATATCTTTGTGTGATATCAATACCATTCCTACCTATCTCCCCTTACAGGTACCACCTTTTTTTCTTGGTACAGAATTCAATCATTTAAAAGAAGGTATATCATGAAGGGACAGTTAATTTCTTCTTCACTTACTTCCAGATGATTTCAAACCTGGTTTGAAGACAGAGGTTATTGGTCATCAGGCTGTTTGCCAGTTCTTCTATGTTACTACAGTTGGCTGTCAGCCAACAAGAAAGTAAGCAGGATATCAGCTGTAGTCTAGAACAGCAGTCCCCAACCTTTATGGGTTGGTGGCCCAGCGGGTAGGAGGGAGAGGGGAACTGCCCTGCGCAAGCAGAGGGCCACCGCTCCTGCAAGTTGAGCTGGACGCATGTGCCAACCAGCCACTCCCACTATTTGAACTGTGTGTGCATATGCACTGGCCAGCCACTCATGCAGCCCAGTTCCAAACAGGTCACAGCCTGGTAGTGGGCCACAGCACAGGGGTTGGGGATCCCTGGTCTAGAGATATGCAAACTCAGACGCAACTTTTTAAAAGTCAATAATCTATTTTACCAGTATCTTAAGATGGCAAATGTATATGTAGTCTCAGGCTTGGCACAGGTCAAGATCAGGTATATGATAAAAAGATAGGAGACAAAGTGGAATCCAGAGTTCAAAGCATTGTATAACAAGGTAACCATGATGCAACAGAGGATCTAAAAGTTGTTCTTAGTTGTTTTTCTCAAAGATTGAGGCCAATAAATAAATAACAGCTGAGGGATATTATTCATTACTCTACTGTTACCCAACTTCTTGGTCAGTATATCTGACCTATGGAACTGTGCTGCTGTATCTTTACAGCACTATCTCTGCTTGGGATTCAGTGGGTGAACTTCATAATCTATTCATGGGAGCAGGAAAAGATCTTGGAGGTTCACTGGATCTGCCTCAGCCAGAGTGGAATTACTGATTTCAACAATGATCAAATCATTGCCTCCAGGACAATTATCCATAGAAGCCCTTTACTCTGCTATCTCCCCTCAAGACAACAGGACGAAAGCTTATAGCAGTAATGAAAACATTCTTCTTTACTTCCCAGCAGCTCCTTCCACCATCAATGAAATTATCCTCTATAAGTACTTGCAGAGATGTGCCTTGGAGGAAGGATTATTGACTTTAACAGAAATTATTTAGGTAGTACAGATGATACTGAAAGAAAAAGCCAGAATTCAGCCAGCCAAGTTATTATATTTTAATAACTGCATTAAAAAAGCCTGCAGTAAATCCTGACCAGAATCTTCCGTGTGAGTTTAGCACAGCCCTCAAATTGTCAGAGAGGAGAAATAGTAAATAATTCATAAAAAAGAATGCTTGTTTTTATTTTCTACTGAACGATACCTAAATAAAACACCTCACTTTGGACTTCAATTAATGACTTATAAGCAAACATTTCGGACTAGAATGGAAAAAATAAAGTGATCTTTGCTTATAAGTCCCTGTCATTTGTATAATTTCCATGAAAACACTCCAGCCAGTTTAGGATCAACAGCCTTTGGGAAAAAAAATTAACTAGAGAAAGTACTATATATATATTTAAATATATAGATGTCCTGTTCGTTTGTAATGGTAATCATTGTATTTGAACTAGCAAAATATTTACATGAGGAACAACTATGATTGCCACCTCTGACTGATGCACAAAATCTTTAATATGTTCAGACTGCTTGTGGAAACACAATCTGCTTCTACACAATCTGCTTAAAAATCAAGAGAGGGTCAGTCTATGACCAGCATTCATGCTTGACAGATCTCTGTGCATTTTACCTTAAACTAGGGGTCTCCGACCCCTGGTCCATGGACCAATACTGGGTCGCAGTATGCCAGCAACTGGTCCACACAAACAAGCAAAGACCTAGATGCAGGAAGTACACAAAATCATGCACCCTCCAGTCTGCCGAAAAACCTCTCTCCATGGAACTGGTCCCTTTTGGGCACCTCTGCTTTAAACTATTCTATAGAAGTCCAAGTAGAACTTGATATATAAGATTAAAGAATGGCTAGGCCATTTCTGTGGCTGTTCTAGAGATATATTTAGCATTTTAAAAACATTGTGGATTTATTTTCATTTCATTAATTGCAAAATGAATATTCCAGTTTAAGTTTAATAAATATATATCTTAATATTTTTATGGATGTGTTGCAGGGAATTACAAGTTTCTTAGCAAGCACAAGGGTGTATTTGCTGAATTAATTTCATTTGGGGGTGATCATATAATTAATATATTATAAGCATTGTTTAATTTTCCCAAGACTTGGCAATTTCCCCCTAATAATATGATAAATAATCATATTTCTGGCACTTATTCCAGTGCCCTTTACTCCATACCAACACTATGAAGTTTATATGGTTTAGCTGTTCTGCATGCAATACATCTATGGTAGTATAGGCAGTGTTTGACTTACAATGACAAATGAGAGCTTTTCTGTTATTAAGCAATGTGATTGCAAAGCAGGATTACATTGCTTATATAACAGCACCAATTGTCCAAATAACACGGTTCCCACTAGTTTCCCACATCAAGTCAGTGGGGAAAGCGGCAGGAACTTGAAAGTCCCAGGTAGCTTGCAAACAGGCCAGCAAGCAAGTGAAGGTCCGAGAGAGGCACAACAAGGTTCAGGGAGATGTGCACAACGATACATGGAGCTGCATAAGAGTATAAGGGAAATGCAGCAAGGCTTGAGGAGGGTGAGTGATGGTTCACAAGAGTGAGAGACAGCCATGGCAAGACTCAAGGAGGTTATGAGATGTTGGAGACTTACCCCAGTGACTTAAAATCTTCCTTGCTGGATTTTCCATTGACTCACTGAGAAAACCAGCAAGAAAGTTTGTAAATCACAATGACACAATTGCAAGGAACTTCAGGCAGTCATAAGTGCAAGCTGGTTGCCAAGGGTGTGATCATGTGAATGTGGGTGTACTGGGACTACCAGAATTCCAAGGATTAGTTGTAACCACTATTCATTGAGGACTGCTGTAACTTTGAATAGTTGCTAAATGAATAGTTGTGAGTAGAGGACTACTTGTACTTTATCTTTGGAACAGATGTAGATGGTAAAGATGGTAAAGGCAGTGATAAACCCAAAATCTTGTGAAATCAATGCTCAATGCTAAGATCAAGATAGAAGTTGAAAACTTTCAATTTTAGCATTTAGGGAAGGAAACAACTAAATCATAGGCAGGCATCTAATCAGTCAAGATTGGGAGGTAGTCAACAGCATTTATTGCATTTAAAAATAAGGCAGGAGAAGGATAGATATCTTTGAAGAGAAAACCCCATCAAACACTTTCAAGGAGACTTCTGTGAATATCTAAACTATATTCATATACATTTTGTGAACCAACTCAGCTGGGTTGCTATTTTGACTTTTACCCAACCCAAAACAAAAAACTGTATTTCAGTTTCTCTGAAGCCCAACCCCGCTGTGCTACAAGTTTAATTCTGTGGAGGATCTTGTGAGGCCTCTGTTTGAAAGTCATACTAACTGAATTCAAGTCTAGTCTGTGAGGAGTCTATGGTTTCATGAGGTTCAAAGACACTTTCTCTGTGGGATCAACAAAAGGCTGGTGAGTAATGGAAAAGCTCTGAGGCAGCTGGCTGACTCTGCAGTTCTCCTGACTGCCTTTGATGTAGAAGAAAGAGAGAAAGAAAAGTTGAGTTTTCCTTTAGGAGATTTCCACTTTCTATGCTAATGTATTATGAATCCCAGGTAGTGCTACTTGGGAAAAATGGGAGACAAAAATGGAGGATAAAAGACCTAGTCAAGACTAACAAAAAAAGAATCAGAAAAAGACAAAAATTGAGGAACTGTTTGGGTCTGGTAACCTAGAGAGCTTAATGGCTTTCCACCTAGGCTGAACAAATTAATCTCCAATAGTTGATGGTATTGAGAAGGATTTCTAACCTCCTTTCTGCTATCAAAAGAGATTCCAAGAAGAGTCAATGAATCATTGAAGAGAATATATCTATTGATTCTGACAAAAGAAAAATTATGGCTATGGAAACATTACCTTATCCATTTGCTATATCTAATACTGATTTACTTAGCCCAGCAATCAGCAGTGCTGAAAGAATGGAGAAAAATATCTGCACAGCCTTAGTTTTGAAAGCTCACACCTGGGTCCCTTTAATAAGCTTTTTTTTATTGAAAATTTTATAAAGTTTTTACAATAAAATACCTCCCCCCTCCCACCCCCCAGAACCCTCCCCCCCTCCTTCCCAGAGCTGAATACAGGGTTAAAAAAAACAAAAAAACATACAAATTAAATGAACATCAATCAACTATACATACATCCAAAAAAATTAAAAGTACTTTAACTCCAATACATAGAAACAACAAATCCAACCATAGCCACATTAAGCTATAAATTATTCAAAAGCTAAATAATACTTTCTAATCCCATATTTATTCTGTACAAAATTTACCCATCTTTTCCACACAGAATTATATCTCTCTTGTGAATCATCTTTAAGATAAGCCAAAATTTTTGCCATTTCTGATAAATAAGAAACTTTAAGAAACCATTCCTCTAGAGTAGGCAAGGAATCTTTCTTCCAATATTGCCCAATCAATAACCTTGCCGCCGTGATAAAATTCAACATTAAAATAATCTCTTTGCCATCACAGTCTTCAATAATACCTAACAAAAATAATTGTGGTGTAAATTTTATCCTTCTATTAAAAATCTTCTGAATGTTCCACCAAATCTTAATCCAGAAAGCCTTTATATTTCTACATGACCACCAGATATGATAATACGTTGCATCCAAACAACCACATCTCCAACATTTGGGCTGTACATTCAGATACATACGAGACATCTTTTGTGGATCAAAGTGCCACCTATAAAACATTTTATAAAAATTTTCTCGTAAATTTTGAGCTTGGGTAAACTGAACATTCCTCACCCAGATTATCTCCTATGTATCTAATAAAATTGGCTCTTCAAAGTTTTGAGCCCATTTAACCATACAATCTTTAACTAATTCTGTTTCTGAATCCAATTCCACTAAAACATTATAAACTCTTTTTATATGAGTTCGACTTTGATCTTTAATTTGTTTTATCAAATTCACATCTTCTGTAATAAAACCCACTTTTTGATCTATACTCCATCTTTCTAATAATTGCCTATACTGGAACCAAGAATAAATAATGTTTTCTTGTGTTAATTCCTCCATAGATTTTAATTGCCAATTATTCCCTTCCCAGTTAAGCAATTGTTTATAAGAAATCCTATCCATTTTCATTCCTTTCCTTATCCCCTCTATTGCGTGCCCAGGAATTCCCCACAACGGTATTCTAAAATTTAATCTATAATATTTCTTCCAGACATGCAATAAAGCAATTCTTAAAACATGGGACTTAAAAACCCTATCCATCTTTTTATTATAAATTAAATATGCATGCCATCCAAATAATAAATCCCATCCCTCCAAAAAAAGTATATCTGAATTTGTTAAGTTAACCTAATCACTAATCAACGTTAAGACCACTGCATCATAATACAATTTCAAATTCGGCTTTAATAAGCTTTTTATTCCTTCTTGCAATCAGAATTGCTCCATACAGTCACAGAATGGACTATCAAAAAACTTTTCTTCAGACTGGGGTCCATTTCCCAACTACAAATGCCTGACAAATTTATTCTAATTTATGAATGTATCAATTTTAATATAGAAGGAACTCTTTATCCAGCTTTATCCGTGCAAGAATTTATTCACCTTTTCTTACTGGAGAAGCAAAAAAGAAAAATACGGGATTTTTTTAAAATATGCTTTATAGCTGAGTAACAATTTTAAAATGTTGGAATTATTTGCAAGGTATCAAAATGACACCTCTATGTCTCAAAGAATGCATACATTAAGAAGTTGGAAGAGAAGCAATAAAGATATTAGCTGTGTACAGCATCTTATATACTACATTTCTCTGACAATTAGGCATACAGACTCTTACCTTTATAGAAACCTGTGCTAACCTCTAGCTATTAATCCTAGAGATACAAACTACTTAAATATGTGTCAGTTTAAATATGGTTGGAATTATTTTTATCTTTTTCCTAGTCAGATATAACAACAGAGAGCCTACAACATCTCTGGAACTTTTCTGGATGGCAATCAGAGCTTAGATTTTAGAACCAGCCTTTCATGAGATGCATAAAATGTATAATAAACTTGTCATATATTTCTTTTCAAAAGAAATTATATGGAATACTGATGCAAATGACAAGGTAATTTAGCGTTTACTAGCCTACAGTATATATGTACAAATGTATTTTTATTGAAAAAAGCTATACAAAATGCATGCACTGGGAAAATTTATCTTACATACAATGTTTATTTTATACACATACACACATGCATATATAAATGTGTGTGTTTGTGTGTGCGTGTTATACTTGTGACCATTAGACTATCTGCATATCCCTACCTATATAATCACATTTACTGATTTACTAAATCAATAAAGGCAACATTTAGTGATTTACTAAATCATATTAAGTTTGGTGTAGCATATTATTAAAATACAGAAATCAGATCAGATTTAGGCCATAATACAGAGCCATAAATGCCATATGTAAGTATACCTTACGTTTTTTTTCCCAGCATTCTTTTTCTAGAAATTTGGAACTGGAACACATCTTCAGCTAAAGTAAATAAATAAATAAGCCACAATCTAATGTTTTGTGCAAGATCTGTGTTCTTTTGCAGCTCAGTGGTCTAGTGAACATCAGGGTGGAGTGCTAGAAAGGCCACCAAGTAGAACCACCTGAACAATAGGATCTGTATTTTTCCATTTTCCTTTTTCATTTCCAATGAGCACACTTGACATCACAAAAGAAACATAGAAGACTCTTTTTTTCCCCTCTAACAGCCTATGATGCTCTGACCTTCATTTGTTCAGGCCACTACATTTCCTCTCCTCCCTCCAAGTTTTGAAGTTGAAAGAAAAAGGAGAAGTATTAAAAAACAAAAGTGGCTGGAATGTCAAGCCTTGACAGTAAGTAAAGAGAGTGCTTCTTATGGATAATAAGTGGTGTGATGATCAACAGATCTGTGTCCTAACTATGGCTATATAATCTGTCTTCTATCTATCATCTGCTCATTCCTAGTCAAGCCAGCCTGCAATGGTTTTAGTTGTAGCTAAATGTCTGCTTTTAAGAATGTTTGTCTTCATATGTGTTTCAAAGCTATTCTGCATTGATAGAATAGTAGTCTAACTGAACACTCTTACAGTAGATAATTAATCATTATCATGTTTAGCCCTTGGCATTATAATAAGCTGTGTGAGGCTGGCCAAGAGAAATCATGAATGCATGATGTCTGCATGGAAAACAGCATACTAATCTTTCTGCCCAATAGGAAACTTATAGGAACTGACAGGAAAAGTAAGCAACCAACATGCTTAGCATCCTGAGAGCTGTGATGGGTATTTACTTTGCAAACCATGGTACTCATTTACTGCTTAATGCAGAGGAATAAGCCAATGCTAATGGCTGTTACTAATTAGCTTTTTAAAGAGTCCATTGTGAATTCTAATTCGAAATGATTGTTCTAAAGTTGGAAGATTTGACCATACTTGAAATATCTGAAGAACACAAAGAAAAATAATACAGCATTACCTGTTTTATTTCTGTTGGGATTCAGTATGGATTAAAGCTGAAGGCTATGATTGATGGCTGTTCCAAATTATAATTATTTATATATTGGGTATCTATAGCAAGTTGTCTTGGGAGGGATCTGCTTTAGGATATATTTATCTTTATTCACACAAAAAGTCATTTTGTAAACATGCCAGTAAATTTTGAGCCATGATATGTTGTCTGTACTCATAGTATTGAAACTGAATAACACTGCAACATCTATAGTATTATTGCAGAGATAATATATAATACACACACACATACCCATTAAAGATAAGCTTTTCAGATATGCAAATCAAAAGTATTTAGCAAGGATATAGACATCTCCAAAGTACATATTAGATGCTTCAGGATAAAGAGTTATTTATGTATTTAGTTATTTATACATCACCTTTATTATTATTTTTTACAAATAATTCAAGGCAGTGGACATATCCAATATACTTTCCTCATGAGGTGAATTCTAAGAGGTACAGACTTTAATTCAGTATCTTTTAATGTCAGTATCATAAGTTGATCAATAGCCATACACCACATGCCAAATAGCCGGAATTTTTCAATTGTTGCAAAAGGGCAGAAATGAAAGTAGGAAAAGTGAAAAGAACACAAAGAGAGTGTAACACAAGGAACAACTAATGCCCATTTCAACATTTCTATGTTTTCTAGTTTAGGTTCCTTTTTCTCAGCCTTTCAAATGTGGATAGATTTACTGTTTCAGTAGGTTCCATTTAAGTTCTTGAATAAAAGCATTGGAATTTAATCACTGTTGACAACTGACCATGAAATCTTTCTACAGTGCTACCACTTTTCTTTTTTATGTTGGCTGCAGTGACAAATTATTTTTCATATTCTGTTTCCTTAGCTTTGTACTAAGAGTAGATACTATTACATAATTGGAAACCTAAGTAAATTAAAACGCTAAAATGGATTACGGCTGCTTGCTCATCTCAGTTACTATTCAATTTACCATAAAATATGTGGTAGAAGTTTTCTCCTTCAAAGCACTGAAATCAGGTCGTACCTGATGTATTTTCTAAGGACATTGTTTTCTACAGGATTACCTTTAACTGTCAAAGTTAAAGCATCAAGTTTACCAACATAAATGTACCATGTATTGTTCACTTAATGCTTCATTAATACTTTCTAGAGGCACATTCAGAGCAGCAAATGTTGTCTCGTACTGATGATTTGATGCTTTAACCATAACAAGCTACCAGATTCTGGGTTCATGACAATCCTTTGTTCCTTGTTTTAGCTATATGTCAGAAATAATTGCTTATAGCTTCCATTTACCTGCTTCTTTAATTCCTAAATCAACTCCAACACTTGACTCAAAGATCTGTAATTAAATGCCTCAATGAAAAGCCATTATAACATTGCTGACTAAAGTTGAATTGTTCAAGCTTTATATCAAGGCAGTGTAAATTTAATTCTTTAGATGTGATTTAGGTAGAAGTTTTAATATATGGCAGCTTGAAAGCTTGTATAGAAAGTGTGGAGGTACAAAATCTTTTACTAGGATTAGAGAAAAGGAAAAGGGAGAGAGAGAGAAAAAAGAAACTACAGTGAGAAATCAAGAGTTTATGTAGTCCTCTCACACTTTTGTTGATTGTGGGATACATTATTCCTTAAACATTGTAGCATAATGCTAATATGTAAAAAGTTGATAAGTGTCTTTAAGGTGTTGAAAAATTTGAAGCATGAAGGGAAACCATGACATTTTCTATAACTCTCTCTTCAGACATATTTATCCAGAGGGCATGAAAGAAAAATATTAACCATTCTGTAAATTGAAGATTTAGCCTTGAGGAAGGATAAGTAGAGGGGAGCATTATTCAATCATTAAAAAGGAATAAAAGATAATTCAATTCCTGAAAATGAAAATCACAAAAAAGAAACACAAAATAATCCCACTTGATTTTTTTTTCTTTTTCTTTTGGTTATGAGATAGATTCTACTGTGATAGTGTTCCTGAACACTAAACAGGGTGTGAGATTCCCAAGGGTATTCACTTTCTTGCCCCTGCTGATTTTAAAGAGCTGAGATTATCATAGGTTGTGTTCACACAGCACACATTATCGTTAAAGACCATGTGCTAAAATTGGGTACTTTTAAAAAGCCAATCACAACATAGAAAATTAAATAATTCAATAACCATGCTAATCACATTATTCAACACAGTCCTGGCACAGTGAATGCCCATAGGAATCTCAGACCCTGTTTAATGTAAGAATTCAAATGAATTGGATTCAGAGCTATCCAGAGTTGGGAACTTTGTCGTTTATGTTCTTGACAATAAGGCAGGCTAGAATTGTATTAATCTAAACATAGTGACCTTGGCATTTCAAATCTCACCAGTAAATACGGATGGGTCCTAGAAGGACTGATTGCCCTAACATTTTCAAATGTTGAGTTCCTGAAGGAAGTTGTAATGCATTCAAATATTAGTATGATAAATAACCTGATATGTTCACATATATGATATTGTATTGCATTGCATAGGACCTTGTATTCTGCCTGTTAATAAAACAGAGAACAGAGCTTAAATAATGTAGTACAGATAGTCAGAGAGAGTTGTTCCTTTCTGATGAAACAAAAAGCACGATGGTGCCAGATGATGTGAGTAAAGTGAGCAGGTGATACTAAATTATACTAAAATGGGACAGTGTAGCATCAACTTCATGACTTCCACCCTAGCTATAAATAAATTTGAACACTAAAATGTACATAACTGCTTTTCATTCACAGCTGAGTACACCAGTATCCTATTCATTAAAACATTTCAGTTAATTTCTCAGTAAAATGCATCTGCCTATGTTAATTCCTGCAAATTTTACAAAAATACATTCAATTAAAACCAAATAATTAAAAATAGAAAATGTTTTATATTCCTTAATGTTGCTTGACATAATTTTCTCAAATTAGTGACTGTTTGGACAGCTCAAACTGAAACATGATTTTGATTTGCATTGAAACCAGTAAAAAAAAAATCCAGATATTAAATTTAAGGTCATGTAACAGTCATATTATGTATGGCTGATTCTACAGCAGGTTGTATTGTCATAAAAGAATGATATGTTCTTTTACAAGTTCTCCCTTACAAGTTGAAATAGCAGTAAGATTCATGGGACTGAAGGATAAGTTTACGTAGTGTAGCCAAGTGCAAACTCATTTCCTCCCAGCCTATGTGCAGGAAGGCACTGGCCTAATTTGGCTGTGTCATTCATTTTCTCAAAATACTGTACATTGTGCCTTATATTTTTCTTTCCAGTAACACAACATGCTGCAGCTATAACAGTATTTCTGGAGGAAACCATTCAAAGACCTGTGACAAATAAAAAAGGGTTGCCATGAAATTCTTAAAACAAAAACTACCAAGCTCTAAAACAATTAACTTTGATTTTGAACAGCACAAGAGGGGGAGAGAAAAAAAAGACTTTGCCAATTTGTTTAAAAACACTGTCTGTTCCCAATGTTTGTCAAATAGGAGAAAACTAATCTCTCCAAGGGCACTATGTACAAACACAGGATTGAAATTCATGGCTGGTGCTCACTGCAGTTCCCTTGTCCTTGAACCCTGCCAGTTGGAATGATAAAAAATTGTTAACCAAAGATACTGGATCAAAAGTGAAACTCAACACAGAGCAGTCCACAACATTTGCCTGATCTGGTTCTTTTAGTCAAACCATTAGAGTCACAAAAGTAATGAGTTATGAGGCAAAGCCTGGCTGCAATTTTAGTTAGTTTGTTTTTCTCTGTCACCCAGATTTTGTGTACAGATTTACACATAACTCCTTGACAGATAAGTGACAGAACTATGCCAGGTTCAAATAAAGCCTGCAGGCCTGCAAACATCTTCTGTCAAGGAGTGATGCTTTGCTGCTAGACTCAAGTGACACGGAAGTATGGAGAAAATGTATAGCAGAAAAATGTAAACGCTGCCCACTTATTTGCTATGTTTATGCCTGATGGTGTTGGTTAGGACAGCTTTGTCCTTGAGATTTCAATGAAAGGAAAAATGAATTCATTGCAAAAGGTAATAGAAAGTACTTTTAAGAATAAACATTGCTGGGAGGTGGTTGGCTTATCAGTTACGAAAGAAACAGAAAGCTAGAATTATAGAGAAAGTAAAATATAAAGGTACTGAGGTTTTTCAGCAAGATTTGATTAAAAAAAGCTTTTTGGACTTTTACACAAAATTATATTCAAGTGATAATATAAGGGGTTTGGATATAGATAAATATTTACAATCAGTACATTTTCCTAGACTTTCAGAGGAACAACAAAATGGGATGAATAGTTTAATTACTGTGGAGGAAATTGGCTTAGCTATTAAGCAGTTAAAGGTTGGAAAGTCTCCTGGAACAGATGGACTGACTTCTAGGTATTATAAGATTTTATCTGAAGAAATGATAGAGCCACTAAAGGAACTCTTTAATAGTATTTTGTTGGGTATGCAAGTTCCTCCTTCTTGGAAAAGAGCTTTTATATCACTGATTCCGAAGGAAGATCAGGATCTTACAGAGCCTAAGAATTATAGGCCAATTTCATTATTGAATGTTGATTATAAGATCTTTACAAAAATTTTGGCAAATAGATTAATGCAGGTTATGAAAGACTTGATTCATAGTGATCAAGCAGGATTTATAACAGGGAGATATATGAAACATAATGTTAGACAAATTATTAACTTAATTGAGTACTTGGATAAGAATAATCAGATTCCTGTGGCTTTTATCTTTTTGGACGCTGAAAAAGCTTTTGATCAATTGGACTGGCAATTTTTATTTTCTTTGGTAGAGAAAATGAATTTTGGGGATAATTTTTTACATGCACTTAAAGCTATATATCAGCAGCAATCTGCACAAATTGTTGTAAATGGGGGATTGACTGAGAATTTCAATATTCAAAAAGGGACAAGACAAGGATGTCCATTATCCCCATTGTTATTTGTTTTAACATTGGAAATTTTATTGATTCAGATTCGGGAATCGAAGTTAGTTAAGGGTGTAAAGATAAGGAAGAATGAGTATAAATTGCGGGCATTTGCGGATGATTTGGTTTTAATTTTGGAACAGCCGAATCAGGCGATTGATGGTTTATTAGAACTTATAACACAGTATGGGAATGTTTCTGGTTTTAAAGTTAATAATTATAAGACTAAGATATTATCTAAGAATATGTCAGTTAAAGAAAGGGAAAGTTTGATTAAAGCCACAGGTTTTCAGATGGTAAAAAAGGTTAAATACTTGGGAGTATATCTAACTGCTTCAAATGGAAAATTGTACAAGAACAATTATGAACCACTATGGGCAAAAGTCCAAAAGGATTTAATAGATTGGAAAAAATTGCAATTGTCATTGTTGGGGAGAATTTCAGCTGTAAAAATGAATGTTCTACCAAAGTTTCTTTTTTTGTTTCAGATGATACCTATTCTTAAAAAAGAGGCAAATTTGGAGGAATGGCAAAAGGGTATCAATAATTTTATATGGGCCGGGAAGAAACCAAGGGTTAAATTTAAGATATTACAGGATGCTCGAGAAAGAGGGGGACTTAAGGCACCCAATTTGAAATTATATTATGATGCAGCCGCCCTAACTTGGTTAAGTGATTGGCTTAATTTAACAAATATGGATATTCTTTTTTTGGAAGGTTGGGATTTAATATATGGTTGGCATGCATATTTAATTTTTAATAAGAAAGTTGATCGGACTTTTAAATCACATATTTTGAGGAATGCCTTACTTCGTGTTTGGAAGAAGTATTATTATAGATTAAATTATAAAATACCTATCTGGGGGATTCCCAGACATGCAATTGAGGGAACCTCTAAGGGGACAAATTTTGATAAAATTTCATATAAAGAATTGTTAATTTGTTCTGGTTCGAATTGGCATTTGAAATCCCTAGATGTATTAAGGCAGCAAAATATTCTACAGTCATGGTTTCAATATTTACAAATAATGGATAGATGGACTGTAGACAAGAAAGAGGGAATAACACTAGAAGATAGACAATTGGTTATTCAGATTAAAAACCAAGGTCCGGCTCATATAAAAAGAATATATAATGTTTTATTAGAGTTAGATTCGGAAACAGAATTGGTTAAAGATTGTATGATTAAATGGGCTCAGAATATACAGGAGCCGATCTCATTGGATTTATGGGAGATAATTTGGATAAGAAATGTTAAATTTACACAAGCTCAAAATTTGAGAGAAAATTTTTATAAAATGTTTTATAGATGGCATTTAGATCCTAAAAAATTATCTTGTATGTATTCCAACATACAGCCCAAATGTTGGAGATGTGGCAATAATGATGCGACATACTTTCATATTTGGTGGAATTGTAAAAAAGTAAAGGCTTTTTGGATTATGATTTGGTGGAACATTCAAAAGATTTTTAGAAAGAAGATAAAGTTTACTCCTCAACTATTTTTACTTGGTATTTTTGTTGACTTAAATGAAAAAGAAACTACTTTGATGTTGAATTTATTAACTGCAGCAAGGTTACTAGTAGGTCTATATTGGAAGAAAGATTCTTTGCCTACTTTAGAAGAATGGATATTTAAAGTATCTAGTTTTGCAGAAATGGCAAAAATTTCTGCTTATTTAAAGGATCATACACAAGAAAGATATATTACTGTGTGGGGAAGGTGGATAGATTATATTCAGAAAAAATATGAAATTAAAAAGTTTTATTTATTTTATGAATGAATATCAAATATTATAGAGAATTGTTTTATAAGTTATGGAGTTAAAGGTTAATTATGATATATTTTTTTCTTTCTCTTTTTTTTCTTTTTTTTAATTATTATAATTTTCTTTTTCTTTTTTTTTCTTAACCCTGTATTCTGCTCTGGGAAGTGAAGGGAGGGGGGGTGGGGGTGGGAGGGAGGGTAAGGGGGGGGTTCTCTATTTTAAAATTTTATTGTATTTTTATAAATGATTGTATGTTTTAAAAAATAAAAATTTTCAATAAGAATAAACATTGCAAAATATTTAGGGATGTTCTCACAGGTGGCACTTTAGTTCCAACACAGCACCTACTATTTTTGCCATACACACATATCCCCCCTCTCCCCACACACACACCATGGACATTACCGATTGTTTCATTTGAACATGTTTTCTTGACACTATCAACAAATATAGCTATAGTCACATTTCAAGAATTATATCTCCAACATTAAAAATGAATGTACTTTCTGATCCTTCTAGAACTCAATTAATGTAATATCCAGATAATTCTCTATAACTACAATTCTATATTTACTTCTCAAGCACTAAGTCAATTGTCTTGCTTCTAATTAGACACAAAATAGTCCTTGACTTATGACCACATCCATTGTTAAGCAAGATGTTGCTAAGTGAGCTGTGCATGATATTACAATCTTTTTTGTCACAGTTACTAAGTGAATCACTGCAGCTATTGAGTCAATCATGTTGTCATTTAGTGAATCCTATGTTCCCAATTGACTTCATATGACTCTAACATTGTAAACAAATGCCAATTGCCAAATTTTGATCATGCGACTATGGAGCTGCTGTGACAATCAAAAGTGTGAGGACCAGCTATAAGTTACATTTTTTCAGTGCTGCTGTAACTTTATATGGTTGCTAAATGACTGGTTGTAAGTTGAGGACTTGTATGCATAACACTATAGTGCAAATGCAAAATGCAGGTTGAAGCAATAGTTGAAAAGACCAGTATTATGACTTTGGATTGCCATCTGTACATTTTGGCCCTGGTTCTACGCTTTAAGAGGTAAAGTAAAATTTAACTAGCAAAAAGTATTCCATAATTTGTGTTTGTAGTATAAAAGTTTCATCTATTACTCTTTGATTGTCATCAAAGGCAGAAGGAACCAAAATACATTCGTGCGAGAGAGAGAGAGAGAGAGAGAGAGAGAGAGAGAGAGAGATTATATGAAATGCATTGTTTCATTCATATGTGAAAAATTCAAATGGTAGATTTTGTCTGTAATATTTTCTATAGCCAGTAGATTTCTTTGTTCCAGTACAAAGCCATCCATAGGACCTAGAATTTTTACCAAAATGATGAGAATGGTGTTGTACAGCAATGTCCATCTTTTCTGTATATGGATATGATATTCATGCACCACAAGCAAAAGGGGTAGAACTATAATTTGATGCATCGTTTTTTTCCCCATTGGACCTCTGTGGCTGTTGCCTTGCAGATACCTCTGTATATTGGTTTTAACAAATGAAGGATGGGAAAACTGTTTCAATTATATTTCAGTGCAAATCTGTCTAATTCAGATGTAAATTGAAATATAACTATACTTTGAATTACTGGTACTCTGTACTTTACCATATAGTTTACCAATTTGTTTTAAAAGTATACACAAAAATGCAAGTAATATGGTACCTAAATGTGTTTTAAAAAGAAAGCAACATATACAAACACATTATATTAGGAACATATCGGAAAGCAGCATTCGGAAAGCAGCAGCAGAGAGAGAGAGATGTATAACTGCAAAATTCACTGATTGTGAAAAAGTGAATACAGTATGAATTTTGAGAGAAATACCAATTTTTAGAAAACATACATTTAAATGTATGCTTTCTTAAAAAAATGCAAAGTGAGAGAGATGAGGGGAAAAAATAAGGTCAACCAAATGAAAAACAGAGGAAAACCTAGATTGACAGATTTTTTTTTTCAATATTGTAACAGAAATGTTGAAACAAATAACTGAAAAACATTTGATATACAGCCCACTGCTTTCCTGATAGAAAACAAAGAAAGCCAAGTGTCTACTGAAAAATCTTTACTTCCTTGTTGTGCTCCCATAAAATAGAAATATAACCACCATTGTAAATTTGTTCTATAGTCCTAATCTTTTGAACAATAATGTAAAACATAGAAAATGATTTTCACAGATTGGACTATTAAATGTTTTTCAGCAATGATCATCTAAAATCTTGCAATCCTGAGTTTTGGCTACTTGCTTGTGCATTAATGACTCTCAGAACTAATAAAGCCACTATAATTCAAATGCGGATAAGATTTTGGCTCAGCACTCCCCCTTATGGTGTCAGGGGATGCTCTGATAAAGGGGTAGCTATAATGTGTCCTTGGAAAGCATAAATCACCTGAAAAGAACTAGGAAAATAAACAACAGCCAAGACTTTAATCATCACAGAAAGCTAATTTGGAGAATATTCTAGAACTACCCTGTAATAGTTCTAAGTGAAAGCATCCACTGAATGCATTTCTATCTTTCAAAGACACCTCTCAACCTGGTAACCTGGTTTATCTCTAACTTTTTCTGGTAGTTCAGAGAGAGGAGATCTGCGGGGGGGGGGGGGGGAGGGGGGGAGGTGGAAGGGAAGAATAATAAAGAGGCAGCCATGATAATAGTGGAAACATTGAAGAGATAATCTTATTTACCAGGCATTGAACTGGGCAGAGAGAAACGTTTCCTTTTTGGAAACCATTTAATTTCACGTTACCCTTTGGAACTCCCAAAAGGAACATACAATTTGTCTGATTTCCATATCAATTTGATTTTTTTTTCAAATGGTTATTTTAAAATATGTATTTATTTTTGGTATGTATTT
Organism: Crotalus tigris; assembly: GCF_016545835.1. Lineage (NCBI taxonomy): Eukaryota > Metazoa > Chordata > Lepidosauria > Squamata > Viperidae > Crotalus > Crotalus tigris. The sequence continues at coordinate 935,967 of NW_024096667.1, forward strand.
TCCCCCAATTCACGCTTTCAGGGATGGATTTACCCAATCTGACTTTTGTTGATTGCATTTTTTTGCTCCTTCAAATATCTTCTTCTGTATGTTACTTTATAGTATTAATGTGTTTATGCATGGAAAAACATAAGGCAAAAATGGAAAAGGCAAGAATTTTGAAGTTTAACTGATTATGTGTTTAATGTATTGCTTCAGAAGTGCAAATACAGACATTAAATGTGCATTAAATTCTAAACCAAATTGTTCTTTCTAGCAGTAGTGTGTTAGCATTTTGTTGGATATGTAATACCTAATGGGATGCTCAAAATAGATATTCAAATTCTCTGCTTACCCCCAATTCCTTTTTACTACCAAAAAGAAAACATTCCCTTAGACTTTTAAAAATCTATTATCCACATTTATCCATGAATTCATCAAAAATCAATTTTAAATTATTGTATTTTATAAATAAAAAATAAAAATAAAACACAAATAGCTTAAATCTTTTAAAGAAGGAATTTGAGAGTAGAAGGAACTATTATGGACTGCTGCTCATATGGTTCATGTACGATGGTTCATAATGTTCCCTTTTGTACAGAAATAATTTTAATTTTGTTCCAGAATAGTTACTGTTTTTGGAGATGTTTGAATTCTTTTATATATAATTGTATTCCTCAGTTTGGAAATTTGGAATATTGTAATATTCCAAACTTGGTAGGATCAAACTCATGACTGGAATGTACTCATGGAAGGATACAAACTATTAAAAAAAAACAGACCTAACAAAAAAGGAGCTGTATAAACGATCACTGCATCTCTACAATAGACAAAACTAAGGATGAAAACCTCCTAGAATTTTTATGGGTCAATATAAAAGGAAAAAAGAATGACACTGCTATAGGCATATATTACAGGCCACCCACCAAGGAGAAGAAATAGATGAACTCTTTGCTAATCAGTTAATAAATATATGTAGGAAACATACCACAGGAGTAAGGAGAGACTTTAACTACACAGATATCAACTGGAAAACAATCTGCAACAAGTGGCAAATAGAACAGAAATGCTAACAGAAGATGACAACAAGCAGTAACTCTAACCAGGGGTAGGCAACCTTGGCTCTTTTATGACTCATGGACTTCAACTCTCAGAATTCCTGAGCCAGCATAGCTGGCTCAGGAATTCTGGGAGTTGAAGTCCTCAAGTCATAAAAGAACCAAGGTTTCCTACCCCTGCCCTAACCCTAACCAACTTAGCTGACACCTTTGTCATCCAAAAGGTAGAGGAACAGTGGTGGGATTCAGCCAGTTCACACCACTTCGGCAGAACCGGTAGCTAATTTTTTGTTGGCTAGGCCCAGAATGGACTTCTGGAAGCGGCATCCATACAGAGAACCGGTTGTTCATATATTTGAATCCCACCACTGTAGAGGAGGGAATTACAGGAAAAGCTATACTGGATCTAATTCTTAGTAATGGAGAAAAAGTGACAGAGGGAGTTGAAATTGCCGGAACCTTGGGCGAAAATGACCATGTCATATTGGAATTCAATATAATACAAACACAAGCAACAGAATATAATCCAAATAGTGTCTTAATCTTTAAAAGAGCTGATTTTAACAAACTCAATGAAAACCTAAGAAAAATTCCATAGATAAAAATCCTAAAGGGGAAAACAACTATCCCTTTATAAAGCCTTAGTAGGACCATACCTGGAATACTGCATCCAATTTTGGTCATCACATTACAAAAAAGATGTTGAGACTTTGGAAAAAGTACAAAGAAGAGCAACTAAAATGATCAAGGGTCTGGAGACAGAAACATGAAGAAAGTTGAAAGAATTGTATATGGCCAATTTAGGGAAAAGAATGACTAGGGGTGACACAATAACCATCTACCAGTATTTCAGGGGCTGCCACAAAGAAGAGAAGTTATTTTCCAAAGCACCAGAGGGCAGAACAAGAAACAATGGATGAAAACTAATCAAGGAGAGAAACTACCTGGAATTAAGGAGAAACTTCCTAACAATGAGGACAATTAACCAGTGGAACCGCTTGCTTTCAGAAGTTGTAGGTGCTTCATCACTGGAGGTTTTTAGAAAAGAATGGACAGCCCCTTGACTGAAATGTATAGGGTCTTCTGCTTCAGCAAGGGTTTGGACTAGAAGACCTCCAAGATCCATTCCAGCTATATTCTGATTGATGGCATTACTGCTGGGAGACCCACTTAAAGAATCATGTAGTAATGTGTACTGCATTTATGAATTTATAGATCTCTTTTCCTTTTTATTAACAAATAAATTGAAATAATAATATATTCCGATGTAAGTAAGATTAATTGTATTTAGTATATAAGATTTTTCATATTCTAGAGATTTCCCCCTTACCTTATTTCTTCCTTTTTTTTTTTTTTGCTTTATTTCTGGGAATAAATTATTTTTAAAGGCATTGGGATATTTAGAATTTAATGGTGGAAAATAGAGTGGACATGGAATTGAGAACTATTTATTTGTTTTTTAATTAATTAATTCAATTAAGATTGTAATGCTTAATCATGGGATACAAGCTAATTCAATTTCTTTGTGTGTTTTGACCCAACTGTTCTTAGATCATCCCCTTTAAAAATGATAATTAAGATCAGGAAAAGACCAAAGTCAGTCCAACCTACTATTAAAATATGGACATATCCAAATGTTTTTGAGCACTGCTGTTCAAAGTATAAGATGCAGATCTGTGTCAATTTGCAAAGTGTGTCACCAGTCCACAATAATATATGTAGAAATGTTGAAAGTATTTAGAAACCTATCATTGCCATGACATCTAAGTCCATAATCACTAGACTTGCCTCGTTGAACAGGATATAGACCAGTTCAGGCGTTACTAAACTTCCATGGAGAATCATAAGTGTACTAGCTATGTGCAATAAGACCATTTTACACATCTAATGTATAAGATTAGTTTGTCAACTATAATCCAAAAGAGTATAAAAATCTGACAAAAAAAGAAACATTTATTTATACATATCTTAATATTATTAACTGAATTAAAGGAGTAAAATTTTCATTTTTAAAAGAAATAACTTTAATTTATAGATGGAAAAATAAGATTCACCAGATTTTTTTTAGTCAAGAATAGACACATCTCTGAATGCAGCAGTGGTAGTAATGAAAAATAACGACAATGGAGGTAATTTTGAAGAAATGTGAGACCCAAGGTGATCATACTAGGTTTATGTGGAAGTTTGATCCCTCATTTGTTGAGTTTGGTTTGGATCCATAATTGATAGTGAAGTGCTAAAACTGCTGTGTGTTATTTGTAGAACTGTTCTAACTAATGAGGCAATAAAACCATCAAACTGTAGGCAGCCTTTACAATACAAAACATAAATCAATAAGTTCAAAATCAAAATAATTATTTCAAAGAAACAGCATAGACTTAAAATGGAAACAGATGTTCAGTAGCTCACAAATAAACATTAGTGCTTTATGGGCCTCTTATAAAAGGGCACTTTGGGTTTTAAAGACTAAAAAATCATATACCGTTGCCATGACATTATTGAAAGACTGAATTAAAGATGTGTGCTTGGAAATGTTGGATGAATCTTTGGCAAAGAAGGTAACTGAAAAATCATTGCAGACACCATAGCTCAATGTAATCAGAAGTGGCTAACAACAAAGAAAACCAACTCACAGAACAAATAAAACTAACCAAGTATTTTTCATTACAAGTGGACAAATGCATAGATATTGCTAACCTGACAATTCATTTAGCATATGTGGGATTTGTACATGATGATTGTAGGAAAAAATAGCTTTTTCCTGGTTCATTGCCAGCGAACACAACTAGTTTTGAATTGCATAAAAATATGAAGGATTACCTTTGTCAACAAATGTGGTTTGGAGCTTTCAATTTTATGTAGGAGCATGTTCCGATGGCACAGCTGCAATGACAGGAAAACATTCCGGAATAGTTACCCAGATTAAGGAAGTTGCAGCAGAATGTAAATCAACACATTTCTTCTTTAATTGGGAAAGCCTTGCTATGAAAAAGAAAAAAGTGAACTGAACTGAACAGTGTGTTTAGTGATATAATTGTTAATTACGTAAAGGAAGTGCACTAAATTTGAGATTATTTTCCTTGTTTATGTGATAATTTGGAAGCTGATCATAAACAATCTATTGCATGCTGAGGTACAACGGAGAGGAACATTTATCTTTGAATTACAGAACAAACTCAGTGTTTCTGAAAGATAAGAAACCAATTAGGCCCCAACTTTTTGAAGATGTAAATTGGACATCCATTTTGATAAAAGTTGAAAATGAACTTGCTGAAGTTGTTTTAAAAATCTCTTCTGTTCCTGTCAACATCTCTGTAGGTTTAGTTTCTCTATAATGGATATACTTAGATATACTTTATTTACCGTTATGGATTAAATTTTACTTTATACTTTATTTACCGTTATGGATTAAATTAGATAAATTAACAAGCAAGAAATAGGCTTTTGTTGCATTAAAAAACTTTATAAATATTTACATTTATCATGATTGTTCAATATGGAGAACTGCTATTTCCTTCATGTTTGTCAGAATAAACATACATTCTAGTTCAAGGGTGTCAAACTTGCCATGTCACATGACGTGTTGCGACATATTGCAACTTTTTTTGCATTGCCGGAGCTGGGGTAGGCACGGCCTCCAAATGATGCAATCGACCTGCAGGCCGGCAATTTGACACCCCTGTTCTAGTTCAATGAATCTACTAACAAAAAATTGAATCTAATCTGAAAAAAATGAATCTAATAATAAAAATGTAGGAGTTTTGTTTTGTATCTCTTTGTTTTTTTAAAAAATATTTCAGCTTGAACAATAATTTGCATTTATTGCATTTTATAACAGAATTGCATTAAGATGGAATTTTTTAAAAAGTGCCTTTACCACAGATAATTTGAGAACCAGAAGACTGTTGGAATGCTAAATCCCTACAGTGCAATGAAGCTCTCTCCCTCAAATTCCACAGATTCATTTTTTTTAAAGCATGATTGCTGTCAATGTCTTCTTCGCTAAAGGAGCAATCACACCTGATGGACACAGCTGATGTTTTCCATTTGCCATAATAATAAAGTTACTGGGACACAGCAAAAGCCAGCCAGAGAGGATTAGTTTATTGTGTGCATCTTCCATCCCTTGCTAACGGCACTCCGGGATCCAGCGCCTGGGCTATTCCAAATGAAATCCAGCTTCATGCAGACTGATCTGGTCACCATGTCAGAACTAATTTTGTCTGGGCCTCCCATCTTCGCTCTGGATGGGGTTTTCTTCCACAACGCCTGAGGACTAATCTCTATCACAGCTGTTAATACTGGGCATTGGCTGTGACTGTGTTTGTGAATTCCTCTTAACTTTAATGCCTTCTGAAAGCACTGATGTGCCATATTCTTTAAACAGGAAGCTTCTTTCACTGATCCATTACCAGGATGCTGCTAGATCAGAGCAGTGCTAAAAGATGATGTTGGGAATTATGCACGTTGCAGTTCCTCCTGTGAATAATAATCAGCTTGAGTTAGCTGCACAGTAAATAATAAAAAAATGCAGATTCATCTTTGCTATGTTGCTTCCTAAGTGACTTTTAGAAGCAGTTTGGCCTCTGCCTGAGTGCAGTCAAAGCTGTTATTCTTCATCGAGTGCAATAATGACAGAACATATGCATTGTAATGGGAACTTACTACCTAGTTTTGGGCCAGCACAATTAGTTTGTCATCTGCTGTAGCCATGGCAGCAGCAGTTATAGCCTTGAGTTGGAAGGAGAGGGGGGTCAAGGGGAATAAATAAAGAAAAATCATCTCATTCATATTTATCAGATGACTTTGCATTGTTCAAAGCTTCCTCATGCAATTGACATTTTTGTATTGCTTTTCTTGGCTCACTAAGTGGCAGTCCAATTCAATCCAATCCATATGTAATTTAAAGAATAATGTGACCTTCAGAAGAGGAAAACAATCCATCCCAAGTATGCTTATTTATTGAAATAAACCTCCTTCCTTCCTTCCTTCCTTCCTTCCTTCCTTCCTTCCTTCCTTCCTTCCTTCCTTCCTTCCTTCCTTCCTTCCTTCCTTCCTTCCTTCCTTCCTTTGGTATAAAGAAGGTGAATTTCAACATGGGTCTCCTAACATCTTAGCTAGCAACTGTGATATTTTTTTTAAAAAAAAGGATTGGTCATTGTAATGAATTAAGCACACACACACACATCATGCCATGCTTTCTAACCCTAAAATACATCGCAATGAGAGGAAAGCAGGGAAGGAAATTCAAGAATAGAGGAATAAGAAAATATGCAGGTATACATAAAGGTAGTCCTCGACTTACAACAGTTTGTTTAGTGACTGTTCAAAGTTACAATGACATTGAAAAAAGTGACATGACCATTTTTCATACTTATGACTATGGTTATATGATTCACATTTGAATGCTTGACAACCCGTTTTGCGACCTTTACAGCAAGCCAAGTCAATGGAAGCTATATCTTTGTCTTATGTTATTGAAGTTGCTTCTTTTCTTGAAGCTAGCATGTGATTCCAATTAGTAGAATAGAATAATATATGTTGCTTTCAGAATGTGCCTAATCAGGAAAGCAGAGCAAATGCATTTCCAGATCCATATTAAATGTTACTTTTTAAAACTTTTAGGTTACAAACCAAAGCAGAATAATTTCAGCCTTTAGTACTGAAAATTCTCAATTTGTTTGTATTCTCAAAGTAAAACAAAATAACAAAAATGTTATCCTCACATACACTCTGCCCAGAAAAGCTCAACTTAATCCTTAAAACAGTTACCTTACTTTTCTCAATAGAGGAAAAAGCACAATATTTTCAAACCTTAGGAAGCATGTTACAGCATGTGTAGGTGATAACAGCCCACTTTGCTCAGTTTTATCTAGGTTATAAGACACTGATTGTTGACTGAAATGAAATTAATGATGGATATTTTTAAATATGCCACTTTACACTATGCAGGATGGAAGTTTGTGTTTTCATTTCCTTAACATGAGATTAATGATAGAGTTTATCTTGTCCATTCAGTCTGAAGAGAACATATATAATTTCTTATCAAATGGATTATCAGCTATTTTTCTTCAACACCTTCTGGAGCGATTAAAATAGTTTTTGACATGGAAATTTAATTTTATGCTTTTCTCGAAAAGGTGGAATTTCTTTGAAGAGGGCTTTGGTTGTAAACATGCAGTGCACATCTGTGTGCATTTATATGTGTGTGTGTGTATTCATAGCTAAATGGCCATATCTCAGCAACAACTTTATTCAGGAAGGTATGGTAGGAAGGTAAAAGTTAAAAGAAAAGCTTCCACGATAAATATTTTATGTCACATCCTATCCTTAATGATGGGGAAGTGGAAAGGGATAAACAGTGTGACAGAAAAGCTATTACAAAGGTTAGCAATCTATCTGGTGCCACAGTAGAATAGAGAAAATGATATTTGTAAGAATGAATATTTGTATTCTTATACAACGAAGGAAGGCAGAAGATGTGACTGGCAATCTTCTTGAATATTTCATAGCATGTATTCTCATTTCCTTTGTCACTGTAAATTCATCATTATAATCTGTCCAAGTGAACAAAGGCCAATCAGCAATTTATATGTTTCCCAATATTGAACTAATCAGGAAGAATGGAAGATGGTTTAAGTTAGTTGCTTCAAAACACAGTTTACATTTGTCAACTCAAGTATAGTTGCCAGGAATTGTATGGTTGTATAGTTGATAGAGTGCCCCCCTCCCACATGTAGCTATTTTGCACCTTATGATGAGGTGAATACCCTTATACTATACAGTTCCTCTACTGCTTACATGGGAATCGTCCCAAGACTATCTTTATACCTTTCAGTAAATAATGAAATCTGTAACTGCTCTGAAATATGACACCTGTCTTAACTTTCTTGATTCTTCTGAGATCTTTATTATTCCTACTGTCCCTTGCTTTATCTTTATAAGCATTGAAAAATGCCTATCTTCTACTTTTCAGTTATTCCTTTCTTAACTCTCTATAGCAAGGAACAGATTTGACAAATCGTTATTTGCTACGTTTTGCTCTGAAAAAAGGCTCTGTGAAATTACTAACTGGCTTTCTGAGGTAAAGTGAATTCATGATAACTTAACCTTTTTCCACTTTTTTGTGCAATATTTTCACAAAAGATGTGAGGGATTTGCAAAGCAACCAAATTTAATTGGAAATTATGATTCAGTTGGAAGTTTTGTTCAGTTTAATATTTAATTTAAAGATTTGAATTAAAGTGCATTGAATAAAAATCTAATGGATTTGTTTAAATGACTGGAAGCTATTCAATTTTATTGGATGCAATTGATCAGTTTGAACATTGGATCTAAACAATTATTTGAAAAAAAATGGTTCAAATGAGTCCATTTGGCACTGAATGTTTAATCTTACTGCACTTCCTATTTGTCCCAATGAGGCTACTGTAGGTCATGTATTGTTTTGGAAGAATAGGAACAGATGATATAATCTGTTACTATTACTATTGGGAAAGTAACTTCCACCTGGGTTTTCTGGTTCTGAATCATTGTGTTTCCTCTCTTTGCTGATACGTGAAGGATAGTGCAGTCTGTTTGCTGCACACCATTCTATCTTATACAAATACTTCCATTGTAATTATCTGGTCTGTGTTCTAGTAGTGTCTTCAGTTGCTAGTTTGCATTGAACTACTTGCTATAAATGGCTGGATAATTCAGTGGTGAAACAATAAAATGCACTGAGGAGTCCTTAGTGTTCTCTGAGTTTGCTTGTTTTCTTGCAGACATTTCATTACCCAAACTAGGTAACATTATCAGGATGATGATGGACTGATGATATTACCTAGTTTGGGTAATGAAATGTCTGCAAGAAAACAAGCAAGTTCAGAGAGCACCTCATGTCAACCCTGAGCTATAAATATTCCCCCTTTTTAGTAAAATGCATTGTTGTTTTGCTTTGGTTTTAACTGGGAGAAATTCACAGTGCCTCTATCAAGTCCCAATTTCTACCTAAAGAAGCAAAAGAACTGTTATTCTGTAAACTGACAATTTTCACCAGTCCTCAAAAGACCTACTCACATAACAAAAAGAATTGGTACTTGCTTTCCTGACATGGAAGAACGTAGAAAAGAACCATGGAAAACCATCAACCACAGGACACGTTAACTGTGGTCAGGGCAAAGTGGAAGATTGGGTTGAAATCCAGGAAAGGATTTCTTAAGCAAACTTATTTTGTAGCCACTTTATGCAGAGGAGACAAGCAGCTGTTGAATGTAGCACAGAGGCCCCCTTTGAATCAGAGTTATATAGAATGTCGTTATACTTGAAAATAATTGATTATCAGTAGTTGATATTGCTTTAACAATTAGGTATTAGACTTACACAGAACAGTAAGTTTGAGAAACATAATGCTCTTGCATAATTTAAATTTTCTCCAATTCTTGCATGTTGATTATATAATCAGAAAATATTTAGGCCATTAAGTCTAATTGTTCTGTGCAGGAACTCAAAATAAAGCATCCATACCAGGTGGAATACATCCAATAAAGGAGAATCCTTCCCCTTCCTTTCCAGATTACTAGTTCCACTTTTGAAATATTTTTACTATTGAGATTTACTATTCTTCTTTCCTCCTAACATCAAGTTGGAATTTGCTTTCCTATAACTTCAGTTTCTCTTCCTACCCAGAAAATCTCCTTCTCTTCTGAGCTAGATGAAACTCAGAAATAGATGAAACTCTGAGATAGATTGGAGTTCATCTAATGCTTATGGACATTTTTCTATTTGGAGGTTTGCCTGATATGACTTCAGCTTAATCAGAAGAAAAGTCCTTGTACACATTGATAAAGTTTTCTGCCTTGCAACTCCCAGGATGCTCTGTAGAATGCTGCATTCACAGGATCTAGTCTACAATGTTGATCTAATGCCATGATAAAGAGATTGTACAATGCATTTGCTATTACTGCATTTCCAAAAACTGAGCATTCTTTACAGCCATTGCAATACATTAGGAGGAATATCGCAAACCTCCATATAAATATATACAAATACATGGGGATAAAGGCATGGATCATTGGGGTGGGAAGGGGAAGATACTAGAAATTTATTTTCTTCTATTTTTATAAATTGTGTGTGTGTGTGTGTGGAGGCAGGTTGTTCCACTGATTAATTGTTCTGTCAGAAAATTTCTCCTTAGTTCTAGGTTGCTTCTCTCTTTGGTTAGTTTCCATCCGTTGCTTCTTATCTTGCCTTCGGGTGCTTTGGAGAATAGCTTGACTCCCTCTTTTTTGTGGCAACCCCTGAGATATTGGAACACTGCTATCATGTCATCTCTCATCCTTCTCTTTATTAGACTAGCCATTCCCAATTCCAGCAACCATTCCTTATATGTTTTAGCCTTCAGTCCCCTGATCATCTTTGTTGCTCTTCTCTGTACTCTTTCTAGAGCAGGGGTGTCAAACTGCCAGCTTGCGTGCCAGATGCGTCATCTGGAAGCCATGTCCACCCCATTACTGGCAATGGCAAAACCAGCCCGATACGTTGCATGATGTCACATGATGCCATGTGTTTGACAGGTCTGTTCTAGAGTCTCAACATATTTTTTACATTGTGGTGACCAAAACTGGATGTAGTATTCCAAGTGTGGCCTTACCAAGGCATTGTAAAGTGGTATTAATACTTCACGTGATCTTGATTCTATCCCTCTGTTAATGCAGCCTAGCACTGTGTTAGCTTTTTTGGCAGCTGCAGCACATTGCTCCGTCATACTTAAGTGATTGTCCACTAGGACTCCAAGATCCCTCTCACAGTTACTACTATTGAGCAAGGTACCACCTATACTATACCTGTGCATTTGGGGTTTTTTGCCTAAATGTAGAACCATACTTTTTTCACCATTGAATTTCATTTTATTAGATAGCGCCCAATGTTCAAGTCTGTCAAGATCATCCTATATCTTAAGCCTATCTTCTGGAGTGTTGGTTATTCCTGCCAGCTTAGTGTCATCTGCAAATTTGATGAGTTCCCCATCTATCCTCTCATCCAAATCATTGATGAAGATGTTGAAGAGCACTGGGCCCAGAACAAAGCCCCAGGGCACCCCACTACACACTTCACTCCATGTAGATGCAGTTCCATTGAGGACCACATGCTGAATACAGCCGGCCAGCCAGCTACGAATCCATCTGATGGTGATGCTGTCTAACCCACATTTTTCTATATTATCAAGTAGTAGATTGTGGTCTACTTTATCAAATGCTTTACTGAAGTCCAAGTAAATTATATCCACAACATTCCTCTGGTCCATTAATTTTGTCACCTGGTCAAAGAATGCAATACGATTTGTACGGCATGATCTGTTTTTGACAAACCCATGTTGGCTTTTGGTAATGACTTTGTTTGCCTCTAGGTGTTTGCTGATTCGTTGCTTGATTATCTTTTCCAAGTTCTTCCCAGGTATTGAGGTCAGGCTGATAGGTCCGTAGTTTTCTGGATCCATTTTCCCCCTTTTTTGAAGATGGGAATTACATCAGCTCTTTTCTAGTCCTCTGGTAGTTCCCCAGTGCTCCAGGATCTTTGAAAGATATAGTTCAGTGGTTCTGAGATCACATCTGCCAGTTCCTTCAGAACCTTGGGGTGTAATCCATCTGGTCCTGGTGATTTGAACTCGTGTGCTCACTTACCATTTTCTTGCCTATCTTAACCTGTGTTTCTAATCTGTTTTTTACGGTACTTTTTTTGATAGGTTAGACTGTTTTTTTTCCTTTTTTCATGTATGTATGTATGTATGTATGTATGTATGTATGTATGTATATATTAATTTTAACAAGAATGAAAATTCTGATGACAGATTGCTAAGAAACTGAGCAACTTGAAGCAAAAAAAGTGAGCCTTAATTGATGGACACTCTCTATTAATCTATTGATTACATCATTCTGACCTGATTCTTACATCATTAACTGACAGTACTCTTGGAAGGATCCAGGTTAAAAGGCACCAGAGCCACACCCTGTTATAAGCAATTGGAATCTAATGGAAATAAGAAAGCTATGATTTTAATGAACCCTATAAATTATTAGCAAGGGAAAGATTGATGGCATGACAAACCTTATACCATAATGGCCAAGCAGAAAATATTTCTACTGGCATATTGAGAAATATGTGAAAGAAGTTGCCCTCTTCAGTGCCAACTGTTTTTTTCTTCTTTCTAGCATTTTACCGCAACTACATGATCCACTTTTTTCAGATCAACCAGGCATTGATCCATGTGGCTTTGACAGAAATTGACTGACTAGTTGTCACCCAAGCCTGACAACACGGGAGAGACAGTGACTTTGGATTGAATCAATAGCTGAAAGGAAGGAGGTCCTAGTGGGGACAGTCAAGAGCCATTGCAGTTTTGACTCCATAAGATGGAGGAAGTGTATGAGCTATACCGGTAGAGCTATATCAAACTTTCCCAGGGGAAAACAGACAATTCAGTGAGATTCTTGTATACGGCTGAGTGAACAATAAAGAAACTTCTGGTCCTAAACATTAGAGCTGTTTTAGCTCTTTATGCCTGATAGTTATCTTGCTTTCATGACCAAGATGAGAGTAGAACTCTCAATTGCCTGGTTTCTAGCTACTAAACCACCCTGGCTCTAAACTCCTTAACACCAACAAATAATGAGTGGAAATTGGGGGCTGCTTTCTTTTTTTAGATAGAGATCTCCACTAATGTAAAATGATATTTGCATGTGTTATTGGTGCAATCAAGCCAGTGTATAATCCCAGAATAAATTTCAGGAATAAACTAATTGTATAAAAGAAAAAGGGTATTTTCCCCAAAGTACATAAAAGGTATATACAATTACAAGGAAACAATAATGAAGAAAGGAGTCATTTTTTAAAAAAAAACTAGATTCTAATAAAGGAATTCATTCAAACTGAAAGTTACATACCAAGTACCTAACTAGTGCCTGCTTTTTGTGAACCTAAAATGAATGCTAAAATGTGCAAATTACTTGGTCTCATCTAATCTCCTTGAATGCAGTGAGCCATGTTAAAATACAAGTCATTTTTATTTTAAATTCAGCTTATATTATTAATATATAGACTTCTAACTTCTGATGAAATCTACTGTGTCCTTTGAAGGAAAGATCATTCTTTCAGGACAGACAACACACACACATCCTTCACTAAATGAATTCAAAATGATAATGCATTCCAGAAAGATACTGCCTCCCTTCCTTTTTATAGAATTACAGGAATGATAGATTCCTTGTCTCAAATATATTACTATAATTTAGAATATAGCAGGGTTTCCTAAAAGCACATGAGGAATGTGACATGCCCTAAATTAGTAGCATCAAGGAACTGCTAAGCGGAGATAATGCACGGAGCTTAAGTCAAAGCAGTGTATACCTTGAACTCTCAGTGCTTCTGCTTCCGCTTTTCTCTGGTCACAAATCTCAAATGCCATAAATTAAGGTATCTTTAGCCCAGCAGGTTAATGTATCCACATACAGGGTTTCTATTAACAGCTTGTTCTTAGCAGCTAATTCCAGCGAAACAATATCTGAGTGATAATCAAACTAACTGCTTGTCTGCATACCATTTTACACAAATAAATTACTACATGTTGGTTGTGTACAAGCTGCTATTCCTTCTTCCTTCAAAGTATTAAGGCACCTGGCTAAAAAACAGGAGACTGTAAGTTCTAGTCCCGCTTTAGGCATGAAAACCAGCTGAGTAACTTTGGTCCAATTTCTATCTTTCAGCCTGACCCATCTCAAAAAGTTGCTGTCATAGGGAGAATAGGAGGAGGAATTAAATATGTTTGCAACCTTCAGCTATTTATAAAATTAATAAAGATGGGATAAAGAAAACCCTAAAATCAAAAAGTTTATATAGGTAGTCCTGGTTTAGTGATCACAACTAGAACCAGCAATTTGGTCATTAAGTGAATCAAAACCTTGACTGTGCTTACAATTTTACTACATTTTTCCTTTGCTTTACAGACCTGCAAAGGACTGATCACAAAGTTATTTTTCATCAGTTTTAACTGTGAATGGTTGCTAAATAAGTCAGGAATCCAGTTTTGCAAGAATAAGCAAGGAGTTGCATGCAAGACTAGAATAATGAAACTATAACCAGAACTAGAAAAAGATTAGAAAGATCTAATCCAATTTATTATGTATAATTCCTCTGAGTAGCATCTGCCCTGAACTCTGCGAGCCCAATCTTTGGCCTAAAACTAGAGGGATTTCATATCACACAATTGCCACAGAAAACAGTGAAATGCAAATTGCAGAACACTCCCAGTATAAAAATGACCCAATTTGTTGCTCCAGGAAGTCGTTGTGAAACTATCATTACATTTGAAAATACTGAGAACACATGCAATATGACATTTCTGTGGGTCTACTAAAAACATCTGTTTATGTAGAATTTGTCTGAAATGATGGGCTGTCAGAGATAATTTACAACTGAGAGGATGTCCTCTTGAGGGACCCATTACATTATTAGTTTTCTTCCTCCATCTCCCACATGTTTACTGTTCTCTCCCTACTAACAAAACAAGAAAAAAAAAAAAAACACCAATCCATTTATCTACATTTATCTACTTGGTAACAAAAAGAAAGGTAGTTCCAAAAGTTTTAATATTCCTTCTTCTATTGTTCTTTGTTTTAATTTAGTTTGATTTTTATATTTTTAATGTATTTATTAATTGTTTTTAGCTGTATTATAGGCTGCTCATAGCAGCTGTCTATGAAATGGGTGGCTAAATATTGCTTTAATAAATAAATGAACATTTTAAAAGGGTCATATTTGTTGTTTTTAATCTTTTTCTCCACTGATGAGGCAGGGCACAGTCGGAATAGATATTTTTTTTTTTTTAGAATCAGTTTTCCTAGGCTTTAAAGTATGTGTCAGGCAACTGTGTCCAACAACTGTGCCCAACAAGCTGTCAATAATTTGGGAATATGGCAGCAAGAGATACAAGGACTCATTTGTTCTATTTTTTCACACACTGTTGAATTCATTGCTGTCTGCTAGAGCTGTGCACCTTTTCAAAGCAATATGTCATTTCACTGAGATTTTGACTGAAGAAGTCTTTTAAACTAAAGCCATGGAGCATTGACCTGCTCTTCTTCAAGGCACAACAATCCAACATCTAGAAGCAGGATATCTTGTGTACATGCAGCACATGCAAAAATGTCATTCTTAGTGAGACATAAGGACAGAGATAGATTGGCCTTACCTGAACATTCCTATGCCTCCATAAGTATAGATGTTGACTACCAACCAAAGTGATGAAACTAATTCACACAATTGATTTTGTTTTGGGTATTAATGGATCTCTCATAAAGCAGAATGGGACAACTCACCATAGCCATTTCATCATGGCCAACTCACTGTGATCATCTTGCCATGGCCACGTTGGTATGGCCAATCCAGCGCGGTCATCTCACTGTTACCATCTCACCATGGCCAACTCACCATGGGACAAGATGGCTATGGTGACATGGCCATGCTGGGTTGGCCATGGCTAAATGGCTGTAGCCAGTTGGCTGCAGCAAATTGTCCTAGATATCTCATAAAGCCCCAGACCAAGAGGATAGTTCATTAGTTGTATACAAAACCATTTTTATTTTTTGCAAAATATATTAAAAAGCCAAACCCATATTTTCTGAGGTCTTTCCTATATGCACGGTAATACAGAAACTGAGTCACCTACAATAATAGGCTTTGGGAATATAAAATAGTGTGCATCACAAATAAACTGCAAAACTGAAAGCTTCTGACAAGGTATAACTTGCTCCAATTCCAAAATCAATTTTAGATATGCTCTTAGCCTCAATTTACTCAGCAAAGAGAATATTTTCTGTATTACAGATTGTATACCATACATGGTGTATTATCAGTATGGGGAAATGTCTCCGGGCAAATATATTCCATCTGAGGAACTACAAATCTTCAATAACTACAAATTCTGGCTCAAGAGTACAATTTCCATTAGCTTTTAATACAGAAGACCTTTCCCCTCGCTGCCATTCATATTTATCCTGTCTTCCTACTTGGTGTCAGAAGTCCATAAATAAATAGGCACATCTGTCCATAGCCACAAAGCTCAGATATCAGCAGATGGCTCAGACAGTTAGCAGTATTAATTACACATGCTGTTAGCCTCTAGAAGAGGTGATGAGCAAAAGCCTCAAGGCTTTCAAATCTTCTTCAATCATAGACCCTTTGATAGGCATGTACAAACACAGCGGTTCCTGGATCTATTAATATCCTTGATGAAATCTCTAATTGCAGCATCTTCAATTTTACAGAGGCACACACACAAAAAAGATTGATGATTATGATGATGATGATGATGCAATGGACACATTGTGTGTAAACGTGTGTATGAATGCATAGGCAACTTTCCATCAAAATAGCAAGCGGACCTGCCAACAATTTAAAAGGACTTGCATTGTCATCTTCTTCCTCTGCCTATTTTCTTTCTTTATATTTATATTTTAGTAGTGTCATGTTGTGCACATTTCAACTTCTCTGAAATAACACAAAGTTCACAACTGTCTGAAAAAAAAATACTTGACTTGAGTTATAAAATGGCTTTAAATGGATGTCCAGTTTTCCCAAGCATGCACAGCAGAAGAAATCTTTCAGCTAGAGTCAAATTAGATTTCTTTATCAATCTCAACAATGTCCTCCTAATTTTAATTACATTTTCTGCCTTTGTTGCCAAGGTTACAGTCTGACCTCAACTCCAAAGATGAAAATAGATATGAAAGCAAAATGATAAAACAAGAAAAAGGTGAATCACACAGTAAATCCAGACAATTTATATTAAAAATTATATTTTGAATCAAACTAATAAAATAAAAACATGAAAAAAAATTAAAATGCTGTTACCAAGGCAATTTTAAGTATTATACTAAAGCAAAACAAAAAACAAAAACATTGACTTTTCTCCCAGATATTGCAATTTTATAAAAGTACTGAATATTTAAAGGGGCTTGGGGGCTTTAAAACCTTGGAAATGAATTTTATTTACAGGATTCTGGGGAAAAAACAGTATTATCAAAATTTTCATCTTACATCTTACTTTAATTACATCATGAAATGCAGCACAAATTTAGATTTAAACTCTAATATATTTTCCAGCCCTAATTCTGCCTGTAGAATCTCTAAAACTAAAGAAAACAGGCTTGTAAAATCTGAATGTATATATTTGTTATAAATGTGTACTGATGATAACAATGAAATACTCCAAAGGTAGCTAACTTCAATAGAAGTAAAATTTGGCGGTGTCGTGTGGACTTCAACTCCCAGAATTTTGGAAGTTGAAGTCCACACATTGTAAAGTTGCCAAAGTTGAGAAACACTGTCTCTAAGCAGAGATGTATGAATAAGTTTATTCTGCTGTATTTTAAAAAAAGGTTTTGGCGCCCTGTAGCCTCTGTTTTTCCTTTAAAAATCCTTGGACCAATCAATTTCTCCTTCCTCTAATTCTTCCATTGTCATAATTGTTTGCTATTTTTGCCCAAGCAGCAAGTTATGATTAAATTTGCATGATAAACCACAATTAGATTCTCCTTTTCAGTTTTGAATTGCAGAGCAGACACAAAAAATAGCTTGCCAATTAAAACAAAATTTGCAACATATGGCTCTCATAAACAAATAAAGGAGACTGATAGGTAACAGTTTTCATGGTGACTTTTTTTTAAAAAAATCAGACAATATTAGGGAACTGTATTGTAATGATGTCCCATAATTCTGCTTCTCTAACATACTTTGGTGAATTTCTTTTACATCCTTACTTTTCATAATAGTTGTGTCACATCACTGCTGTAATGTGAGAAAGCTTGCAGATTGTTATTATTACTACAACCTAAAAAATTTAAAATCACACTCACATATTTGTCAGTTTCATTAAATTATATATTATTATAATGATAAAATTTAGGGTTCATAATTAATCATTTTTATTGAATTTGTAGATGGCCAATTCCAGACAATGCTGAATGGCTTTACAAAACTGAAAACAGTAGAAAATATAAAATAACTTCAGCAATGAAAATAGTGTCCAGCCAAAGAAACGATCTTCATTTGAAACTAAAATAAAGTATGAAATTTCTAAAAAAAAATGAGAACCCTTTCCAAACTTTATTGGAAGAACTATTATTTCAGAGGTCAGATAAAGAACAAACTTTAATATCCTGTCTTGGGAAATCTATTTTCCTGTTATCTTAAAATGGATTAAAATGGATCCAGCCCTTTATATTCTTGGATGAGAACCAGCCAAGCCAGCTAAAAAAGTCTACATCAGATGTAAGTAAAAAGAAGCTTCTTGGTGCCATTGAGATCTAAATTTAACAGAAGATTTGAAGATACTAAATGACCTCACTCAGTGAAGCAAACACTATTTAATCATTAACAAATGAATTGTAGGATACAATTACCCTGGATACAGGTAGTCTTCATTCAATGTTCCTTCATTCAAGTTACTACTACTGGTACTTATAATTGTGGCTGTTGCATGTTATCCCATGGTAACATGATTGTAATTCAGGCATGACAACCAACTAACAATTAAGATTATCGTTTGTAACTTCAACAGCTTCCAACAAGCAAAGTCAATGGGAAAGTCAGCAAGATATCACATATGGTAATTCCATGACCTTATATTGTGACTAATGACATGGGATTCATCTAGCAACATCAACTGGAACTGCTAAAACTGCCATTCTAAGTTGAAATGGCCACATGAAACTTCACTTTATGACCGAGTTCTTAGAGAGATTTCCTGGTCTCAAACATTGTCATTAACCAAAAGGTACAGATAATTAATTGATAAAATAGTTACACCAGAGTATGTGGCTTCATGTTTGTTTATAAATCACAATTGTTTTGAGAGCTTTTCATGAATAGTATAAGTCTAGAAAGCACTGTTACAGAAAATTCATATAGACTGATGTTCCTTGCATATATTACCTATAAAATGCTATTAAATAAATATCAGTATAATTCTAAAATCAAAATACTCTTTTATGTTGTGATCTCCTTAAGTTGATAGGAAGGTCTGAAAAGAGATAAAAATGAAATTAGGCCACTACTGTGTTTTGTGCCCCCTTTATGGATTACTGCCTTGTCGTGGCGAAGGGGCTTGCGTAACTCAATGAAGCTATAAGCTATGCCGTGCAGGGCCACCCAAGACGGACAGGTTATAGCAGAGAGTTCTGACAAAATGTGATCCACTGGAGAAGAAAATGGCAAACCACTCCAGTATCTTTGCCATGAAAACCCCATGGACAGTACTAAAAGGAAAAAAGATATGACGCTGGAAGATGAGCCCCTCAGGTCGGAAGGTGTCCAATATGCTACTGGGGAAGAGCAGAGGGCTAGTACTAGTAGCGCCAGAAAGAATGAAGCGACTGGGCCAAAGCCGAAAGGATGCTCAGCTGTGGATATATCTGGTGGTGAAAGGAAAGTCCAATGCTGTAAAGATTTATTCTCCATAGGAACCTGGAATGTAAGATCCATGAATCAAGGCAAGCTAGACGTAGTCAAAAAAGAGATGAGAAGACTGAACATCGACATCTTAGGAATCAGCGAACTACAATGGACAGGAATGGGTGAATTTAACTCAGATGACCATCAGGTATACTACTGTGGGCAAGAATCCCTCAGAAGAAATAGAGTAGCCTTCATAGTCAATAAAAGAATAGGAAAAGCAATACTGGGATACAATCCTCAAAATGACAGAATGATCTCTATTCGAATCCAAGGCAAACCATTCAATATCACAGTAGTCCAAATCTATGCTCCAACCACTGGTGCTGAAGAGGATGAAATTGACCGGTTCTATGAAGCCCTACAGCACTTTATAGAATTAACACCAAAAAATGATGTCCTTATCATCATGGGGGATTGGAATGCTAAGGTAGGAAGCCAAAAGATAACCGGAATAACAGGCAAGTTTGGCCTTGGAGTACAAAATGAAGCAGGGCACAGGCTAATAGAATTTTGTCAAGAGAATACGATGGTCATAACAAACACTCTTTTCCAACAACCCAAGAGACGGCTCTACACATGGACATCACCAGACGGTCAACATAGAAATCAGATTGACTATGTGCTCTGCAGCCAAAGATGGAGAAGCTCTATACAGTCAGTAAAAACAAGACCAGGAGCTGACTGTGGCTCAGATCATGAGCTTCTCGTTGCAAAATTTAGGCTTAAATTGAAAAAAGTAGGGAAAAGCACTAGGCCACTCAGGTATGAACTAAATCATATTCCTGATGAATATACAGTAGAGGTGACAAATAGATTTAAGGAACTGGATCTGATAGACAGAGTGCCTGAAGAACTATGGATGGAAGTTCGCAACATTGTACAAGAGGTAGCAACTAAAACCATCCCAAAGAAAAAGAAATGCAAGAAAGCAAAATGGCTGTCTGAGAAAGCTTTGCAAATAGCTGAGGAAAGAAGGGAAGCGAAAGGCAAAGGAGAAAGAGAAAGATACACCCAATTGAATGCAGAATTCCAGAGAGTAGCTAGAAGAGATAAAAATGCCTTCTTAAATGAACAGTGCAAAGAAATAGAAGAAAACAACAGAATAGGGAGGACCAGAGATCTCTTCAAGAAAATTGGAGATATGAAGGGAACGTTTCATGCAAAGATGGGCATGATAAAGGACCAAAATGGCAGGGACCTAACAGAGGCAGAAGAGATTAAAAAGAGATGGCAAAACTACACAGAAGAACTATACAAGAATGAGCTTAACATCCCAGATAACCACAATGAGATGGTCACTGACCTCGAACCAGACATCCTAGAATGTGAAGTGAAATGGGCCTTAGAAAATCTGAGCAACAACAAAGCTAGTGGAGGTGACAGTATTCCAGCTGAGCTATTCAAAATCTTAAAAGACGATGCAGTAAAAGTGCTACATTCAATTTGCCAGCAAATTTGGAAAACTCAACAGTGGCCACAGGATTGGAAAAGGTCAGTTTACATTCCAATTCCAAAGAAAGGCAATGCCAAAGAATGTTCAAACTATCACACCATTGCACTCATTTCACATGCTAGTAAAGTTATGCTTAAAATCCTACAAGCTAGACTCCAGCAGTATGTGGATCGAGAACTACCAGAAGTACAGGCAGGATTTCGAAGAGGCAGAGGAACTAGAGATCAAATTGCCAACATACGCTGGATCATGGAGAAAGCTAGGGAGTTCCAGAAAAACATCTACTTCTTCTTCATTGACTATGCAAAAGCCTTTGATTGTGTGGATCACAACAAATTGTGGCAAGTCCTTAAAGAGATGGGAGTCCCCACCATCTCATTTGTCTCTTTAGAAACCTATATGTGGGTCAAGAAGCAACAGTGAGAACCGAACACGGAACCACTGATTGGTTCAAAATTGGAAAAGGAGTCCGGCAAGGCTGTATACTGTCACCCTGCCTATTTAACTTATATGCAGAGCACATCATGAGAAAGGCAGGGCTAGATGAATCAAAAGTTGGAATTAAGATTGCCGGGAGAAATATCAACAACCTAAGATATGCAGATGATACCACTCTAATGGCAGAAAGTGAAGAGGAACTAAAGAGCCTCTTGATGCGGGTGAAGAAGGAGAGTGCAAAAGTTGGCTTGAAACTCAACATTAAGAAAACCAAAATCATGGCATCCGGCCCTCTCAATTCCTGGCAAATAGATGGGGAAGAAATGGAGGTAGTGACAGATTTTATTTTTCTGGGCTCCAAGATCACCTCAGATGGGGACTGCAGCCAAGAAATTAAAAGACGCTTGCTCCTGGGGAGGAAAGCTATGGCAAATCTAGGCAGCATTCTAAAAAGCAGAGACATCACCCTGCCAACAAAAGTGCGTATAGTCCAGGCCATGGTTTTCCCAGTTGCAATGTATGGCTGTGAAAGTTGGACCATAAGAAAGGCTGAGCGCAAAAGAATTGAGGCCTTTGAACTATGGTGCTGGAGAAGACTCCTGCGAGTCCCTTGGACTGCAAGGCGTTCAAACCGGTCAGTCCTAGAAGAGATCAACCCCGACTGCTCTTTAGAAGGCCAGATCCTGAAGTTGAAACTCAAGTACTTTGGCCACCTAATGAGAAGGAAGGATTCACTGGAGAAGAGCCTAATGCTGGGAAAGATTGAGGGCAATAGAAGAAGGGGACGACAGAGAATGAGATGGCTGGATGGAGTCACTGAAGCAGTAGGTGTGAATTTAAATGGACTCCAGAAGATGGTAGAGGACAGGAAGACCTGGAGGAACGTTGTCCATGGGGTCGCGATGGGTCGGACATGACTTCGCAATTAACAACAACAACGTGTTTTGTGCAACTTGCTCAGGTTGGAAAATGCCCAAAATATTTTATGGCATTTTAAAAAAAAATCCCCCCAGAGTCCATTCCTTGATAGAAGACTAGATAAAATCACTCTCTATCACATCTTTATTTGTGCTAAAGTGATCCACACTCAGATTGTAGTGGGGTGATTCATACCGTATGGGATCAATATCTAATATGTATATTTTAAAAAGTTTAATTTGAACTTCCATTGTCCCATTTCTTTTGCTTCTTAGTTTTTCTTGTTTTGATTTCCCAGAAATAGGAATTGGAAATTGGAACAACAAAAAACAAAGGAAAGTGGGATTGCAAATCATGGACCACGGCTGGAGAACCTATGGTTTTGTAAGAAGTCAGCCTCCCCCCCCCCTCAAAGAATGAAATATTTTGGGGAATATTAAAGAGGCAGCATATTATATTTCCCCTAAAGGAGAAATGGGGAAAAAAACAGAAACAGCCCCCAGTCTCCTCGCTTCAGGCAGAAACTGAGGAGACCAGCCTTTAGAAATACAGATTTTCTTATCCATTCAGAAAGACTGGGGCCAAGAAGGCTGGAGCTGATGGGATTAGAAAAACAAAGACTCCTAAAATTTACATCCCCCACCCACCTCCAAGGACAGGACATGACCTCCAAGCCATAATGGGAGTCAGGCAACAACAATCAGAATACCAAAAGGGCATACTCAACCATAGATCAACCATTGCACAGGAATAGGCACCTCAAATACAAAGCCTCAAAGAAGATATAAAAAACCCACCCATTATCAACTCCATTTTGACAGCCACCCCAGAAACATGCTGCTGTCACTGAAGTTTCTGGCAACTAAAAAAAGAGACGTCCTTTCCAAAATGTGGCCTGCCTTCAGCTCATTTTTACAGCATCCTCCCAGATTGGAACAGGACCTGATTTTTCCTTCTGACAATTTGGAACTTGGTGTGATTATATCTGTTTGTGTGTAGTATGACTATTTCAGGAAATGGCTTGTTTCTTTTGCTATCTTTTTGGCAGAAAGAGGATAACCCTAGTGAAGGTTAAAGGAAAGGGAAGGTATCTTACAAATCATTTGTGCCCCCTCTCCCCCTCCCCCCATGGAGGCTCCATTTTTGAAGAGAGAGAGGGGCTT
Source organism: Crotalus tigris (assembly GCF_016545835.1). NCBI lineage: Eukaryota > Metazoa > Chordata > Lepidosauria > Squamata > Viperidae > Crotalus > Crotalus tigris. The sequence goes on from NW_024096667.1 coordinate 959,468, forward strand.
GGAAGACAAGTGTAATCTGTTGAGACAGATTGCTATGAATCCTAAATAAAATAGAAAGCCAATTTTATTCTTCACAATGCTTCTCTCATTTGAAAAAATAGAAAAAGATAATCAGACAATCAGAAACCATGAAAACAAATAACAGCTGGGTTTGTTCCATTTTTTTTAAAAAAAATGCAGCATAAGCAACAGGCACTGGATCTGTCCCTTAACTTCTTCTAACTGAAAAAGAGCAGGAAGGAATTCTAGTGGATGATCACTTGACTATAAGCCAGCAGTGTGCAGCAGCAGCCAAAAAAACTAATACAATCCTAGGTTGTATAAACAGAAGCACTGAATCAAAATCACACAAAGTATTACTACTACTTTATAAAACCCTAGTAAGACCATGCCTGGAATACTGCAGCCAATTTTGGTCACCATATCACAAAAAAGATATTGAGAATTTGGAAAAAATTCAGAGAAGAACAACTATGATGATCAAGGGCCTGGAGACTAAAACATACGAAGAACAGCTGCAGGACTTGGGTCTGGCTAGTCTAAAGAAAAGAAGAAATAGGGGAAACGTGATAGCAGTTTTCCAGTACTTGAGGGCTGCCACAAAGAAGAGGGCATCACATTATTCACCAAAGCACCAGAGGGCAGGACAAGAAACAATGGTTGGAAACTGAACAAAGAGAGAAGCAACCTGGAATTAAGGAGAAACTTCATGACAGTGAGGACAATTAACCAGTGGAACAGCTTGCCTCGAGAAATCATGAGCGCTCCATTACTAGAGATTTTTAAGAAGAGGCTAGACAGTCACTTGTCTGAGATGGTATAGGTTCTCCTGTTTGAGCAGGGGACTGGACTAGAAGACCTCCAAGGTCCCTTCCAGCTCTATTCTATTCTAAATTGTGGATGAGTAGAGATAGAGTCAAACAGTGAAAGAGGAATAATAAAGGTTTAATTATTGTCATGATATAAACTACAGACATGATAGCTTGGTATCACAGACTTAATACAGAAATTGAAAAATGTTTGCATTTGCTCAAGGCAGCCACCCAATGTTCTTCTAATTTCCCCTTCTCATTGTTCCTTCTCTCCTCTTCAACACTCATGCTATTCCAGAGAGAACTGTCAATACTCTGGGGTATCTTAGTAGATGTTGAAGGAGCTCCACTATGTAAATGTATTCATAACAATAGAGGTATTAGCCATTGTCTTCTTCCATAGATTTGGTTTGGTTTGATTTGGTTTGGTTTGGTTTAGTTTGGTTTAATTTAGTTTAGTTTAGTTTAGTTTAGTTTAGTTTAGCTTAGCTTAGCTTAGCTTAGCTTATCTTAGCTTAGCTTAGCTTAGCTTAGCTTAGTCCTTCAACCTCTCATGTTATTATGCAAGCCTGAGATTTTCTAGAGGTCCATCAAAATTCTAGCCAGCTCAAAGCTTGCAAAAACTTCTAAGGTAATGCCAATTGCTGAGGTACGATCAAGAAAAGTGGACTTAATTTTAATAGATTTGGAGATCAGACAGGACCTCCTTAACTTTCATATCTGTATTTTATGGTACATAAATTAGTACTTAGATAATTGTTTTATGCTGATGAATGAGCAAAATAAAAGATTCAGGATTAATATCTTACAATAAAACTGTGTGACATTTAATGCATCTTGATGATGAGACCAGAAAATAGGTTGGTATAAATTTCCCATGATGTTAATAATATTTTTCTCCTTTCTTTTCCATTTAAAAAAAAAACACTCATCTTGAAGCAAAAGGAATAGAAAAAAGCACATTCTGGCAAGACATTTTTGAAGGAGAACTTTAAGTCTAAGTGAGCCAATGTCCTGAACCAACCACTCTCAAACATGTAGAAACAGCAAGAAACAGCATCTCATTCTTTTCCACATTATTGCATAGAGACCTCTGCAGAAGCAACAGTTTCATAATTTGATATGTCACAACATTGTGTGGCTCCTATCTTTCTTGATGAAACTAGTCAATTGCCACCAAACAGTAACTGCAGTATGGAGTTGAAGAACAATTATTTCGCCATGACATTGTCACTTATAATTTAGGTTAACCCACTGTTGAATGACAACAATTTGACAGCTTCAGTCCTTTCCATCTTCACTTCGCTTATTGACATCTAAGGGCTGTTCAGCTCCAATTAGTTCATTACAAAAATATTTTCTCAAATGTGTATTACTTTTAAATTGATCTAAGACTTTCTACTAGTGATTAGGATCAGTAGTGGGAGGAAAGATTGAAAACAAAACAAAACAGAATTCCAGTGGAATGAATCTACCAAAGCACTGAAATGAAATGCAAATAAAGAGATGAAGAAATGTAGAAAATATCACTGAACATTTATATTATGTTTCAGATTCTGGGGATTCATAAGGATTACATAATAAGTTCCCAACAGAAACAAATCTCTCTCACTCAGGTTCTCTCTTTCCGGGATCATCATTTGGAAATTAATTCTGAAGGATCTTATACCTCAAGAATGTACAAGGATCATCAAATATGCTTAAGAAAACACTCTCAGAAGATATGGGACTCATGTTTATAATCACCAAATGTGACCTTTGCTCTTTTTAGGCTGAGTATTTTAGATCCACTGAGTTAACAAGGTTACATAAGTTTATGGCCAAGACCAGATGTTCAAAAGCTCTGTAAACCCAAAACAATGAGTATTGTAAGTATTGATCTTCTGTACATCCATTGAAGGCATGTCTCTGTCTCGGTGGCTCTGATCAGTGTGGCCGCCTAGCAAAGGTGTTATTCTGCCATCGCTCATGGTAGGTGTTGCCTTTTTTGAATTCCTATCCATTTCCAAGGTGCCAGCGACCAGATGCGTTGTAGCGGGGGCACCATTGGGGACAATGGAGCCGATATAGTCACTGGGGTAGTGAGTTTGTTTTGTGTTGATTGGGACACTTGTTGTTCTTATTCTTGAGTATTGGGTACAGTGCAAGGAGGTGTCTGGGGCATCCGAGACACTAACTAAAATTAATACCTTAAAAAAATTCCCCCCTATATTTCCTCACATGATATAACAAATTTAGATTAATCTATTTCTTCTTAAAATTCAATCAATCCACAGAATGATCCCTACTATTACATCTACATAAATCAAGCTCCACTAATTTCAATTAAAATATTCCAATTGATCTTAAACAAACATATTAATGAAATTTTGGGTATCCCTTCTACAACACACATAATATTCCAAGAATAACATTCTAATATTTTCACATATATTCCATCTCTTAATTTAATACATCATTAATTAATACACTTTCTTCTTTTATCATAGATCTCTCTAATTCTTCTGCTATTACAAAATAGTTTTCTATATAAACAGAGTAAAAAAAACAAAAAAAGAATCATTTCGACCTGTTAAGTAAAATTTAACTCTCAACCAAATTAACTATCGTATCTAAGACAAACATATTATTACACCAATTATTATCTTATCGTTTTCATTTACTCAATTAGGTTGTCAAATCAGTCCAAATTTCTAAAGCCTTCTGCTCCTGGATCACGGCACCTTCAGCCATAGGAAGAGCTGTCGCTCTTTGTTGGCTGTTTTCTCTCTATCGGTAGACCCTTATGCGGGTCTTAAACCACCCTGGAGAGGTGGCCACCATCGAGGAGGCTTTTGCTCGGCTGCAGTGGAGTGGCGGCTCCCCCTACAGTCTGAGCTAACTCCATAGGGCCAATGGAGAAGAAGATCACTCAGTAAAATGGCCGATCACTTCGCTGTGCCAGCTGAAATCAGAAAATAATCTAAGCATAAAGAACTACCGTGGTGAATCCGGGTGAGACCTTTCCTCCTTCTCTCCATTCTGAACTATTTTTCCTGCAAAGAGCTTGCTTTTTGGATGACTTCCCTATTCTAAGAAAGCAGCTTCTGTCTGTTTGGGGAAAAAAATACTTTAAACAAAACTACAGAATAGCACTTATTATATTTTGAACCTTTTGGATATTGGGCATCACTGGAAAGATTGCTAACTTAGAGCATTATTTTATTTACTATACTGAAGATATTTGCTTTTTTCTGTCTCTTTTGTTGTCATTCTTAATGAGATAAAGGCTTTTAATGTGCAAAGAAAAAGCTTTTTATAGCTTACTGAGGACAACTTGTGGCGAAAATATCTACTGCAATTCTAATGTCTTTGTTTTGGTGTTTGGAGAACACTACTTCAGGAATTAACAAGAAGAAAAGATAAAGGCTTGGAAACATCTGTGGGTTGTGTTTGTGATTTAAAAATTGTGGAGGCAGATATATATGGACTCTTAATAAATATAATTTCCACAAAAAGATTAAAAGACTCTTAAAGAAGACTTTTACCCACAGTTTGACTATGAGCTGATATAGGAAAAAATATTGGAAATGACAGAGGAGATGAAGTTATGGAAAAAAACTAAAGGTTATTTTGCAGAATCACAAGCTGAGCCTCAGACTTTAAAAGATCAACCTATAGGCAAAGAAGAAGCCTATATGCAACAGTATACACAATCTGAGATGGAAGAAGAAGTTACTGATCAATTGAATTCTGTATTGGATTATGTGCTGATATTGAAAAAAATATGGGAAATGATAGAGGAGATGAAATCATGGAGAAAAACTAAAGACCATCTTCTAGAATCACAAGCTGAGCCCCAAATTTTAAAAGACCAACTACAGGCCAAGAAGAAGCTTATATGCAATAGTGTACACAATTTGAGATGGAAGAACTCACTGATCAATTGAACTTTAGAAAAATTCTGGACCCAAAATCCCAGATTGAGACCTTAAATAACTACTCTATAAATCAACTAACTACTACAGAGGAGGATATTTCACAAGTCTATGTACAAATGGAGAACTTTGAAGATCAAAAAATGGCTATAAGTGAAGTTCTCCCATTGCCAAAATTAACAGGAATTGACAGCCAGACGTGATTGATTGAAAGTTATGACAACCTGGATAATAAAGCTGAAATTATAATATGGAATAAAATGGACTATATTGCTTATATGATACTGGAAGAAGGGGAAGAGAATTTTGATCAGATTGATTTGTTGATAAACATTAGTATTCAAATACTGAGATTTGATGACATAGATGTGACATTACGGAAAGCAGCTTGGTATAGAAAAAAAGCCAGAGTTAGATTTTAAAATGTGATTTAAAATCTTAATTATTGGGTCAAAAATAACTTTTGACCCTTTTGCTTCTCGAAGCACGAAGCTGAAAGCACCAGCCGGAAGATGACGAATGGGACTTCATCGAAACATCGCCAAGACACTTCCAATTTTACACGGGAGAAAACCCGAACAACCAAAGACCTACATACAAACACTTGCGAAAACCTCAGAAAACAAAAATAACTTTTTCTATATAACTATGCTGTATATAGTCAACTTCCTGAAAAAATCTAAGTGAAGTTAGTAGTGGGACTTAACCAGATCATTTTGGTTTTTCAATGTCTGAAGTCATTGCATTTCAAAAATGAAAATATTTTAGTTGTGATTCATTGTAACTTCCCACCATTTTCCTTTCAACTAATGGAAAAATAATTTATAACAATGCTGGTGAATTTCACAAGCTGTTCATCTGTATATAGTCCCCCCCCATACGCTTGAAATATTCTATAGTGAAATTAATTTCTTGTAAAGCCAGGAGAGAATAAATATGGTGTGATCAGCCCAAATAAATTATGTTTAAGCCATGTTGATTTCAATTTATTTAAATTTCTTTAGGTTTAACTATGCTCTTTTAATTCAGTAGACTAAATCTGCTTGACTTTAGTTGGATTATGCCATTAGACTCTACTTACTTCTAGACCTGGGTTTTCTAAATTTCACACACATTTACACACAGATTAAACAATCAGCTTTTCAAACTTTTTATTTAACCATTAATCATTTTATGATCAAGCCTAATGTTGAGATGTCCTGTTTTGGAGAAAATGGATTTTGTATTCTGGTATTCACAAATTGTAGCCTTGATCTGAAATGACAGCACTTTATTAATCCTGTGGGTGTAGAATTGCTTGCCATCTGTTCATCTATGTGAAACTTCAAAGCAAATACTGTACAATCAACTAATCCTAGTAACAGTTTTATGATTTTAATTTTCCTAGGTTGAAATGATATAAAAAGGATTCAGATGATTTGATGAAGGAGGGCAGAGGTAGGAGAAGAACAAACAAGTATTTAGGCAAGATTAAAAGTAGCTACTAAATGCTGAAAAATATTTTTATAGTAGTTCCCTGCCACTTCCTTACTTAGTATGTAGAAAATAACTGCAGCTTATATACATATCTCCTCTAAAAGATAAGCTTGATTTTAAGAACCCTTACCATGCAGATTTGACTCATCCTATTACTATATTCTCAGTGAATCTACACAGTATTTCAAAGTTAACAATATTATTTGGGACACAAAATTCAATCCTTTTAGTTATTTAACTATCTTATACTTTTAATAATTTCCTAGCCTATGCGGAAATTCATGAAAATCTATAATTTAAAAATAAATGTATGTTTCTGTATGGTCCTTGAGAATATCTTGGTCCTTCTGAAAATTATGATGTGAGATCAAACAGCCAGGCATTTAAGTTAATCTTATCTCCTAATGACTGTTACTAATAGAGATTTTCTTATTTGTCCTTGTCTTTTAACATATTTTTTTCAACTTTCTAATCTATAGCCTGGGGATTTCCTTATGGCCTTCCATTCAAGAATCCAATTCTACTTTAGATTTCAAAGACCAGCCAAGATTAGCAGTCCAGATAGATGCCACAGCTTACTTTGGAAGAAAAGTAAATTGTATCTACCATTTCACATTACCATATATTCACCTTTGAATTTTAACTTGCATCACTTTGGTTTCTCATAAGGATGTGAATTATGGTTACAGTGAATTTTATGGTAAACTTAATAGTTAAAAGTGGCTTTTCAAAGCTGGACTATTCATTCTTGCTTGAGATCTGTTAATAATTTTCAAAGAAATTGACATAGCATAGTTGATCTCAAATGAATAAGCAGGAAAGCAGGTCCACTAGGAAATTTAAATACTTCCTTGAATTCTGGCTGTTAACCTAATAACTTTTGTTTTATACTCAGATGAACTGACATGGACCACAGAATATTTAATAAGCTTATATTCTCATGTCATAAAGTGTTTATCTGTCAAATATCATTTTATATTTTTGGAGGCAGGTAACATAAATAAAACCTCTTTCCTGATTTTTCTGTGCCGTTTCCTTGTTGCACCAAAATTCAGTTTTCTGTCACTTTCAAATCAGTATCAGTATCAGAGAAGACATTTAAACATTAAACAAACACACACTGAAAATATTCCTCCAAACTTTTAATTTCTCTGGATTTATTTAATGTCCTAACATTCTTGACAAATCTGTTTAAATCTCTTTGGCACTATAAATAACAGTTTTGTTTTGTATCATTTCAAATTCAATTTATAAGAAAATAGTTTATTAAAAATTCTAAGCAGGATTTCTTTGCCTCCCTGTGCAACTGTTTTCTGATGTATGCTGTCTACTTCACAGACAATGCTTGAATTATACACTGGAAGGAAGTGCAGCATACTGAAAAGTGATGTTATAGAATTTCATGTGTTTTTTTTTTAACTCTATGGAAGAGCAGAACAGGAAGTGATTGTGGTCTGGACAACATGCAGTTTACTTTTAATTTATTTTTATTTCAGTTGCAGATCATAAAACAAATAACTTTAAAAATCATTTCAAAAGTAGAAGTAGAAAGAATAAAATATTACATTATTAAAATAATATCTTATTGTCTTACAGCATATACTCTCTCTCTCTCTCTCTCTATATATATATATATATATATATATATATATATATATACACACACACACACACACACATATATATATATAGAGAGAGAATATTACTACAGTACAGTATAGTATAGTACTGTATAGTACAGTAAAGGGTATAGTGCATAGTATATAGTATATTGCTATACTAAAATATAGAATATAACAACAATTTATAACATTGTAATCTGTAATCTGAAGACTCTACATAGTTAAGGTAGATAACTATAGATAAATACTAGGATTTATAAGACATTATTCCAATATAAAGCTATCTAAATTTGTAGCAAGTCTAATGCTTTCTACATTACTAGAATTAGGTAGGGATTATTGCAGTCATAATGCAACCAATTAGAAGCAACATAAATATAAATTTAATACAATGTAGATAGTATAAATGGAAGCGAAGGGAAGGGAGGCACACTGCTTCAAAGATGCTTTAGCCTGATCAAACCCCATGTGAATCAATTCACCAGGGAAAAATCCACAATACTCTAGGGTGGCACCAAGTAGTTTCCATCAAGAAGTCAGTAATTTGTCTTGAGGAATAAAACAACATGAAACCAAGCTACACAGATCACTATGGGGTTTATAAGACTTTGAGAATCCAGTTATTCTAAATGCACATTACTGTAATCCCAAGGAGCCCAAACACTACAGTATAGCACAGGTCTGTATTGCAAAAATCCAGCAGACCATGAGATGCTAATAAAGAACATGAATATATTGCAGAAAACCAGGAAAATACCAACACCAGTACTAGAAAAGTAGGGATAAAAGCAATGGTATGAGCATCCATTACTGAAAAGAATTCACAGCCACTTTACCCAAAGAGGAATGGGCTGAGTTTTCACCAAGACTAGCATACAAGAAGAAAAAGAAAATTGTATTTGCACATCTAAGATATTAAATGTAATGTTCTGATTTGCTGCCTAAACAATAACCTGTGATATCATTTGAAACTTCCATGGGAAATAAAATTTGGGCGATGGACAGTGGTGAAATTATTAAGTCCAGCAAAGCACAAAATTTTGACATTTTGCAAGTCAAAATTAATAGCTGCAGAAGAACCAGTATAATGCAATGCACTAAAAAAGATCGTTTTTTAAAAAGAAAACTGGAATTGCAAGGGAAGAACAATGAAACTAAAGCTAAAAGGAATTATATCAGTAAGAGAGATGCAGTATCTTCAACAATGAGATTCACAGGGTTGGGGGATGTCAGTCAGCAAGATGTTACGTATGATAAGTAGAATGTTTCTTTGCATTATCACCATTCAACTCAGCTCCATCATAATCATAATGTAAACTGGTCAGTATTTCAAGTATGAGTATAAGCTGCATAGGAACATTGCAAAGGTATGAAATCTGGACCACTTACTTTTCTATTGATGCAATTTAATCTGCTTAAATCACAAGCATATTACAGTTTGTAGAAATCAAAACCTAAAATAATTCAATTACAATCATATCATAAAATAACAATTATGATACAATATAAAAAATATCCATCATCCCAAAGGTGTTCAGGAGTTTTCATGAATTTCTCAAATATCACAAATGAAGGGATTATACTTACCTTCAGGGGAAGATTGTTCCATATGGAGAAGATCCCACAAACAGAATGCCTACTTCTCAATTTAAGTATACAGATATCTATCTGTAAATAATATTTCAAAAGATGCCCAAGGCCCAAGCCATATAGAGATTTATAAATAATAATCAGCATCTTAGATCAGAGGTCCCCAATCTTGGCAACTTTAAGACTTGTGGCCTTCAACTCCCGGAATTCCTCAGCCAATTCTGGGAGTTGAAGTCCACAAGTCTTAAAGTTGCCAAGGTTGGAGACCCCTGTCTTAGATAATCTTAGCCAGTTTTTCTCATCAAGGAAACATCCTTGAAGCCTTGGATAAGAAACTCTATACAGCCAGTATTGTATTTATATAGTGGGAAACAACTGAACAAATTTTTCTCAAGAAAGAAAACTCTCCTTTTTGGGAAGGTGATTTTTGGTGGTTTGTTCTGCAACATTTTCAGAGGAGTTTCAAAGAAGCAGACTGTATGGATCCCTTTCAGTCAGGATTCAGGCCCAAGTATAGAATAGAAATTGCATTGGTTCTGCTTTTTAATGACCTCTGGCGAGGGCAGCATAGGGTTTATGCATCCATTTTTGTCCTACTTGACTTGATAGGAGCTTTTGATACCATTGACCATGATAGCCTTCTCTATTGGCTCAGATTATTGAGAGTGGAAAGCTGGTTCACCTCCTTTCTCTGGGGTCAATTCCAGTTGGTGATAAGTGAGGAAGAAAGGTGCTGCTCTCAGTACTCATTAAGTTTGGTGTTCTCTTCTCTTCTACTCAACATCTACATGAAACCACTGGTTGAGCTCATTCATCTCCATAGGATGAGTTATTATCAGTAGCAAAGAGGACATGCTGTGGTACCCACACCTAGGAATGTACATCAGGTAGGTCCCAGGCAATGGCCCTTATCTGTGGAGCCCAGTTTATGAAATAGTATCATCCTGAAATGGGGTTGGCTCCATTACTGTTAATATTCTGTAAATTCCTTAAGATGTGGCTTTTCATGAGGCTTGAGGGTCCCAGGGGACCACTGATGTTCTAAGATGATTGTGGCTTAGTTTTTGCTCTTTCCTATGTTTGGGAATTTTTATATAATTTTAACAATGACTGTTTTATATTGTAATAATGATTGCTTTTAAATATTTGTTTTATTTAATTATTGTACATCACCCAGAGTCACTTCTTTTGAGATGGACAGCCATATGCATTTGATAAATATATCTAAACTAGCTGTTGCCTAATGGATATAGCAGCTCTGAATTCAGCATATGTTACAGATGAAGAAAAATTATGATTGCTTGGAAGAAGTCAATGTAAACAAAATAAGTAGAGAATGTGTTTCTTATTGATAATAGATAATCTTGGATGAACATTGTAGGAACAAATAATATTCATCACAATTAAGCTAAGACAAGCCTGTGCCACTATTTGTCTCCAGAAAAAAAATGAAAAGGGAATAGAATAGCAACTGTAGCTACAAATAAATTATAATTGTAGCAGAAAAGAGTTGTATGTTGGATTTATCTATGCAAACATCCGGGTGAAATACTGTGATAGGGAAGGTATAATATTACCTTCATTTTATTTCAGACAAATTAATGTACAAATTACAAATATTCCCTTAGTGAACGTTCAAAGTTACGCAATAAGCTTCCCGTAGTGTTTACGAAAAAGTCCCAAAATTACAAATGTTACAGCACCATGGCAGTCATTCACCCTTACAAACGACATAGAGGCACTGCAACATTCATTGTAGCTATTGCCTCCCCACCGGATCTCCATGGGCACTAGGCCTGTGGATACTCATCTTGCAAAGATCTAGAAAGCCTTCACTTTCTTGGCTTGTTTCACTGATTCAACCTTCAGTGCATTCACAAAGAATGGAAGCCTAAAGTACCCCAAGATCACATGAGATCAGTAATGAGAGATCTCATGCTACTGATCTTGCGTGATCTCACAGTACTTTAGGTTCTGTTCTTTGCAAACAGAGGCCTAGATGAGATCTGTGGCAAAAGGCTTTGCAAATGGAGGGAAGGCCTGAAACATTGAAACCTTTCTTCCACTTGCAAAATGTTTTGCCATCTTTGCAAAAGCCTTTCTCATCAAGAACAGAGCCCCAGGTTGATGTTTGTGTCACTCCCTGGTGTCCATTTTCACTGGCAAAGGCCTTCAGGAAAGACCCTTGCTAGTGAAAAATAGGCCAGGGGTAATGCACGCATCAACCCGGGCCTCCATTCTCGGCAACAGAGGTTGCCAGGAAAGGCCTCTACTGGCGAAAACAGAATGCATATCAATGTGGAGCTTTGTTTTCGGCTGCAAAGACCTTGAGGAAAAGCCTTTGCTGGTGAAAACAGAGGCCAGGAGCAATGTGTATGTCAATGCAGAGCTCCATTTTTGTAGCAAAACCTTTTCCTTAAGGCCTTTGCCACTGAAAAGGGAGACCGGGAGTGACGTGCACATCAATTTGGAGCTCCATTTTCAGCTGCAGAGGCCTTGAGGTAAAGCCTTTGCTGCCAAGTCTGGAGGTTGGGAGCGATGCATGGAGACTGGAAGCTTCTCAGCAGCTCAAGTCACACGAGATTATGGTGCTGAGAAGTTTCCAGTTTCAGCAACCAAAGTGTTTGCAAGCTGAGCAGACATTTGAGGCAGTGATTTCAGCTCAGCTTGCAAACGCTTGGATACCAAAACTGGAACCTTCTCAGCACCATGATCTTGTGCAGCAGAGAGGCTGGAGAGGAGACAGCTTGAGAGGAGACAGCTTGCTAGATCTTTGTAAGGTAAGTGACCCAGCGTGATAGGATGGGGGGAAGCAATTGTGGGGAGAATGAGAATGAGATATCTCAGTGGGTCAGAGGATGCCCTGAAGCAAATTGCCTATTCAACCCCCCCCCAATGGCCTTCCCCACCCTGAGATACCTCATGTGCACTTAACGAGCTGTACATTCGATTAGCGAATATGTGGATAAAAGCAGGGAATAATTGTGTTCAAGGTATGAGATTCATTCCTATTAAGTCCTGAAGTTACAAATGGAATGGGCAGGCTCCATTACATTTGTAACTCAAGGACTACCTGTATATGTGTGTACATATAAAAAGGCAAGGTAAATGTTTTATTTGTGGTTCCTACTTTCAAATGTAAAACTGTGCCAGAAGGTTTAGGTCTAGAGCAAAAATGATAAAACCAAACTGTATTTAAAAAAAAACAAACCAGGAAATGAAATGGAAAAATGAATTGCTAGCAGATATTGTTCAGAAAAAAATGCAGCCCCTGCCACCTTAAGAAATAATCTGGAGTAGTGCCTTTATATTACAGCAGTGATAGAAGTTGGACAAATGCCATTGTATCACAATGTTATTAGAACCCAGACATATGAAACCTTTCTTTTGTACAGAGATTGTTAAGACAAAACTCTCCTTCACTGTGTTGCACAGACTGGGAAAATACCACCAGGTAAACCTTAGCAAAGAGATATGTTCTATGAGGTGCTATTGACTCCTTCAGAGGAAAAATCAATCAGTCTGAATGCTGTGGGATGTTACATGACATGCTGATGGAGACACACTGACACATGGGAAGAACGCAATGATCTAAACAAGAAGTCAATATTAAATAAAAGCTAAATTCATTTACCATCTGTTGCTTTAGAATGTAGAAAAACATACAAATAAGAAATTATTGTATGACTGATCCTTGAAATATTCAATTTAGCAACTAATTTAATCAGATAACAAAGGAATTATAATCCAAGTAGACCAGTCTTCCCCAAAGTAGTTTTTTTCATGTATCTGTAATCCGTATAATCTCCAGCAAAATGTCCTTTAGTCACCAAAACTGAATATTGGATTATCTGTAACTTGTAACACTTGAAAAGGGAAGTATGCTGGAAAAGGTTATTCTATGTAACGATGTCATTTTCTTGGAGAATCAACATAATCATGTCTTCAGTTACTAAATATTGTGATTTACATTTATGGGTATTAAACTTCTGTACCTGAACATTATACCATGTTTCCAGATCTTGAAATGTATAATTCTTTAATCAAACAATTTAATTGACTATAACAATCAGCCATACTTCACAAATCCTTTCCATGTATATTAGATTCCAATATTTCCAGTACTTAATGATAAAATGTTAGCTGTTAAAAACCAATTGATGTAATTAATATTTTTAAAATATTAATTTAATGTAATACTATTATATATGAATATGCATTGTAAAATTTTACATATAATCACAAATAACCCCATCCTCATATATATTAATTTAAAAAACTATTATGTACTTCTGCCTGACAACTCCATGGCCACAAAAGTATTGTTATTCTAAATAAATTCAATTTATTTAGGATCCTAAACTATTTCAAAGGTAATGTAAAAGTGTTTGAGTGTGACAGAACCAATCACAACAAAAGTGTTCAAAATGCAGATGTTTCTTTATTGTCAGCAGGAATTTATTGATTGGGAATGCTTCAACTATTCTTTTAGAAGACATCGGTCACTAAATATTAGAATGGGGCAGATAATTTTTGCACAATACTGGAAGAATGAAGGACTGCCATTAGAGGAAGAAATAATCAGGAAAATATTGGAATGTGCAGATATGGACAGATTAACTATGAGGTTGCAAGATAAAGAAGATACAGACTATTATCAAATTTGGAACTTATTTTATTCTTGGCTAGAGGAAAGAATAAAGGATTAGGAATTAGCACAGCAAACTCCAGACAACTGGTTGATTGGAAAAATTAACATATGTTGATAAAAAATATATGTTGATAAAAAAACCAATAAAATCTTCATAAAAATAGAATGGAGCAGAACCCTAACGTGTAGAATAAAACATAAAAAAATGATGTTTAGGAGAGGTGGCATCATGATTTTCGGGGGCAGGGGTTGATAGCTATCTCTCAGAAATATTTTAGTTACTACATTTATAAAGGGCTACAAAAGTTAGATTTGATATAATAAAATGGTAGAAAAATGGTGTATGTTTTGGATGACTGCCAAACCTAACAAACACTGCTTTAATTGTACACTACATCACCCCACACCCCACCAAATTAAACAAAATAAGCAGGGACATTTTCTTTAGTTTGTACTTTAGGTTAGTCACTGACCAAAATATAGTCCTCTAAATCAGGCATGTCAAACTGCTGGCCCGCGGGCTGGATTCGTCACACTGAAACCACACACACCCCATTGCCGGCAATGGGGAAAAAGTCACCATACATCGTACGGCATCATGTGACGTCGTGGGTTTGACATGCCTACTCTAAACTAATCTTTAGCTGGGATTGACATAAACTTATTTGATCTTCTATTTTTGTGGAAAAAAATGGGAAGCAGAAGTCCACTTCTCACTACTACTCCTGTTTTAAATCCATTTACTTTCTGCATATCTCAAACACCTCACTCCTAATGTAGCTTCTACTTCCTTTTTGATGTGTTCTCTTTCCTTCAATATACTTTTATGTCTTTCATTTGTTTTCATTAGCTATTCAGGCTATAATATATGTAAATAGCAGCAGTACACAATAATAATTGTGTGCATTGCTGCCCATTTTGAACTCATACCCTAAAGCAACACATTTCCTTTCAACCATGAAGTGAAAATGACATAAACATATCTTGCATATGTAATTGGTTTGGTATATAGCTGCAATTCCCCCCTCTTCAGATTGACAAGTAAGACACAAGTACAGATACAGACAGCATTTAGTTAGGTTAAATGATTTTGATTCTCCCTTTCATCCTCAAAATAGAATGAATAGAATTATGCCGTGATTTATGTATATCAGGAGGTGGAAATCCATGCAGTGATCCTCAAGGAACAGCAAATCTCTAGAGTAATGCAAATATTCTGGGTACTTCTATATTATTAAAAAAATAGGTTTTTTTTTAAAATGGGATACAAAGGCCATCAGCCACTGAAAGCAAGTTCCATGAAGTTTTTCTCTCGGTTCTGTTGTGAGAGCAATTGTATTAACCTTATTGTGATTTGAATTGGGCTTTTTATTTGTTTCTTTAGTTTTCATTTTAAAACTATAAATGGCCACCAAGTAACATTTAATTAATATTCTTCAATAAAGTCTTTAAAAAGGTAGGATTGAAAATTATGAAAGGTCATAAAGTCAGATACCCTAACCCTAACCTTGACACTAATACTAAACGTAAGCCACTGTATCTAGCATGTCAGGGGTTATGGTGATTGTTATTCACTCAGAGTGTTCTTTCTTTCTTAGGGTCTGTAAATAAAGGACAATGAAAGTACTCTAAAATTGTCCCATTGTGTTTTTAATTTTAAAAGCCCACAATTATGAAGTAAAGCTATATTATTATAAATTTATATCTACTGTCGTTATTGGGGAAAAAATCTACTGTTATAAACTGAAAAAAATGTGACAAAATGAAGCAGTGATCTGTTTTCAGCTTAAAATACCAAATTGGCTAAAGGAAATGATAACCAGTCTTCAATTCAAATATCATGAATATGTAGTGATCAAAGAAGTGCCCTTGACTGAGTTATCCAACCTTCCCTTTTTGAGAGGCTGAGAAGAACATACTTAGCATTTCCTCATTAAGTTGGGAAATACAAAGTAGTCAGTGAGTTTATTTCTTCAAACAACCATTCATTTTTTTCCCTGCCTGCAGTTTCAGTGCATTTTCTGTGATAATAAAAGCTGTTCATTATTATTAAATAATAAATGAGCAACCAAATCAAATATACTCACTAATATGAGGATGATTTCCTAATTCAGATATTTAAGATTGAACTGTTGGGGAGACAGAATAGTTCTTGTATACAGCATTTAATTCAATATTTAATCATTTCATTGCAAATTATAAATAGGCAATTGGGAATAACTGATTTGAGGTTCCCAGTAAATATTTTATATATATTATATATATATAATAGAATGTATGGTTTGTAAGATATCTTGGAGATCATTTACTTCAACCCATTGTCATCATTCCAGTTAAAGAATTTCAGTGAAGGAGAGTCCATCATTTTGTAAGGCATTCAGTTCCATTACTGAACAGTTAGGAAAATTTTATGAAGTCCAATCAAAATTAACTTTATTGCAATTTAAACCTACTGATTCTTGTCCTCCGTTCTAGAACAAGTCTGAATAACTCTGCTCTGTCTTCTCTATAGCAGCTATGTAGATACTATATTTGAAGACAACTATTATATAATTTGGGCAGAATAGATACGATGGGAAAAAATGCTGGGAGAAAAACACATCTTAGATGCCAAACTTGAATTATGAATAAGCATTAGAGTAGGACTTGTAATTAACAATTTAGTATGCCATATCAATATTCATTGATGATAGTCATAGAATTGGCAGGGTCTATTAGTATTTAGAAAAAAGAAGAAAGAATTTCCCCATGCTGTAGCTTAGCTCTGAAGTCAATAAAAAGTATAACGAAGCTGCTCTATTTCCATGAAGAAATGCAGAAGGTCACAAATCTCACAGTGCACCAAAGAACCCTCATGTCAAACTTGGGCTACAAATATTCTCCTTTATTGATAGTTTATGTTATTTATTTATTTTCAGGCCAAACTACTATTCAAACTGGAAACTTCAAATGTCTTATTTTTTTAAAAAAGTGACACAAGTAATTTCAGCCGCTTTTGTCAAATACTAAGCTGCAAATCAGGAAAATTAATCAAATGGTGAATCGTTATAGTATCTTTGGAAACTGACATATTATAGAAAGAAAAAAGGAAGTTATTTTATTGTATAGACTGCACAGATTATTCAGTTTGTAGCCATAGAGAAAACCACCCCTGTATTAATAAATGTAGTATTTATCTAAGTATTAGATAAGTGTTTGAGGGCTGAGTACTTGCCTGATAGTAAGCCTGAACATTTTACTGCATTTACTTTCCATTATTTAGGACTACATTGCCAAGGCTTACAATTTAACCTCATAATCAACTCAAGGGACTGTTATAACACAGTAGCAGCACATGAATGAGCTGATAATTCTCCACACTGAAGTAATTCAGCCAAGGTGAGGGAAATCTTAGAAAAAAACATGGCGAAGTATTCAAGAAACTCTGCCTTAATTATTGTAAATGAAATGTGGAAATTCCTTTTACAATTTTGTAATATTTCATAGTCAGGCAAGCATTAAAATATCTTAATATATGTATTTCTTGCTTCCTTGGTTTTGCCCAGCTGTGTGGGCCTTGAGAGAAATCTGCAACTAAAAGCAAAATATTAAGAGTATGTCAAGCCACACAAAACAGGGAAGATCAAATTCATTCTTCATCTTGCTTCTTCCTGTGAACAGAGAAAGCCACACTTAAAGTACACAAAGTTTCTCTATATATCCAGTTTTGTCCATCATATCTACTGAGTTCAGAATGCAACTGATTAAAATATAGAGACCAATACAATGCCTGGATCATTCCTCAAGTAGCAGCAGCTATTGAGAAACTGTGAAAGAATTTTTTTTTGGGGGGGGGGAGATTGCCACCCTTTGTCTGATTTGTTCCTCCCATCACAACTGAGCTTGATACCCAGCACACCACTCAAAGATAAAGGCAGCCTATTGATTGCAGCTGGTTATGGAGTTCTGCTGTGTAGAAAAATAGATTTTTCCAGCTATTTTTTAAAAAGACACTACCAGCAGCTCAGACTGTTGTCATTAACAAGTAAGCAGGCCGGTACCATAGCAACATCAGGTAACTCTTCTTAAAGCTAATTACCTAATTGGTGCTTTTCACTCTTCTCTCACGGAATCTTTCAAATTATAGTAAAACTGATTGCCATCTCCACAGTAGGAGGTCACAGTGCTTTGAGTTCCAGTTGACTGGGACAGTGATCTGTGCCCGTACTTCTCTCTAACTTCACCATAAACAGTTAAGGAGAAAAGAGCAAGTCAGCATCTCTGTGTTACAGACTTTAATACAAAGATGCCCAACAGACCTAAAGCATACTTGCACTTCACATAGATGAAACACTACAAAACTGCTCTGGAATAAGGATGAGGTTATATTGCCTGTCAGATGAAAGACTTCATCCAGGCAGGTAGAGATGTTGCAGAAAAGAAATTCAGTCTTATTTTGTAACCATAGTAGCTGCAATAGCTACTAGTGTGAGATACTGTACAGTAGCTGTAACTTTCATATGTATAGTATTACTGCATGTGGGTTTATGATAACATAAACTTTTAACTTTTTAACAGGAGACAAGTAAGGAAAGAACAAAGAATTGTCATGAGCCCATTTTGGGCAAATGAGTCAGTTCCAAAGTGTGAGTGAAGTGCATATGTATGTGAGCATTTGCACACATGTAAGAGTGAATCTTGATGCTACAATGGCTACCTACCTTGCTTCAGGCCACTTCCCAATGTACTTTGTGTGTTGGCTAAATGACCGTCAATGTTTCTTATCACATACAAGGCATTTCCTCCCCTAGACCTGAAAGTGCCCCACTGCTGATGTAGACGTGCCTATAAGCTGTCAGTGGTTCAAGCCAGCTGCCCCGAAATGACAATAAGTATAAGGTTTTCTTCTTCCTACCTGCATTTGTGTGTGTACATTATCACCTGGCCTTTGCATAGTGTTTGTAAATGCCGTATCCCTTTGACCTTCCTCCCTGGGCTATGCAATGTACAGTAGTAAAAGCAATACAAATGAATAGTTTTGCTAAAGCATGCCCACTTGATTGCAATGGATCAAGGATCACCAATGGGTATGAGTCCAGATTCGATTTTCTCTAAAAGAGGAGGAGGAGGAAGTTGAGGAGGATGTCAAACTGTGAAAGCAGCAGGCATCCCAAAGGTTGCATCTACAAGAGTTTCCCTTAGGCAGACCATTAACCAGTCACTAAGTTTTGCCTATTCTTACAATTCATTTCATGTGCAATCTCCTTTCTGTTACAAAAGTTAAAAATCTTAACTCTTCAGACATTGCTTAGATCAGACCTTTGCTAAAGAATCCTTGTGGGGAAGATAAAATGAGGGAACACTGTAAAAAAAAAATAACAAATTTGGGAAATAAATCAAATAAATAATTCTTGTATTGTTTTGGGATTGAGTGGGCATGCAGGTAGCCATCATTCTGCAATCTCCCCATGGTTATCCATGCCTCCAATCTGGAAAAAAATGCATGGCAGGAATTTTTCCATGATTTCCCTTGGTACTGAACTGAGAATGCCAAGAAGATGGAAGTTATGTGGAGATGTGATTGAGGAAAAAGAGAATATTCATTCTAGGTAAGTGCACAAATCCTGTACTGAGGGAAATTTCACTAAAATTTATTTCCCTGCTTTTTTAGAAACAAGATTCAGTGCACTTTCTTTGAATTGGATAAGTAAATATACAGAAGAAATTATAAGCAAAACATTGTTGTAAACTGAATTTATATTGTTTAGTCACTTCAAGGAAGGGAAAAATCTTTTATAAGCAATTCTTCTCAAGCAAAGGTATAAGTCCTTCATGGTAGAGAAAGAACATAAAACAAATTATAACATAACACAAGCAACATTTACTTAGGAGTTTTCACAGGCCACTGTTTAAAAACAGTACACATTATTTATCTGTTTCTTTTATCTTGATCTGTAACATTCAGCTTCCAAGCTCGATACTAAGGGGGAAAAATCCCAGCTTTGCAAAATAGAATGGAAATAATGTCAAACTAAAGATAAGATTAAAATAAAGCCCTACCATACAAAAATAGCTCAAGTACAAATTGTAGGACATTGACTTTTCAAGTGTACAGACTGCTTTCTCCATTTTTTCCTTTCCTGTTTATCTAGTTAAAGAGGTATAGGTATAATACATTCAATTGAATGCTACTGTAATTTGGAATTTAAATAATGTATTATTATTAAATGCATATGCCACTCAAGTCTTAATTACTTGGATGTTCTTATGAAAATATGAAAATGTTTTTTTTTTAAACAAATGGAAATAATGATAGTTATTATTCAGCACAATAAGAGTACAGTAAATTGTGTCCTTAAGTTTAAATCCTTTATAGTCCTGATATATTATAGAATTGATGGTTCTTGAGGATTGAGGATTCTTCTTCCTATTGCTTAGACCCAGCTTTTTTCATTTTTTCATTTTTCATTTGCTGTTTTATAACTGACAGCAAACACCATTAACCTTCCAGCTCTATTCTATTCTAGGTTTCAAAATTAATAATTAGCTGGAGTTCCTACAGACTAGAAAAGCCAAGACTAAACATTTAATATAATAATCTCATTCAACAGTTGGGTCTCTGAAATTTCTTCTCCTGCATCTCACCTCAAAAGTTCAGGGTTGCAATTACTGCAGTTGATCACTTGGATTCATGGAAAGACTGACATTAACAAAAGTTTTTTTTTTTTAATTTCAGTGCTCCCTGAATGAAATATTAATAGGCCATGAAGGATTCTCTACGATGTGATGGCAGAAGAAGAAAGAACATTATAACTTTTCTCTGAAAGGTTCTTCAATCTTTTCCTGAAACAAAATAACATTTTCCCCTCTTTATTCAAGTAATCCATTTACAGATTAAATTTAGCTGATAGAAATCACAGAATGATATCTAGATTCTGATCATGTAAGCATATATACAGTATATACACTGATTTACACAGCCTTCAAAAAGATTTAAACACAGATAAGGGCAGTTGTATTGCCAAGTTTTGTGGCTGTTTGAATATAGGAATAGTTGAAAACTGTGAACTGCCATTGCATGATATTTGCCAATGAATGTAATTTAGGAGAGAGATATAATTCTGATAGCTCCACAATAACAGCACCCTCCCCAGATCTATGTGTGAGCAGTGACATTGCTAAGGGTGCCATGGCTTCTCTGGGACAGAAAGAATTAAAACATTCCAACATTTCAGAATTGCTTGGAGTTTTGAAGATTTTCAGGAAATTGCTCTGGATAAGAAGTTGTCCCTTAACCTCTGACCTTTGCTTTTAGCTCCTGGCAATAATAAGAAAAATCAAACTTTTTTTTTTCAGAGGGGAGGGATTTTAAGGGTGACTCACTGGAGCATCTGCATTGGTGTTGAAAAAAATCAAGTCACAGTCATGTGAACGATGTCACACAAAATCCATTTTTTTCATGCATTATGACACGTATAAAAAGAGGTGGAGCATTTGATTGTATGATAGTGATCACCATCTTGACTTTTTAGTCCCCTGTTTAGCCCCAATATGTAACCTAGAGCTAATAGGGGGATTCTAAAGGATTCATATGGTCTGTTCATTTCCCATCTGACTTTTTTATGTCAATAGCTTGTGATGGGGAGCTTAGATGATATACTGTATAATGTGGTTGATCCACACCTGCAGATTAATATGCAGAACTGTCTTTTCACTTTATGAATGTTCTTTAAGATAATTATAGAAGAATGTTTTTTTTAAAATCTGGAAGAAAAGAATATTTTAAAATAATGACAATGTATGTAAATATATAAATGTGGATTTAAATGGAATTTTTCATTTAAAAACACAGCTACAAAGGATTGGAATCAATATATGGGCAAGGCATATAAAATACATTTATTTGAATATTTATGACATTATAAATATAGAAAACTTCATATGAAATGAAACAAATCTTTGGTTCGCAACCACTCTTTTTTCTTTGATCTATGTTACCTACAAAATATTTAAATCTACTCAAGATATTAAAATTCCCATTGTGAATTTTAAAACCTGATATGTCAAAGTCAAAGACTTATCATAAGATATATATTGGAAAGAGATTATCAGCTATTCTATGTGGTCATTTCAATGTGTATATGTATGTGTGTGTGTGTGCGTGTGTGTGTGTATGCACACACATGTGCACATGCATGCATGTGCATACTAAGGAAGAGTTCTTGCTTGACATATCAAAGAGATCTCATTTTAAAATAATGCCAGGTAGTATAGTTTTGGATTCAATGCAAGACACACAACGTAAAACATAATTGACAAATAGAGTAGAAAGTCTGGTATGTAAGGCAGCCACTCTTTAATTTGCTGAGTTGCTTCACAATGTAGAGGCAATGAAGTTAGCCTTTATGAGGCTCAGCAGTGATACATTCTGCCTCATCAAGGTGTTGCATGTCATTTCAGAGGTGCAAAACAATGGATCAGTTTCACATAGTTTTTCACAGTGGGAGAAGTGCTTATGGGTTAATTCACAAAGCAAATTTTTATTGGTCTTTGATGAAACCCTTATTAAAATGCTGGAGCGAATGAGCCAGTTGTCTGATTTACATTCAGGGCTTGTAATAGTTTGTTGCACTTTCTTATGGTAGATGTGACATTTAAAGTCTATTTACACTATGTGATGGTCCAATTAACAATGTCAGAATGACACCACAAAGCAGTACCAAACTGAAAATGCTGCAGCACACAGTTGGAATGGCATGGAGCATTTGGACATCATAGAACTTTTAAATAATTATGCCCACTACACAGAGAACTGTCATAAGCAAATGATCTACAATTTATCCACAGAACTTACATTAATGTATGAACTGTAGTAGGATGTATTTCATGCATTACTAAGGGAATAGGTACCTATTATTCATGGGAAGGAAAATCTGCTACAATTCTGACTTAATTTTCTACTTTTCATTATTTGAAAATGTAGGCAGAGGAAGTATAAATGAGTATTGTCTTATATCTGTCTATAAGTTGCAGAAAGCTTGAAGTCAAAGATAATTCATTTTGAGTCAGCTGTCCTACTTCATATATTCTGCATATTATTTCTTCCCAATGTGTATCAGTGATCAGGTTTCCAGTCCATGGGTTACTAATACATTGGTATGTGCAATGCTGTAATCCTAAGGGTAAGCAAAAATAACGATAGGTCACATGGAACTCTTCCAAAATGCAGCTTATTTTGAGAAGAAGCACTCTTTGAGTCATTCCATCACTAAGAAAGAAAATGAAAGACTGGTCTATTTTCTGTGCAATAACTTTTAAGTATTTGCTCTAAAACATTTTAAAATGAATCAAAACATGGGCTCTTGGACACAATAGAGGAGCATCCATTTCAAACCAAATCACATGATGGTTTTATGCAGGACTAAGTCAAAGCAGTGCTTTAGAGAAACATTTGGGGAGTTACAGTTATTCAGCAGGACTGTTGATGGCCATCTTAAAAGGAGACGGAGATATTTATTCAGATAGTTGCTCAATTAACCAGCTAGCTTTACTTATATACTGTCTTTACTGGCATTAGCAGAAGCAAATTCAATTAGCTTCATCTAAAAATTACTAGACACAGGAGAAGTAAAGAACAGAGCCAAACAAGTAAGATAAAATATTTGTCCTTACATCCCTAAATCAAAGCAAAATATTATCTTCATTCACTTTTGACATCAAAATCAAACAGGAACATGTTGAGCATTGTTGATGGTGTGATTAGTTTCCTTTAAGGTTAAATTATTTATTTAAAAATTCTCAGTTCCTATGAAACAACATCTTGAGAATTTGAAACAAGACCAATTTTTGAAAGAGAAATGGAAGGAAATAAGACCCCCCCAAAAAAAGAGAGAGAAAAAAACAGAAGACTCTATATACAAGTAGTCCTTGCTTGAGATGGTAATTGAGACTGGCAACTCCATTGCTAAGAAATGTGGTTGTAAAGCACAACATAAACTTGACCATAGCAACTTAGGTGGCTGTTGCAGCAGTCCTAGTTGCCATTGTTAGGTGACTCCCAGACAGCCATAGCATCACCATTTGCAACAGAATAACAGAGTTGGAAGAGACTTTGGGGGTCTTCAACTCCAATCCTCTGCTCAAGCAGAGCAAGTAGCTAGTCAATTCTTAAAAGCCTCCAGTGTTGGAGCACCTACAACTTCTGAAGGAAAGCAATTCCACTGATTCTTCTTACTGTCAGGAAATTTCTCCTTAATTCTAGATTGCTTCTCTCTTTGTTCAGTTTCCATCTATTGCTTCTTGTCTTGCCTTCTGGTACTACTTCTGACTTTGTTTGTCAGAAACAGGAAAGATTATCAGTGGTGACCACAGGACTGTGAAACATTGCAACAGCATCCCCAAGCACCAAAATGACAATCATGTTATTGCTGGGATGCTGCAACATTCTTTTTGTTACATCTTTTGCTGCATCTTTTTTTTTATGTGTGCTGTCTAGTCATTCAGTTGGGAGATTAATTTATATTCTAATATTTTTTTCATTTTTTTTGTTTCTGCCGTCATTCCACGTTCACATTTTCTTTTTCTTCCCTGTCCAGTTTTTCCCAGGAGCCACTGCTGATGCTAAAAAGTTTTGTCCCACATTTGTCCCACCTTGTTTTCTGTGTTAATTACCTTAGTGTTCACCTTAAACCAGTGGTTCTCAACCTGTGGGTCGGGACCCCATTTGGGGTCGAACGACCATTTCACGGGAGTTGCCAAACAACACAGTCCGCCATTTTTTTCCTTTTTCCCCAGCTGTTCTACTTCCTCTTATTGGTGGCCACACCCACTTGGGGGTCACCACAACATGGGGAACTGTATTATGGGGTCATGGCATTAGAAAGGTTGAGAACCACTGCCTTAAACAATCAAATCAATCATATTTTTAAATCATTCTTTTGCCATGTTTATTTATGGAATGACTTTTACAACACATATTTTTCCAAGAAGCAAATAGTAATCAGGAAATCATCACTCTCATTTATTTTGGAATGTTCAAATGACCTAACCAGTTTTTCTGTATTTTCTCATCTTGTTTCCATCTATCTATCCATCCATCCATTTATATAACCTAGTAGAGTAACCTCCTCCCCCCCAAAAAACGCATTTATTCAAAATGTTTCACAATTTCCCCAGGACCTTCTATTACCATAATTCACCAAAGTACAATATACAACTATCATCAATGAATGGTTTTCTATTTCCATAAATAGCCACAACCCAATGATACTAATCCATACTTTCTTACATAAATGTATATTCATAACTGATCCTACTCTTTGTCTTTACTATTATTGTTTGACTGCCAGCCGGTGTTCATGGATGTGACGTTTGTCCCACATAGAATTGGTTGCAATTGTTACAGTTGATTTTGTAGATTGCATTGTTTCTTTCATCCTTCTGTATCTTGCCTTTGGTTCTTAATAATTCCTGGCAGAAAGTGGCTATTATTATTCCTAGGGATTGGAGAATTCTGGCTGTCATTTCCAACAGCCTTTTTGTGTATGGTAGAGTTATTTATTTATTTATTTATGAGACTTATATACCGCTTTAAGTGCGAGCACTCTCTAAGCGGTGTACACCAGTAAGCAATGTATATATATATATATATTTACATTGCCCCCAACAATCTGGGTCCTCATTTTACCTACCCCGGAAGGATGGAAGGCTGAGTCAACCTTGAGCCGGTGAGATTTGAACCGCTGACCTGCTGAACACAGTCAGCTAAAGTGGCCTGCAGTACTGCACTCTAACTGCTGCGCCACCTCGGCTCATTAATTAATTTTTGTGTGGTGGCTGGCTATGTGGTTTGGGTCCTATATGTCAGAATATGAAGTTTTTTGGAGAGCCATTATAGAGAAAGATGTCAAGCAACTGTTTCTCTTCTGTTTTTCTAGTGCTGTACTGCTGCAGTGTGTCCTGGCCCTTCTGAAGAGAATCTGGACACAGCTTCTTTTGCGTGCAATGGGGTAGTTGCTTGTAAAGCTGAGGATCTGGTCCATGTGTGTGGATTTGTGGTAGATGCGGGTTTCCAGTTCTATGTATAGATATATTTTATGATTGTTAGCTGCCCAGAGTTACCCTATGATAAGATGGGTGGTCAATAAATTTTAGAAATAAATAAATAAATAGTCAGTTTTGGCACATTCTAGCAAATATTTAAGAATTCAGACAAAGCTTAGTTTTACTTCCAGGTGCTCCCTTACTCTTTCATGCAAGATAGGATTTGCAGTCTAGACACTATCTTGCAAGAAAAAAAATACAATGCCCATATATCCCAAAATGCTATATGTAGAACATGTATATGGAACATGCTTAGGGTATATATTGTGTTTTCACATGCACAAAATACAAGGATCTATAGTCATGTCTTACATTCTTTTTTTTTGTTTGTTTGTTTTGAACCCATAATATTAAGAATACATAGGTTTTTGTAATTTTATTTGCATTTTTTTCTTGGGCAAGCTCCAAGGACTAATGTGATTTTAAGAGTGGTTAGATAAATGTATGTATTAGAAAAAAATGTATAAAATCATCATTCATATTAGGAGCAGTTTTCCCTAGAGAGGGTGACAAGAGAAAACAATTACCTAAACATAGGTTTTGAGCTGTAAGTTTGCTGAATCTGCTAAATCTGCTGAAAAGAGCTCTGTATCAAAGCAAAATGCCCACAACAAGCAAACAAAAATCCAGAGTAACTGTATGTGACACACTGTGGTCTGCATACCCTGTCTGGAGGTATTTCAATCAAACTAGGAAAAATAGTAAGAAATGAACCTTCCAACATAGATCACAACCTCCAGTCCACACTTTCCAAAGTCCTGGGCTTTTTTTCTCAATAACTGATGCCAGTGTGACATCTAGTGGTTACAACCAACTCAACCCTCTCAGAGGGATCACTCTCTTCCCAAGAAACTTTGAGTCTGTTGATATAAATAATTGTTCTTTGCTAAAATAACTGTGCTACTTTGAATCAGGGAAGGACAGTTTGAACCCAGGTAAACAGGAAGTATTGCTGATGTCGAAGGGATAAAGCTTCTGGGCAGGAAAAGAAATCTATGACAGGCACAAGGCAAGAGCTTTTTGCAAAATGTGTCTTTAGGATAATAAGAAAGGATTCCAGAGGCCTTTTATCACTCTCACAATTCTAAAGGTGCTGCTGAACTTCTCAATCAGATAGAATTGCAAGGCAACTTATTAAAGGAAAGGTAGATTTTGTAAGCCCCAGACTTCCATCCTGTCCTCAAATTATAGTATCACAGGAGGAAAATTCTACCATTTAAACATGGACTTTCTATATTATATTGAAGAGAGAAAAAATTAAACACTTCAAGGACTAAAGCTAATTCTGCACTGCTTTAAGCTTCTCCTCTGCTTCTCTGCTCCTGAATGCTTCTCAAGTCTACTTTGGAAATTTAAATCCAGATTGCCTCAGGCTTTCAATAGATTGGACCAATGTTCTCTCTAGACTATGGCCACCACATTGATAGCCCTTCCCAGCTTCTCTGGTTCACTTCTATGGCATGTCCCAGGGCCTGCCTCTTTCTTTTAGGGATTTTTCCTTCTTCATTAGTCCCCATGCCTTTCCTTCAATTTCCAGATGTTTGCACACATGCTTAGCATCAACCCCCTTCTTACATTACTTTCTTTAACACTAAAGTAGACCTTTTCCCACCCACCCCTTTTCCTATTAAGGGACCATACCTGCTCTAATGTTAATGATCCTAGCAAGAACTTTGTAGCAAGAAAGAGTTGATAGTATAACATAAAAGAAAAAAGGTAAAATTTCCTATATTTAAAACTAAATATGTTAAAATAAAGGAAAAGGAAGGGAAATTTTGGAGGAATGGGGGAGTGGGAGAAAGCAAGGGGAACAGGCTTTATTCAGCCTGAGAAGAAACCAAAATGATGCCTACTCAGAGACAATAAGGGTTGAATAGGGTATGAGCCTTGAATTATCACCAATCCTAGAAGCTCATACCCTGTTCAACCCTTATTATCTCTGCTCTAAATGCTAAAGCAGCGGTTCTCAACCTTTTTATACGGCGACCCCCGGTCACACGGATGTGCCGCGCATGCATGGCATCGTCCCATGCGCAGCATGCATGCGTGATGCCGCCCCATGCGCGGCACGCATGTGCGCCCCCATGCGCAGCGCGCATGCGCGGTGCTGCCCCATGCGCAGTGCACATGCGCAGTGCTGCCCCCATGCACGGTGCACATGCGTGGCGCCACCCCCATGCGTGGCGCACATGCGCGGCGCCACCCCGAGGGGGGAAAATGGCGGATCGCATAGTTTGGTGACCCCCGTAAAATGGTTGTTCGACCCCAAATGGAGTCGCGACCCATAGGTTGAGAACCGCTGTGCTAAAGGAAGCTCCAGTCAGAAAACAGAAATTTTGAATCAAAGAATCTGTTGTGGCAGGTGCATTTATAATGGGTGGAAGGAGGATGTTGTCATGTTTTCCTGCACTCAGGAAGTGGTGAGTGGCCTATATAAGCAATCCCCCAAGTAGAAAACACAGATCTTCCCCAAAGTAATGTTGGGACAGAGCTCATGTCCCTGGAAGGCTGAAAAGTAAAGATCTTCCTTACCACTTTTGAGTTCTTTACAGCTCCTCTTTGTGAAAACTCCAGTGAGGGTCTTTCACTGGGAATAGATGTTTTGTAAAAAGCTGCTTATCATTTCCCACAAAGCCATAGATACGTCAATGAAGCTTTGAAGGAAGGCATGCACATAAATTGGCAGTGCCAATTTATTGCTTCCTGATAAATTGTAAGGACTTGTAAGGACAGAAGGCTGAGTCAACCATGAGGTGTCAGAATTGAACTCCTGGGTACAGTTAGCTTGCAATATTGCATTTTAACCATTGTGCCACTATGTATAACAGCAAATACCAAAGAATTTTATAAATGATAATTAAATGCATAATATCTATCATTTCCATGGTTATTAATGATATATGCAATGTTATTTTGAGATCCTTATTCCTTTAGACACGTGTGAAAGCAGTACTGGCTGGGGTCGAAGCAAGGATTGGGAAGCACCTTGCTGCAGGTAAGGGTGAACTATTATTTTATTGATTTTTAATGGATTTTTTGCATTTATTTTGATGCATTTTATTATTGTGATGGAATGTAGTAAGAAAGTGGATCCCCAGGAAGGAAGGGGTGAATTCCAGAAGATTAGTCCAGATGTCATGTATAAGAGAAAGAAGGTGAAGCCAATGCCTCCCTAATAGTTCATAGAGTATATTGTAGATTCAGATAGTAAGTCCCCGATTTGGCAAGATTCTGTCTATAGGTGTTTATAGACAAAATGAAGAACTCAGCTTGGAAGAACTGTCACATGTCAATTTTGGTTTGGACCTGACATTTGTACACTGTATTGCATAATTGTAACATTGATTAATGAATACTTTTACAGTATGATGTACTAAATATATTATATTTAATATAAAATAAACAAATTAATAAAATATAGTATGTTCTTAACAGAAGTTAATTAACTATCAATTAACATACAATTAATCATATAATAAATAGGTACCTTAGCAACAAAAAAAATGATCATTTCAGGTTTTGGAAAAAAAAAATGATTGCATGAAGCTAAAGATCCAATATTTATGCATGTTTTCATCTTTTTTATACTATCTAAGCAAAGCATAATTTTCCAAATTGCCCATCAGATATCCACAAAATAATCTCTAAATCTATTTGATAAGATGATATTGTTCTTATTGTTCATAATTTAATTAATTAAAATAATTTTATTTCAATAAAAATCACATGGACTAACTTCCTAGTAAGTTTATTTATTGGCAGATATAAAGATCAGCTGCTTTGTTGCAGCATTAAATGGTTCAGAGAGATTGAGTTTCAACCACTTTTGTTTCTTCACAAATCTCATCCTTCATTTATTAAAATCTGTTAATCCTGTCACAAAGTTTTCTCTATCGTGTTTTAAAAATAATTTTGTCATCAAAATCTGGCTTACAGGAGAGCAAGGATCATTAGACATGCTATTTAGCTCTATGCTTTATAATTTTGCTAACTGCTTACGTTCAATGTCTTTTTCTGGCATACAAAAGACAGCATTTAAAAAGCATACAAATTCTGAAAGAAGGCTTAAGGAAAACCACTGTAGACCCTGAAAAGAATATGTATAATCTTCTTGTAATATCTCCTTTCTCTTCCCCCCTGAAATAGTATAAATAAGAACACTAAAATTACCATGGTAATTTATATCTTTCTTTTTCCTCTCTTCATCTAATCTTTCCTTTGTAAATTAATTTCAGCACTTGAAACAAGTAGCTAAAAAATCGTGGAACAGTCATTCCAATTTCAGTTCTTCAAAATTAGACTCACCATGTTTTGTTAGTCAGTTCCTTCTCAGAAAAATCTGTTTCTATGGGAACAAAACCAACACAGTGAAAATATTAATTTTCAAGGTTGGAAGCAAAGCTTTTGGTGAGATTTGTATCCAGCTTGTTTAACCAAGTGAAGTGCAAAGAGAAAAAAAATGGAGAAATGTTTTAATTCATATGGGTAGTCTTATTAGTTACTTATAATGGTCTACTCTTTTACAGATGATGGTGGTGAACTTTCTGAAAAGAATTACTATTTCCTTTTCTTAAGATTTTGCAAAAGTTTGAAACTAACTAACACTGCATTGTATCTTATTTCTCTTGGCTTGGCTTCAGTTACTCTCTCAGGGAACTCTTTTGTGACTCATTCATATCCTTTCAAGAACCAGTATTGTATGATCTGGCTGTTGGGAAGAAAAATTCTATTTAGGTGGTATTGGTGTTATATAAAGTTGATGGCATGCTCATTTCTATCTCTAGCTTTTGTACAAAACTGTAACCCTCCTGTAGAGTGTTTTTAATTATTACTATTTATAAATAATTGAAATTATTTTATTCATTTATTAGATTTTTATCCTACCTGTATTACTTTATAAGTAACTCAAGGTGATAAACATCAATAAATCAGAACAGAGCTGGAAGGGATCTTGGAGGTCTTCTATCCAACCTCCTGATCAAGCAGGAGACTCTACTTCATTTCAGACAGCTGGCTGTCCAATCTCTTCTTAAAAACCTCCAGTGATGAAGCACCTACAACTTCTGAAGGCAAATTGTTCCACTGGTTAATTATTTTCAATGTTATGAAATCTTTCCTCAATTCTCTCCTTGATTAGTTTCTATCCATTGTTTCTTGTCTTGCCTTCTGATGCTTTGGAAAATATGTTGACCCCCTTTTCTTTGTGGCAGTCCCTCAAATACCAGAATACTACTATCATGTCACCCCTAGCCCTAATATTCCTTTCTACTCCTAATATTCCTTTCTCCTCCTATTTCCCCCTCAATAACCACCCTGTGAAGTTAGTTGGACTTAGAGAGAATGGCTGGTCCAAAATCACCCAGCTGGCTTTCTCACTAAGGCAGTACTAGAGTTCACAGTCTCCTGGTTTCTAGGCCAGCATTTTAGCCACTACAACACACTGGCTTTTTGAAATGGAATGAATGAAAGAAAACATTATAAGCACAAAGATCTGCAAGGCGCAATTTCACAGAACAAGAGAAAACAATCAGAAATTCTGATTGCAATTCATGCAATAGAAGAGATATTCACCTCACCCATTAGCACTTATCAAGAGAATGAGTTATTTAAGACAAATGAATTATTTCACTGTATAACTAGGACTCTATCCACTCCAATGATAAGAGTGAATGATGATGCCTGAGTTACCATTATATACCAAAGTACTGTATATTTTGGTATCAGTGGGTTGGATGAGGACAAGTGAGACAAAGCTCCTGTCAAGAGACCTGGAGTGTTTCTGGATGGGGGTTATTCTTCCCCTAAAGAACCAAGTATGTGGTTTGACTATTTTATATTCAACTTTATTATTGGAGTCACACAAGCTTTTACAGAATGTAATACTAGCTACTATTCCTGCTTTAGTTATTTCTGGACCATGATCGTTGGCTGAATTAGCCTGTGACTAAACTTTGGATTATGTATTTACATAGAGCTGTATTTACAAAACTGCAAGAACTAATCCAGGCAGTTGTCAGGAGTCAAGACTGACTTGAAGGCACAAATGGGTGGGGGGAAGGGGAGAGGAAGCCCTTGTCAGTCAACATGAAGGCATCAGTGGGGCTGACAATACCATACTGGTTTTGTTTTATGCCTTTCTATTGCCAATTTTACACTTTAATATTGTTAACAATCACCTCTGGATTTTTAAAACTGAAAATAGAAAGTGATAAACAGCTGCCCAGAGTCATCCGATAAGGGAGATGGGCAGAATAAAAAATTAACAATAAACAAACAAAAAGATGGAATAAACAGGAAATATAATACTCTTCCAATTTTTTTACTCAAAAGCACCATAAACTTTTTTCAACTGCCATAGTAAATTATGTGAGTTCTGAGTAATGTCCAAATTATTTTTAATCCAAGATATCATTGTATAACATCATTTAACTGACTAAAAGGCCATCTGATTATGCCTAATTTTGGATAATTCTGTTTTTCCCAATTAGATTTGTTTTCTGATGATTCTCTATGAAATATTTAACTGTCACCAAAAAACAAAAAACAAAAAAAACAAAAACAGACTGGTCATAAACACTAAGATTTTTAAAAGCAATTTTTAAAAAAATAGGAAGCATAATTTATTGACTATTGTGTAACCACAACTCAGCATTGATGCCATTCTTTTAACACACAAGCCATTATACAAGCCATAGAACAAATTGGCTGTTGCTTGCACAAATGTTCTCAAATTCCATTTCATTGTAGTCATCTTTCATCTAATTTTTGTAATAAACATTTTTTTCTGATGCTGCTACAAAGCTACTGTATCCGTTCAAAAAAGATTCTTGGCAAATCATTTTAGCAATAGAATTATAATTAATTTTATATTGATATTGGGCAAGAGGTACATTCATCTCCTTAGTATAAGAGGCAAATATATAATAATCAAAAAGAATATAAGGCAAGATATCAGTTATTATTATAATAAAGTGAGCCTTTATTAGAAATGAGATGAGGATTAAACATGAGTTCATAGAAAATGGGATGAGATATGAAATGAAGATGGATTTATATTTTAAGAGAAAGTGTTAAGTTGTTAATGTTTATATATTTTCTGGGGATAAAAGGCATTTTTTTTTCTTTCCCCCCCCTTCCTTTTTAGGGGGAAAGGTGTTTTACAGTTTTGAAACCATTTTTTTTTCTTTTTCTACTATCTGATTTTTTTTCTATTCAGTATAATACTTAATAAAATTATTGGGAAAAATAAGAAATGAGATACTTTCTCAAAGGTGTTAGAAGAAATAAAATATGTAGGATACAATTGACATTGGGAGATAAGAGGCAACCATCCTGCAGAAGGTATCTCAGTCCACAGAAGGAAAAGGGGAATGGGAAGCATCTCAGAAGAGATTCCCCCCCCCCCAGTTTTTTGGAAAGTAAAAATAAAGGAGAAAAGAAATGCTTTCAGATTTACAAGATGTTGTTAATGTAACCGTACAACAAAAGTAGTGTTAGTACTCATGGTTTGTACTTCTTGTTCAGACTACCTTGAAGGGCTGATAAAAGGACAATATACTACGAATGCTTTCAGTAAAAATAAACAAAGAATATAAATTAATTATTCACTAAATGCTATACCAATTTACTGTATATAACTTGCACCATAAATCCAAATAAATATCCTAACAGGATTATTTCAAAGTAATTGTGTATAGTGACACATTTTTGTTATTCATTAACAAGGAAGAAACATAAGACTTCAAATGCCAATTGTGTTGCTATATTGCTTTTGAGGGCTAAAAAAAAAGGAAAGGGAAAAAGTGTAAGATTTTATGTTCACTTTATTATTAGTTCTTAAATGGATTAATTATCTAAATTGTCTCAAGAACAATTTCAACAAAATTGTGCCCTTTAGAAAAAACAAAAGGCAATGAAAGACAAGATGAATCAAAGTTCATTTTTAAAAAACAAAAACAAATCAGAGTTGCCATAAGATTTCATTTCTATTAACTGCTGAAATAAATCAAAGTCAAATAGCAAAACGCGTGAGCTGCTGGGTGTTGGTGTCATAACAATCTATCATTTATAAAAGTTAAGCAAGTGTATTACAGAAATGTTCAGGAGAGAGGAACTAGGTTAATAAAATGGAGAGCCCATGTCAGACCTTGCCATTTCATTCATTCATTCACAGTATTGGAAAACTGCATCCAAGCACAGTGACTTATAGGATGTTGGATGACTGCATACAGGTAGTTCTCACTTACTGACCCCTCATTCAGTAATTATTCCAAGTTATGACAGTAATGAATAATGAGGCTTGTGAATTGTCCTCAAAGTTGAAGCCATTGCAGCATCCCTGTGGTCACTTAATTGCATTTTGGGCACTTGGAAACTAACCCTATTTGCACTGGTTGCTGCATCCTGTAGTAATATGATTGCGATTTGCAACCTTCACAGAAGAGGATGATCAACAGCAAGGTGGATGGACTCAGTTATAGTAGCAATCAGTGCACACTGGAAGACCTGAAACACCAGGTTACAGAAAGATTATTATGGAGCTAATCTATTATGTTGTTGCTAAGAGTCAACAACAATGTCATGGTCTATAACAGGGGTAGGCAATCTTGGTTCTTTTATGACTTGTGGACTTCAATATCCAGAATTCCTGAACCAGCCATGCTGACTCAGGAATTCTGGGAGTTGAAGTCCACAAGTCATAAAAGAGCCAAGGTTGCCTACCCTGGTCTATAACAAATCAAATTATTCCACCACAATTTTGATTTTCATATGGAATGGACCAATAGGGCTGCAAATATTTTATAAATAAAATTACCTTAACTCTAAGGTTTTTTATTTTCCTGGCTTTTTCCTTGCAAAGTCACTCATTATCTCTTAAAATCAATTTCCTTTTCTAGTTCACATTCAATAGCACAATAGCTAAGTTTTTCTTGTACTACAATAGAGCAATGACAGTGTTTGAAGAGTTCTCTGGTCTTTCATTTAGCTTATGTCAATCACTACCCAGTCAGTAACCAATGTTTGCTTTTCTCAGAAAGCTAAATAGAACCAGCCCTCATTAGCACCTGGGAGGGGACTTCCAGGAAATCCCAGAGCTTTAGGCTAGATTGGGTAGTTGAAGAAAATAAATACTGATTTTCTGTAGTATTGTCAGGAGAACTACACCAGACATGACATTGCTACCAGGACTCAAACTGGACTTGAAAAAGCTTTCCCTTTCTCCTAGTCCTTAAAAGATCAAATACAGGTAGTCCTCAACTTACAACCACGACTGAGCCCAAATTTATGTTGCTAAGTGAGAAATTTGTTAAGTGAGTTTTGCCTCATTTTACAACTTTTCTTGCTGCATTTGTTAAATGAATCACTGCAGTTGTTAAATTAGTAACACAGTTGTTAAGTGAATCCGGCTTCCCCATTGACTTTGTTCATCAGAAGATTGCAAAAGGGGATCACATGACCCCCTTGACACTGTAAACGTCATAAATATGAGCCAATTGTCAAACATCCAAATGTAAAACACATGGCCATGCAGTTGCAGCAACAGTCATAAGTATGAAAAATGGTCTTAAGTCACTTTTTTCAGGGCTGTTGTAAGTTTGAACGAACACTAAACAAATAGCTGTAAGTTGAGGACTACCGGTACTTCTCTACTTGTCTCCAAGAGACAGTAGGAGGTTTCTTTTTTTAATAAAATCTTCTCTTAAGTCAGAGTGGAAAGATGCCTCAATTCATTCCATGGACGAAGGGTTACAAAAGCTGATGGAATTAGCAGAGATGGCCAAATTGACTGTGCTGATAAAAGAAAAGAACATAAGTACTTTTGTTTCCACTTGGAAACTTTTGGACCTTGTGCTTGACTTGGAAAAAATGATATTATGATTTTGGGTTTTACTGATTAGACTGATTTGCTAATACAGAAATGGCTAGTGCATACTACTATAAAAATGTAAAAAGTTGAGATTTCATTTTAATATCTGATTTTACTGCAACAGAGAGAGTCGGAAGTCAATGCCTTGTTTCTTCCCCTCCCCTTCTTCACATCTTTTTTGTTTTCCCTTTCGCTATGTTGTCCCTCACTATTTGTTTTGGTATTTTCACATTTTATGTTATAAATGAATAAAACTAATAAAAAAAATAACCTCTTTCTAAGTCAGAAAAAAACATTTTGATTTCAGAGGAAGGATTCTCATCCCTAACAATTTCCAATATTTTCATATACTGTAACTCATTGCCACCAAGTTTTCCTTACTTAGAAGGAGATTTACATCAGTCTTAAGCTAATATTAAAACAAACAAACAGCCCAGTGTTCATTATGGAGGGAAATAATTTCTACCTCTATAACAAAAAGAACTTCAGTATCCATAAGAGGGTGGTATCAACAATACAACTAGTGAACCCAACAAAAGAATTCCTCAAGGCAATTGAGTCCCATAAGGTAAAACTTTATTGGATCACCATCTCATAACTGAAGAAGCAAAACCAGCTCTGAGTTTTCCCATGCAAAAGCTTGCTTAGTTAAACAACAGATTCTTGTTGCCTTCACCCACTGGATGTTCACATTGTCCAATCGTAATATTTATTTTTGTTATAGGAACAGGTCACTTCTCCATCAAGCACCTGTGATAGTGACCTTGGTGTGGTGCAGGTTCTCACGGTCAATGAATGTCTTCTTGGCATTCCATTCCCTCCATCTGCTTTCTACCCCTCCACTTTCTACCCCCCCCCCTTTTCTATGGCAAGTTGTTTAGTGATAGAAGCTAGCAGGCATCATAGCGATTCAATCTTGACAGGTGGTAATAATGAAATATGCATGATGACATTAGAAAGTAAATACACAACTTACATATTTGCATCAGATGTTGGGACATAAGTGCATAAAGGCAGGATTGATGTCAGAAAATCACTGCACAAATGTTATTTGTGTGTTATTGTGTTTTGTGGAAAGTGTGGAAGAGAATGTTGCTTTTCTCTAATCTTCTCTCCTTTAAATATTGCATAATAAGCCTGTGGATACTTCAGTTAGTGGCATTTATTCTTTTATATTCAGGCCTTTAAATTGTACTAGCAGCATCTCTGAATCAAGGTTTTGGATTGTTATGGAAATTGGTTATTCCTGTTCCATGTCCCCAAGCGTTCCTTTCTCCTCACATGATATAAGGAACTCTTAGATTTGGTTGTTACTAACCAAGTGTGCCATACAGAGAAACAATTATCTTCAGACTTCTAAAATCATATCCTTGTTACTAAATAAAAATAGTTTTGCTTCATTAGAGAAGAATCTAGGCTCACCTATACAAAATGTTGGTTGTTATGTTCTAGCTATAGTTCTGATTGGACTCAGCTAATCTCAAAGATCAAGTCAACACACTGAGAAAGTTTCCTTGAATAAATTCAAACATCAGCTAACATTTAATTTCTTTTTCTTCAGTTATAACTCTGTAATCTCTTCTGGATCTCTAATTTTTTTTCTTTTGTCCAGTTCCCAAGTTTCCTTCCTGTTATGTTCAGAATAAATATGAATGCCAACCATACATAACAACTCAAACATCTGTCAAACTTTGCATTTGCATGTATGAATTCAGAACTTGCCAGATTGCTCAAAAATCTTTTTTATAACAATTCCCATTTTCAAATAAAATAAATTAATATTGCTGCTAAATAAATTAAACCTGACATTGCTTAAAATGTGAAACAATCTGTTTGTAGCTGGGCAATCACTCAGTGCTCTGCTTTTATTAACTCTCAAGATGGAACAAGCTTTAAATATATTAACTTTGTTTAACAAAGTCTGATATTAAGACTGAAATGTCACTCTTCACAGTTCAGTGAGTTATTTTCAATGTTATATGGTTTGCCTATGCTACCCTAGTTGGCAGTGATGGATGTTTTTGTTTGATGATTTTTTTTCAGTAGGAAATCATACTTCCCTTATAGACATGGGCCTTCACATCCTATCTTTTCTATTAGAAAAAACTATAGAACAGACATGTCAAACTCATGATATCATGTGACATCGCACAATGTATTGAAACTTTTCCCCCATTGCTGGCAACGGGGTGTGCACAGTTTCTTCGTGACAGGTCCGGCACACTGGCCGGCAGTTTGACACCTCTGCTATAGAAGATCAAATATATTTGCTTTAAAACTTTCTTGATAACAGAAGAAAGACATTGTGACATTGCAGATACATTGCATTCCTCAAAATGTCACACAAGCAGCCAAATACAGATGTTAAATGTCTCATTCACATGTGAATATATTCCATGCATTTTTTGCCTGACCCACTTAAAAAAAAAAAAACAACTTCTATTGATCTTTTCCCCTCTTTAAAAAAACAAAGATAGTCAGTTTGGTGTAATGATTAAAGCACAGGCTAGAAACCAGGAGACTATGAGTTCTACATAGGCATGAAAGCCTTGAGTTATTTATAAAAATAATAAAGGTAGGATAAAAAATTAAATAAAATAAATAAAATAATAATTAGTCTTTTTGAAATATCATGGAAATATAGAAACCAGGGCTAACTATCTCCACCCTGCCTTTATGCAATTTGGAATTGCAAAAATTGTGCGCAGGTCTCTGCATTTACAGGGCTGCTTAGGGATAAAGAAAACCAATATTAAACAAACAAACAAATACTCTAGCTCTGAATTAAAGTGGAGGCTGTTCTGATTAAGAACAAAGCTCCCCAAGAAAAGTCTCATTCTAAAGCAGTATTAAAGGTGTAGGGGTTCTGTAACTGGAACTAGAAAAAGAAACAAATTGTGTAGCCTTGCCTAACTATTGCTATCTCGCTTCTGTAATCAGCATTTGCATCAGGGACAAATTTCATGCAAGTGTGGGAAACATATACATGGATGTGATGTACTGAAGGAGGGACTAAGGGAGTGTATAGGAATGATTGATGTCTTCCTTATATTGTAATAACTCTGTTGTCTGATTTTTATTGGCTAACAAAGTTTATAAAGCAATGCTACTAACTTTCTAAGGTGTGGCACTTCTGAACGCAACTGCTGCCAGTGTTCAGATTGTGTTCCCACCCAGGACTTATTTTGATTGAAAATAAGTATCTTTAAGAAGCCTCTGCTGAGTTTTCATGATTGGATTTTTATAATTTCTCAAGTTTTGCCAAGGGCCAGTGACCTTACAAAGGCATAGAACATTTTAAAAGCAGAGCACTTACTTTGGCTCAGGAATTCTGCAAGTGGAGGTCCAGAAGTCATAAAAGGATCATAGTTCCCCACTCCTGCTTTACAGAATGAATAATTCCCCCGCTACTCTAGAATGTTCCAAATCAAAGGTTAGCTCTCCTAAGGACTTGGGTAACATCTCTTTTCACTTTCTTCCACCTTGCTATCTACTACCTTCATGTTGGATCTTCTCCATCTTGACCTGTCTTATTTGTTCTTTTCTCTGTCACTCGCTGAAATGCTTGGCTTGTTATTTCTTTTAATTTTCTACTCCAATCCAACTAATCTATTCTTTGTGGTTTGCTTTTCTTGGTGGTCCTGCCAACCCCTTTTCTCTTCTGATTCAATTTCTTAAACTTAAACTTCTTCTCTACAGACATAGCCCATTACTGTACTTCTAATTTCTCCCCTGGTTCACTGTTAGCAACCCAAACTCCTTTTGCAATATGCCCTGTGTTGCCCTTCTCCAATGCTTCAGAGAGAGAAAAGGCTTCTGGCTCTGTTCTTCTTTCTCCCGAGGTTGCTTCTTTGAAGCTACTTTTACTTTTCCATACCAAAGACGTCATGCATCTCTCTTGTATACTCTCCTAGCTGTTAAGTTTTTGTATCTTTATTCTAAGAGAATGGAAATTCTCCCAAAATGAAATCTCTTTTTATTTCTTTACCATTTCTCCTTTCTGCAGCATAATGAGCTTACCTCTTCCTTTGATCACTACTTATTTAGTCCACTTTTCCCAAGAATTCTATTTCTTATGACTCTTTTAATTGCCACAGCCCTTTAACCTCTTGTTGCAAACCCAGATCCTTTGAAAAACCCTACCAATTTTCATTAATATTAACACCATTAATTTATCCCACATTCTATCACATCCTTTGGGTTAACCATAAAACATACCACTGGGCTTCTTTCAAGCACTAGACATAAAGGCGTGGATGACTACACCTTAGCTTGGAAGAAGAAAACAGCCTGACCTCATGTTATGAATTTAGTTATTCTGGAATGATTCATAAGGCTAATATTTTCCTTCCATGCATACTGTTTTTTATATTAACTAGATCAGGGGTGTAAAACTGGTGACACATGTGCAGGCCACACCCCAGTTTTTTGCAAAGGTAAAAAATGTCCTGGTATATCACAATATGTCACATGATGTGATTGAATTTGATATCCGTGAACTAGATAGTTTGCTTTTTTAAAACAAAAGAGAATTTTTAGATAGTATTTATTACTGTTGTATTCATTAAAACATTACGTAGAGTTTTCATGTGATTAAGGGAAATACAACTGGTTCTGTTTGTGAAATTTCACAAACTTTCATCTTGTTATTATATTTTAACTGCAGACATTGTATATTGGTGAGAAAAGCCTCCTTGCACAAACCTTAATCCATGTAGGATTTTAACTTCTAGATAACTATATGCAATTATAGCTCTCTAGCTCTAAATCAGAGATGTCAGGAATCAAACTGGACGAAATTATATGGGTTCACTGATCCTTACTTGAGCATCTCTCCCTACAAAGAATGCATAAAGTGGGGATTAATGTCTATATAACTTTACAGTATCTAGTGCAAGTTATATAACTATTTATTTAATTGTTTGGTAAACTAACACAGTGCCCATCTCACATATGTGACTCTATTTCAAATTAGCACATTAAAAAATAAAGACTGAGGTGAAAGGAAGTCTCATTGAATTGCAGAGAGTAAAATATATGCCAAAGATCCTTAAATTAAGATTAATGCAATTTAAAAGGTGTTACAATGACAAGATGATATACTATAAAGTAGGTACAGTTATAAGCAAGCTGGGACATATGGCTATGTATTAAACACCAAAAAGATACCAAAAAGCCTCTTTGGTGACAGCTTAATATTAAAAGAATTTTGCATAATGTACTTTTATTTGATCTGGAAGGATGTATTATACTGGAATCAGACAAGAAAATAAAATAAAAAAAATAGTTACCTAAAGAGCTAATGAGAAATGTAAAATATATTTTAGAAAAGGGTAACTATATCAAATAATAAAATCTTATATGGTAGTTATTTATTTATTTATGGCATCATATCCATTCTATTTTATACGTTTTCTGTTGCTACTAGCTTCTTAAATGAAGCATCCGGTGTCCAATGTGTTCTGGAAAACGAATAGTTTATTTCAGTTGGAGAAAAAGAGAGGCTCTATCATCAAATACATTTTTAGAACATCGAGGCAATAATTGGAGCTATTGGGAACATTGGAAGACAGTTGAAAAGGAGGGAAATTGTTCCCAGACATTTCAGTTGTTCTAAAATTAATGTAGATAATCTCCCCAGACTCCATTAAATATTATGATGGAATGCCTACAACCTTCCTTCCACAGGACAGATATCATTGGGCCAATTATTAGAGTTATGTGAGCAGATATAAGGGAAAAGAGTTAAGATAAACAATTGCTAGTTCCACGTGTCAGTTTGCTGCACAGAAAGACAGATAATTTCAATCCTATTGAAAAGTGTGATAGAATGCATAAGGACAATAATTTAAAGGAAATCAGCTGATTTTATTTGTGAGAAACAGTTTTCCCTAATAAATATTCACATTCTTCTTCAGCACAAAGGAAATAATATTCTATTTCTACACAATTTAAACATAAAAATCTTACCGAAATAACATGAAGAGTTGCCATACATTATAGTTTTGAGTAAAATCCTCCTCTCTTTCATTATTTAAGGATCAGAAAAGCCTGAAGATGAAAGAGAGTGTAAAAGATCACATGATAATGATAGCTAGAATGAAATATTGCTTGACAAAAGCCCCCAGATTGGTTTATTTAAAACATTTATAATGGTGTTACTTAAGGTTCAGACTTTAGTATTTCATTCATCTTTTCTCTGAATGAGGCTTAGCCTTTTTCACATTTCAGTGATTGGCACTGTGCCCCAAGATGCCATGGTGACTATGTGAATCTTAGGAAGCTGAAACAATTAACTCTCATCTCAGTTCCTGCTTCAACAATTCCTCAAGAGGTATGAAGTGCACATTTTCCCATTCCATCACCTTGACCTGCCTCCATCTCCAGAGATTTCACCCATCCACCTTTAGCCCTAGTCCCTTGCTGTCATCACTTCATCTACCCTAGTGACTCAAAGACAGATATTTCCCACAACACAGCAGTTGTCTTTGTTGTTGTTGCTATTTTTGTTGGGAAGGGAAGGGAAGGGAGAATTAAGGCAGAGTCATGGCACTAACTGGATGCATAATGTATACATTTTAAGTTGTTCCACTCTTCTTTTACCTTCTACTCCCCAAAATATAAGAAACAATGTAATGATTCAGTATCAGAATAAAATATTTTCATAATTTCTTTTTTTAAAAAAGGTATAAAGCCCTAAACTGACACGGTGAGTTTGACTCTTCTAGAATAATCTAAGCTGTTTACAAATTTTACTGAATTGTGAAAAAGGAGAAAAAGAAACTCCTTAGCAGTTAGCTGTTTTTTTAAAAAACAAAAATCATAT
This sequence comes from Crotalus tigris, assembly GCF_016545835.1. Lineage (NCBI taxonomy): Eukaryota > Metazoa > Chordata > Lepidosauria > Squamata > Viperidae > Crotalus > Crotalus tigris. The sequence goes on from NW_024096667.1 coordinate 1,002,311, forward strand.
GAAACGATATGGAAAAGCACCATCTGAAATAGAATCACTGCTGGATGCTGTCTGTCAAGATAATGGAATTTGGACTGGACAATGTACTATGCTTAGCATCAAATGAGAAAAATAACATGAAGGAATCAAAATGCCCTAAAAGTCTGGATGAAGATGATCACTACCAATACCTGGGCTTCCTTCAAGCTGATCACATCAAGCCCACTAAAGTCAAGGAAAAGGTTAGAAGTGAATACATCAAGAGAGTGAAGCTCTTAAAGTCCAAAGTCACTATTGTATGTACACAACAATAACAATTACATATTGCAATGTTTATCCTTAAGAAAAAATGTAGAAATATTGATGTTGAGAAAAACTCATGTACCACAACCAAAGCATGAATGCCATGTTAAAAAAAATTACTTGATTTCCCCCAGATGTACTGAAACTGGACTATAAAGTAATTGTCTACAAAAGGCCATGAGGGAGTGAGAAAACTTGGCTCCCTTTTCTATTTGCACAGTATGCTGCAGATGGCTTTTTGTCCCCTGCTAACCAGATTAACTTTCCCTGACCATTTTCCTTTAACCTTCAAAAGCTTCCTCTATTTATTACTCATTATTAGAGTCCTCCACAGAGCATAAGTCATTTTTAAATGGTCACATACATTTGATAAAACAAACCTACTGTGGTTTGGGCTTATACCAAAGAAATTTGAAAAAGCTTAAGATCAGAGACCTGGACCACAATGAGCAGCCTGGCTGATGAAGGTCTAATTTAGAAAGGTAATAAACCAAGAATTTACAGTAGAATAGAATAGAATAGAATAGAATAGAATAGAATAGAATAGAATAGAATAGAATAGAATAGAATAGAATAGAATAGAATAGAATACTTCTGAATGTGTTTGTTTTCAGGTCCAGTGCAGAGATACAAATGTAAGGACCCATCCCACTTTGCATCTTAAGAAGACAGAACTCTTGGAATATTTCTTCCAACAGGCACCTTTATTAAGAGAAGATGATTGCAGGCATTCTAGACAGGACCTGAGGCCCAACCCTTACCATTCAAGGTTTTAAGTGTTCCCAAGCAGCCCCCACCTCACCGTCCTTACAGCGACAATCCCAGGCATTACATTTCCACCTCCTTTTCCTCATGGCCGGTGGAAGGGAGACTTCAGAGAGTAGTAGATGAAAGCTGATGGCCATATTGTTATGGTCAGTCCTCTTGGTGAGATCCACATTCAGTCCCTTTGAAGTTTTAATGAAGGAAGTGAGAGCCATAAAACCCCTTTGCTCATCCCCCTCCCCCTTCGTAGTATGACAGAATCCAGAGAGGGCAGAAATGGGGTTTTCCATAGTCGATAACTAGAAATGAAATATAATTGGATTCTGACAGATACACTGTATTTAAAATGCTAAAATTATTGGTTGAGAAGGAACCATATTGAAATAATTGAATTTATTTAGTTTAGTAGCCTTTCCCCTACCCTCAGTCACAGGAAAAAAAGCATAGTTGGCAATTTAAAATATATATATATATATATATATATATATATATATATATATATATATATATATATATATATATATATTATTAAAAGTTTTACAATTTTACAAAAAAGAAAAAAGAATACAAAACAAGAGACAACATATACAAAAAAATAAAACTAAACAATACATATATAAAAAAAAAAACCCCCCACCCCTCCCAAAACCCCCCCCTCCCTTCCCCCCCCCCTGAGCTTCCCAGAGCAGAATATAGGCTTAAAAAGTAAAAATAAAAATTAAATTAAGAACTTTATATTTATATATATAAAAAGATTATCTATAATATATATAAAAATAAAACTTATGAAAAAACTATATAATATTTTTGTATACCCAATCTAAATTGTATAAATTTTATCCATTTATCCCAAACAGCAAGAAACTTCTCTTGCGTTTGTTGCTTTAAGAAAGCCGAAATCTTTGCCATTTCCGCCAGATAAGCTACTTTAAGAAACCATTCCTGCAATGTAGGCAAAGATTCCTTCTTCCAATATTGTCCTACTAACAGCCTAGCGGCTGTAATCAAATTTAACATCAATACAACCTCCTTTGTATCACAATCTGTAACAATACCTAACAAAAATAATTGCGGAGTAAATTTTACCCTCCTTCTAAAAATTCTCTGGATATTCCACCATACTTTGATCCAAAATGCTTTTATCTCTCTGCATGACCACCAAATATGATAATAGGAAGCCTCCTTATAACCACATCTCCAACATTTGGGTTGCACGTCAGGGTACATATAAGACATTTTTTGTGGATCAAGGTGCCATCTATAAAACATTTTATAAAAATTCTCCCTTAAATTCTGTGCTTGTGTAAATTTGACATTTCTCACCCAAATTTTTTCCCAGGTGTCCAATGAAACTGGCTCACCAAAATTCTGCGCCCATCTTATCATACAATCTTTAATTAGTTCCGTTTCTGAATCCAATTCAACTAAAACCGCATAAATTCTCTTAATGTGGGTTTGTCTTGAATCCTTCACTTGCTTAATAAGATTTTCATCTTCTCTAAGAAAACCCACCTTACAATCCATCTTCCATCTGTCTAATAATTGCCTATATTGGAACCAAGAATAAATAAAGTTTTCTTGTGCTAACTCTTCCCGTGATTTTAATTGCCAGTTTTGTCCATCCCATTTAAGTAACTGTCTGTAGGACACCATATCCATTTTAACCCCTCTTTTTATTGCTTCTATCGCATGCCAAGGTATAGCCCATAATGGTACTTTGAAATCACTTTTATAATATTTTCTCCAAATCCTAAGTAAAGAGATTCTTAAGATATGAGATTTAAAAGTCCAATCCATTTTTTTATTGAATATTAAATAGGCATGCCACCCATAAAGTAAGTCCCATCCCTCTAGATAAAGTATCTCAGAGTTTGTCAAATTTACCCAATCACTGATTAGTGTTAAAACCACCGCATCATAATATAATTTCAAATTTGGTACCTTAAGTCCACCCCTCTCACGGAAGTCTTGCATAATTTTAAACTTAACCCTTGGCTTTTTCCCTGCCCAGATAAATTTATTAAGACCCTTCTGCCACTCATTTAAATTAATCTCATTTTTCAAAATTGGTAACATTTGAAACAGAAAAAGAAACTTGGGTAAAATATTCATTTTTATCACTGCAATTCTTCCCATGAGGGATAATTGCAACTTTTCCCAGTTCTTCAAGTCCTTCTGTACCCTGACCCACAACCTTTCATAATTATTTTTAAATAATTTTACATTAGAAACAGACAACATCACCCCCAAATATTTGACCTTATTAATCGGAAATCTTTGAGTGGCAAGGAAGTTGAGCAGCAATCTGAGGCATTAGATTTGGTTTCCGCTGGGATGATAGAAGCTGTAAAGCAACGCCAGACGGAGGTTAAAGAGCAGAGGATGACCCGTGCAGCCTATAAGCGTAAAGAGAAGGAGCAACGTAAAAAAGAGCCTAAAGAGAGTTCTCCTGGAAGTGCATCACCGCCGGTGGGAGGAGCAAGACCCAAGAGTTATGCAACACACGCAGCTCTTTCAGAGTTTGATGGTGTCTTCTCCAGGCTGCGTGCCAAGGGAGATGGCAAAGTTTTTGACCTGGAATGTTAATGGATTGAATTCTCCTCAGAAACGCAAAAAAATCTTTTATTATTTGAAGCAACATACTAATGATGTTATTTGCTTACAGGAAACTCATATTTTACTTAAAGATCAGAAATATTTAGTTAATGCTCGTTTGGGATCTCATTTTATATCTTCTGCTCCTGGGAAGAAAGGGGGAGTTGTTATATATGTTAAACAAAACCTACCAGCCTGTCTGGTAGAATCAGATCCCCAGGGGAGATATGTGATGATTGAACTTGGTATTTATGGTAAGAAAATACTTATAGTTGGACTTTACGCTCCAAATCAACAACAGGAACAATTTTATAAGCAGTTACATCAAAAAATAACATTGTTTGATTATAGATCAGTGGTATTAATGGGTGATTGGAATGGTGTCCTAGATACACAAAGGGACAAGAAAGGTTCCTCTCCTTTTCTCAAACAAGCAAGGCTACCTAAAGCCTTTTTTGATATGAAAGAAGACTGGGAATTAAGGGATTATTGGCGGGAACGTAACCAAGAGGAGAGAGACTTTACTTTTTTTTCTGATAGACACCAATCTTTTTCAAGAATTGACTTTTTCTTGATTACCACGGACTTGTATAATAAAGTAAAGAATGTAAAGATTTTTCCTAGATCACTGACGGATCATAGTCCAGTTTGGATGGAGCTGATTCAAGAGAAAGAGGAAAGAAGATCCTGGAGAGTTAATGAAAATTTGTTTAGACAAGAGAAGAATGTTCAAAAATTAAAGGAGTCTTTAAAGGACTATTTTGCTTTGAATATGTACAAGGGGACTTCAATGTCAATGGTATGGGATGCAGGTAAAGCATTTATGCGCGGTGTTTTGATAAAAATGAATAATTTTTATAAGCGAAATCAGATTCAGAAACGTAGAGAACTTGAGGATGAAATTAAATTAAAAGAAAGGGCTTTGATTCTAAATCCTTCTGATGAAAGTACTAAAGAATCTGTAAAGTTATTAAGGTCACAATTTAATATGTTGATAGCAGATCAAGCTGCAACCAACTTATTATTTATGAAACAAAATACATTTTGTAATGCTAATAAGCCGGGGAGATGGTTGGCTTATCAATTAAGAAAGAAACAGAGACAGAGAATAATAGAGAAAATAAATTACAAGGGTAAACTAGTTTCTCAGAAGGAATTAATTAAAAAATCTTTTTTGGATTATTATCAAAACTTATATAAATCTACTAATGTACAATTGTTAGATATAAATAAATATTTAGCTGAGGCAAGTTTTCCTAAATTGACTGAGGATCAGAAATATGAAATTAATGGCTTAATTACTAAGGAGGAAATTGCCTCAGCAATTCAACAATTGAAATTAGGGAAAGCACCGGGTACGGATGGGTTAACAGCTGTTTATTATAAAGCTTTAATGGAGGAGATGATCCAACCATTAAATGATCTTTTTAATGGTATCTTACAGGGTTTAGAGATTCCTCCTTCATGGCGTAGTGCCTTTATATCATTGATTCCAAAGGAGGATCAAGATCTTACTTTACCAAAAAATTATAGGCCTATATCTCTTTTAAACGTGGATTATAAGATATTTGTAAAAATTTTGGTAAATAGGCTTATGAGGGTGGTGCATCATCTTGTGCATAAAGATCAATCAGGGTTTATAACAGGAAGGTATATGAAAAACAATGTTAGACAAATTATTAATTATTAGAATACTTAGATAAGAACAACCAAGTTCCTGCAGGGCTCATATTTTTAGATGCTGAAAAAGCATTTGACCAATTGAATTGGCATTTTATGCTAAGAGTAATGGAAGAAATGAATTTTGGTGAAAACATATTACAAGCCCTTAAGGTAATATATCAAAAACAAACAGCACAACTTATTGTTAATGGAGGTCTTTCGGAGGTTTTCACAATAGAGAAAGGTACTAGACAGGGGTGTCCTTTATCGCCATTGTTGTTTGTTTTAACATTGGAAATATTATTGATCAAAATTCGAGAGTCTCAGGAAATTAAAGGAATATATGTTAATAAAAAAGAATATAAGTTAAGAGCTTTTGCGGATGACTTGGTTGTTACTTTGTCGCAACCTGATTATTCTGTAGTAAACTTATTACAGTTGATTCATCATTATGGCTTGGTCTCGGGTTTCAAGATTAATGTAAATAAGACCAAAATTTTACCTAAAAATATGTCTAGTCAGGAGAAGCAGATTTTGACTAACCTGACGGGTTTTCAGATTGTTAATAAGGTTAAAATATATTTTTTCACATACCAAAGACAACATTAACTCTGTCATATTGTTCTCTCAAATAGACATTTTAGCAGAAATTTATGTATTTGTACCAAGCCTGGATATATAAATTTAAAAGTGCCAAAGGAGGGGAGGGAAACCAAACACACACATGTATGGGTGGGTGGGTGAGGGTATGTGCATGTGCACACACACTCACACATAGCTCTTCAATGTCAAAATTCTAAGAAAAATTGACTGGAAATAATTTATGCTGTGTCACCAGTTAACTTCAATTATCTGTGAGGATATTTACACAGCCTAGAACAATTATTTACAGTAGAGGTAGAATTGCAGATGAACAGTATCTCAGAGGCAATTCCTCAAGGCAGATCATTTGGCAGCCCTACTCAGAACATCAGCGTGTAAAGAGATGTTGGCTTCAATGGTATGGAGAATGCCAGAGGATTTATGCACAGCTTGATATACTTATGGCTTGTTTATATACAATACCTTTGGTCTTTTCATAAGCAGGTATGAAACTCTATTAATTTCAGGAACTCTATCAGCCTGGGTGTCCCATTTTAGAACATTGATTTTCTTTTGCCATCTGTGATTTTTTAAAAGGGTAAAATATGTTATGCAAACACCATAATCCGAGAAGTACCAACGTCAACGAAAATTAGTTTTTAAGTCTTAGAACTCTTTGCTTGTTTTGACTGACACTAACTTTCTTCAGATAGCCCTTTTGCAAGATTTGTAACAGTTACTGTGAAAAACATACTTTCTTCTTATTGCCAGTACTTTGGAAGTACAAGATCACTCTAGATCCTTCCTCTCCCCTATGGGGGCTGTAGGTTTATACAGGAACGAAAAGGCAGATGGATGAGAATAACTTCATCTTGTTTGCTATAGTTCTAACCCACCCAAGCCATTACACTCTCTTTTCTTAACAATAGAAAGGGCACCTAATGACTTCTTGCACAGATGGTCACTTCTCATTCATTCATTCATTCATTCATTCATTCATTCATTCATTCATTCATTCAACTTATGTTGCTACCCATCTCTAATATGTGTCTCTGGGCAACAAACAATCATAAAATCAGTTAAATTAATTAAAAATAATATAAAAAAGTAAATATAAAGAGTAACTGAGAAAAATTAAAATGTATAGAAATAACCAGAAAACTGGGCTCTTAACATACTCAGGATCCTAGGCCAAGGCAAATAATCAGATCTTCAATGCTTTATGAAAGGAGACATATTCATTTGTTTCCAATTCACTGGGCTAGGATGATTGGCAAACTGGACTAAATGTGTTGTGCATACACAGCTTATTGTGAACGTATTCTTCTCTTTTTAATTCCTGTTTCTGTCCATACTTTCCCAACTTCATTGATAAGCCTCAAAATCTAGCTGTGAGTTTGTCTTTAATCTAATTAATTTTATTTTACTATATTACATCTATATTATAATATACAATGCTGTTAAGGAGCAGCGATGGTTCTGATATGTGCTATTATGGTCTGCCTCTTCACTGTCCTATTTTTTTTTTTAGTATTTTTGTCTTGTTATTGTTTTATGCTGGTGATTGACCAGAACAAGGGAACTTACAATTTCCATACTGCAGAATTTGAAAAAGAGTAAATATTGACAAGTTGTACTTTAGGAAATACAAGATGTGGAAATTTAGAACTAATTTCTTATGCAGATCCTGTCCCCAAGCTATGATTGTCAGCAATTCAGCTCACTTTGCTAAAGAAATGGAAATACAGTACTAGCTTTATAAAACCAAGGGTCCCACTGAGAGTATCCAACTTCACAGCATGGTTTTAGATACAGCTTTGTGTAAAGAGACTCCACAGATTTTTCTCTCTATTTGTGGGGAAAGAAACAGAGGGTGCCATTTCAGAGAATTTATGAAAGTCAAAATATTTCCCACTAAGTTTCATTTGATCAAGAGTTATGAAAAATCAACAATGTCATGGTTCTGACAGATGAAACCCTTCAAAAAAACTTTGAGGCATTGTTTTCCTTAAAGAATCTTTTATTCGGAAAACAAAGTATTGGCACTACATAGTTGAACCCAAAAACTAAATTCCCCTCCCCTAGATACAAAATAACAAAGTACAATTCCCACCTTCAATAAACAGTCATAAAGCACATTCCCCAATTAGCTTGAAGCATGGGCTTTTTCCCCAGCTGTCCAGCCCGCCAAAACGTTATCAGCTCTCAACCCAGTTTATCCTTGGATTCCCACGGCAGAGTTATTATTATTATGACAACTGAACTCTCATTCCAATCCTTCTTCCCAGCACCAACTAATTCTAAAAGCATAGAGAAAATGGCTGCATTTTCCATCTGTTGTCAAAGCAAGAACATCTGATATTGACAGAGAAAAGAAAAAAAAATTGAGCAAATAATGAGAAAAGGATGCATACTTGGGCTGCTTCATATATATCTGTGCATAAATGTATAAGGAATGTTTCTGATAACAATAAAGATATGTTAGTTACAGGCATGAATTTCCATGTAATTTTGTAGTAGATGATCTCATGATAGTGGCTGAAATTCTGTATTATCGGCAGTGAATTTAGATAGATAGTATGATGCAATAAGAGGTAGAGATCTGAAAATTAACCCATCCAAGCCCCAAGTATTTGTGTTTGGCAGAGAAAAAGGAACAAAATCTTCCAACTTATACAATAAAAGTGTGAAAAAAACACCGAAAAAACAAATTAATTTATCTACTTTGGTTAACTTTTTTAATAAAGACAGGGAAATTGAGAAATTTTTAAGATGTGTGAAATTCAAAAAGGTACAAGACAAGTTTATCCTGTATTGCCCCTGCTCTTTATTTTAGATCTAGAGGTTTTGAGTAGAGATATTAGACAAGATGATAAAATTACTGGTGTGAAAATCAAAAAGAGACTTAAAAGTTAAGACCCTTTGTGAATGATTTAAATGTATCTTTGCAAGACCCTCCCCCCCCAAAATAGTTTGGAACCTCTGATGAAGAAGTTGAATGACTTTTGAGCTTTGGCTTGTTTTAAAATAAATAAACAGAAAATAAAGATGTTAGTCATGAATATGGTTCCATATGAAAATGAAGTTTTAATGAAAAAATCAGGTTTGTAGGTAGGAAAAAGATTAAATATCTTGGAATGATATAAAATACAAATTCTTGAGTCTTCTTCTAAAGGGTTGGCAATTTCTGCCAGTTTGGTGTCATCTGCAAATGTCATGAGTTCCCCTTCTAATCCCAACATCATTTATGAAGATGTTGAATAGTACCGGGTCTAAAGCAGAACCTTGAGGTACCCCACTGCATACTTCCCTAAATTTAGATGCAGTTCCATTCAGGAGTACATGTTGAGTGCAATTGGTCAGCCAACTGTGAATCCATTTGGAGGTGATGTTGTCTATCTCACGTTTTTCTATCTTACTAAGTAAGAAGTAGGCTATGGTCTACTTTGTCAAGTGCCTTACTAAATTCTCAGTAAACTATGTCCACAGTATTTCCCCAAACCACTAATTTGGTCACTTTGTCAAAGAATGTAATGAAATTTGTCTACTATGATCTTTTTTTAACAAACCCATATTGGCTTTTAGTAATAGCTTTGCTCATTTTTAGGTGTTCACAGATCTATTACTTATCTTTTCCAGGATTTTCACAGATGTCAGGCTGATTAGTCCATTTCCCCCTTTTTTGAAGATAGGGAATACATCAGTTTTTTTCCAGTATTCTGGTAGTTCCCCAGTCCTCCAGGAGCTTTGAAAAATTTGGTTCAGAGGTTGCACAATCATGTCTGCTAGCTCCTTCAGAAGCCTGGGATGCAGTCCATCTCTTTTGGTAATTTGAATTTATCAGTAATGGATAGGTGTCTTCTTACTTCTTTTGATTTCTATATCTATTCTGTTTTCTACTATACAGTTTTTGATAAATTGGACTTTTTTTTTCTTTTTGTGTAAAGAATGAAAATAATGAATTAAGCCCTTCTGCTTTCTCTCTGCTACCCATCACCTCCTTGCCATCTTCTCCCATTGCTATTCTGATACCTTCCTTGAGTTCTTCTTATTTTTTAAATATTGAAAGAAACTTATTATTATTATTATTTTGGCATTTGTTGCAAGTCTTAATTCATTCTGAAGTTTAGCTTTCCTGACTTCATCTTTGTAGATTCAGGATATTTGCTATATTCTATTTTAGTTATGTGACCCTCTTTCCTTTTTTTTTTCAACTCTCAGAGGATTGTTTATGAAACCATGTTGGTTTTGTCTGGGATCTCTTATTTTTCTTTCACAGCAGTATTGCATTAGACTGGGATTATATAATCTCTTTTTCAGGGTTTCCCAAGCATCATCAGTTTCTTCTATCATTTCATCCAGATTAGTAAGAATTAAGTCCAATATAGCTGACCCTCTGGTTATATTCTATACTTTTTGGATGACAAAGCTTTCTGCTAGATTCATCAGGAACCTCTTTGATGCCACACTTGGTAAAAACTTTGTCTCCCAGTTGATATCAGGATAGCTAAAGTCCCAAATTACTATGTTTGTCTTCTGTTCGTAACATGTACCCTGGTGATCTTATCTGAGAATTAGTCTGAGTGGCTGGAATCATATATCACACTAAGCCATTCTTTGCTAGGTAGACTACACAAAGTGTATTCAATTAGTTAAGTCATTCGTACTAGACACCATCACCAAGTCGAAGTAGAACTGCCAAAAACACTAGAAATTCTGATAGAAAAGCTAAAGTTCAGTATAAACTGAGACTTGTGAAAGATTCCATTTTCTGAACAACTTTAAAAAATTTTAAAAAGGGGGGGGGTGAATGGGTTAGAAGCAATAAAGCCATAGAAATCAAAGGAAAGCCAAGGGATGTTTACACCATTGTGAGGAGAGTTGGTAAATCAGCGATGGTGAGAAAACTAAAATTCTTAATTCCTATTTTGCAAATGATAATCTGCACATCCAATTTTCCAACCCCATCCCACCTAGAAAACATTCCCACATGCATGTGGTGTAAAACTGGGCTGCATAGCATTACATTATAATGAAAGTAGTTAATATTGTAAGATAAAAGTGAATTACAACATTTATGGTATTTTTATATATTTTTTCAAACCACAAAACTGAAGTTTCCATTAGCACAAATCTGTGGTATTTGCACAGAGTGATGATAACAAATGAGCAGTGAGCATTTATATTTCACTTCCTTTCGTCTGTACAAAAATTACATATAAAGTCTAGCAGATTGTACTGTGTTTCAGCAAAAATGCCTCAAGCACAATCCTATAGATACTCATGATGATTACACTTCAAAATGACAGATGTCTGCTAGCAGTACCTGCTGTGGGGAAATAATATTTAACTAGTAGATATTTGATTACAGTTTCAGTCCAAGCTCCTTAGAAGCATGTACCACAATACATATCCCTCTCTCCATAAGGTTTATTCCCACACTCATCACTAACCAGAAATGACAAGAAAGATTCAGAGAGGATTCTTTGCCTGGAAAAAAAAATAGGATGCTCTATAAATCCATAACGGTTTTCAAAAATAAGTAAATTTCTATTTCAGCTAAAAAACTGACCTTTTACTAAAGCAAAGAGGGAGTTATAACAAATGCTTTTGTGACTGTGATAGGGAGATACATTTTGCTCTGCGTTAATTCATGTATCTTTTTTTCCTTTTCACCATGGAGGTAGCACAGTAAACAGTGACTATTATATAGCAAGTAGAATAGGAGAAATGATTTAGAAATATCTCATCTCATTTTTTGGTGTCTTTATTTTAAGGATGTAGCTTACTTAATGTAGGTACTGACCGTGCTTATTAAAAGTGCATTTTATGCACTGTTCCTATTATCTCCATCAAACCAATTGATCCAACTGAGAGGAATGAAAAGATTCAGCCAAATCCTCGATATGTTCAGTTGTAACTTGGCACCAATCTTTACTGAACTCACCTTGTGCACAAGGATAAGCAAACAAAGGGTTCTCTGGAAAGGAATCTGTCTTAAGGAAAGAGAGATATCATTAACAGATTATAGATTTTTTTTAATCCAAGAAACACATATGGATTATCACTGTTTAAATCGCCAAACACACAGTTAAAAATTAATTGAAAACATACAGCCACAGGGATATTTCCATAGTATAGTTTTTATATTAGGATATCAATTTATTTATTTATTTATATTTTATGTTTCTAAATTGTCCATCTTCCACAAAGAGGGCTCTGGGCAGTATACAGTATAATATATCACCAATAAATAAAACAAAATATTAAAATTAACATTAACATTAAAAATTAAATTAGGGTTAAACGTTTTAAAATTATAGAATAATGACAATTAAACATCAGAAAGAAAAAAATATCCTAAGATGGCCAATTAATGTTGGATTATTACAGTGGGAGGGGAGCTCTCAAGAGATTAGCCAGCCCCACAGTTGCCTGGCCTCTGGGCCCCTCTCCACAAGACCGTGGAACCAGGTTTTGGTCCCCTTTGCAGAAGGCCAAAAGATTGGGGGCTCTCCTCATCTCTGGGGATGTTCCACAAAATGGGGTCGGTGGCCAAGAAGGCTTTCTTCCTAGAGTCCACCAGTCAAAATTCTTCGACTGGCATGATCTGTAGCATACCATTATTGTAATTGTAATATTGCTACCAACAATATTTTTGCCTTTTGAGAGTTTTCTTTTTCATTATATAATGAAATTATAGACCAAAACATTGCTCAGGTTTTCCATGCATTACCTGACTGTTCATATTCTGCTTTTAGTGCTAGGCTAACCACACCCCTTGTGTATTGCTGATACAGCCAGACATTCTTCTGTATTGGAAAAGTGGAAGATCTATATAGTTCAAGGTGGCAGTGTGGGTGCATTCCAGTTCATTCTGCCTAAATAAGTTATTTCCACTATTTGGCATCTCCTTAAATGTGTTCTCTTTAAACATCACATCTACTGTATGACCTTCAGTAATACTGCAGGACTATCGCTTGGTATCAAAGTATGGAGATGCAAAAAGAAGCAGCTCATGGGCTCTTCCCACTTGTCATTTTGAAAGAGTGCAGCTCTGTGGGTGAGTGACATAGCTAAGGATCCCTTAATCATATAAGTCCCTTGAAGCTTTCCCAAGAAGAACCTTAACCATAGGCCTGAAATGCTGAAAGGTACTATGTGATGGCTGAATGCAGAAATCACCCTGTTGCTGGTCACCAGAAGTTCCTGGTGACTGAAGGGAGACATCAGTCATAAATCTTTGCAGTGGGTAATTGTGTGATTTATTCTAGCCCAATGAAGTTTATCATCAACCTTCATCATCTTAGCATATTTATTGATCCAAATTCCTACCAAAGATTTAGCAAAATGCTCTCACAGTTTCGAGGTGATAATTTTTCAACCTAACTATAACATTGCAGATGTTGAGCCAGGATACTTCCCCTTAAAATGAGACAGCAGAGGACCATTTCTGGCAGCAATACATCCTAGGAAACATTGAGAATTATCCAGTTTTCTGGCATTGTATGATTCCTATAACTGATTCTATACTTTTGACATCAGGCATCCCACTCTTACCCAGAACAAATCCAAAATACAACTCTGGGACACATCTGCATTTTGATGCAGAGACATTCTTTGGGGTGGGAATGGGGAATTTGATAGCAGACTTTCCCAACTTCATGTTCTCAAGATCTGATGAGTTTTAACCAAGGGTTGGCAACTTTTTGGTATCATATACTCCCTTTTTGTTTTATTTTTTTTCCAGTGGTTGAGGGCTAAGAAAATGTGACAACATTATTAGAAGAGGATATTTTAACTTCATTTTGATTTGAAAAAAAAAAAGCAAGAGAAAAGTAAGTTTTACCAGTGCATTGAATTTTCAGAGAATTAAAACAGTTTTATCTGCTTGCTTGCCTGCCTGCTTGCTTGCTTTTTTCCTATGCAAAAAACAGCAGAAACCATATTTGGTTGGTTACCTCAGGATTGGAGAATGTTGTTTTATAAGAATGAAGAATGAGATCCATTAAAGAAAAGGAGAGAAGAAAAATGACGAGGTTCTATCAGTTTAATGGAAGTGAAAAAAATTATAAGGATTTCCTATCATTCTGCCTATGATGTAAGATTTTAGATATCTTATTTTACTACCACAGTTGCTGGAAAAGAACAAAACAAAGATTTTCAATCATTGAACACTTCTTGAGTTGGAAAATATTCTGATATCATTGGTATTCTGAAACTCTGATGTCATTGACCTTTAAAAGCATTTCCAAGGGACTTCAGAGAATGCTATTCTATGATTCTGAAAAATTTAGGACACATGTGTGTGTGTATGTATGTGTGTGTGTGTGTGTGTGTGTGTGTGTATATGTTTTCTGAGGTTTTCGTGGGTGTTTGTATGTGGGTCTTTGGTTGTTCGGGTTTTCTCCCGCGTAAAATTGGAAGTATCTTGGTGACGTTTCGACGAAGTCCCATTCGTCATCTTCAGGCTGGTGTTTTCAGCTTCGTGCTTCGAGCACACACACACACACACACACACAGACACACACACACACACACACACACACATTAATCGACCATGCACATTCAGTCAGCAGTCTGTTTGCTTTATTGCTTTTCCAAGCTCAATTATCTTAACACATAGCATCACTCTTTTTAATATACGGATTAATGAATTGCACTAACTTTCTATACTACAGGAAATGGCAGTCCCTGAGGTCAGTCAGTTTCCATTTTTCTTGGCGTACTAAAAGGCTACTTGACTAGGTAGATGAGCAAACCACTCAGTTTGAAAAACAACCTCAGCAAAGAAGCTATTCAAATAATTTACAAGCAAGCAGCCTAATTTTATCACTTCTATCTTTTCCTGACATTTACTTTTTAATGTTAATTTCAAACTCCTTAAGGAAGAACTTTCAGTTCAGAAAAGAACTACATAAAAAATGGGAAAATCTGCAAATCATTTGTCAGGTAAAGGGCTTACAATTACCCAAGGTGCAAATTTGCTTTTTTTTTCTCCCTCTCTTACATGTGTTAATTTTGATTGAAATTATGATGTGGAAGAAAACTGTATGAGACAAACAGCAAATGGGAAAGAATTATATGGAATATGTTACATAAAAAAAGTAAAGGTTTTCCTGTCGGTCATGCCTGACTCCAGGGCAAGGGCTCATCTTTGTTTCTTAACCTAGGGGAGCCAGCATTGTCTGAAGACAATTTCCTTGGTCATATGACCAACATGACTATAAGCCATTGGTTTATGGAACACTGTTACCTTTCCACCAAACTGATACCTATTCATCTAGTTGCGTTTGCATGCTTTCGAACTGCTGGATGAGCAGGAGCTAGGGCAAGTAATGGAAGCTCATCCCATTGCGCAGAGCTCAGGTCTTGAACCTGGGCTGTCAGCTCTCCAGCTAACAACCTCAGCGTCTTTAACCGCTGAGCCAACACAGTGAGCTTAACAGTTTCTCTTTCAGCATCTTTTTTTTCCATTCTGTATTGCCTTTTGACTCTCTAGTATACTAATTAAATAAAAGTGGTTTGGTCTTAAAACTTGATTTGATCAATAAATAAATATCTGATGTACCGATCAGCTCTTTGGTGGCAGTGATGGAGCTAATGATGGCAGTGGAATTTTCAGACATTGATGTCATTATTTTTGGATAGCAGCTGCAAAGCTGCAATAGCATATTTATTCACTTTTGAAAAGTGCCAGCAGGCTGTACAAGGCTGCTTGGCGGGCTACACATGCAGCCAGCAGGCCCTGTGTTTTGCTGGCCTGCTTTATCCAATCCAGTTAAACTGCAGAATTTAGGGAGGGGAGTATTTGTGGAGAATAGAGTTATAGATAATATACATTAAGTTATGTTCATGAGAAATCTATGCACAGAAAAAAAGCTACAATCTGGACAGAAGGTGGCAAAACAGATGGATTTCAGGGTTGGCAATGGAGTGAGGCAAATCTGTATGTTATCTCCTTATTTATTCAATTTATATGCTGAATATATATTGAGGGAGGCCAGATTGGAAGAAGATAAGAATGGTTTTAAAACTGAAAGAAAAAAATAATAACCTGTGCTATGCTGAAGACACTAATCTGACAGTTAAAAAAATGCAAATGAACTGGAACTGTAGTAGTGAAATTCACAGAGCACAGTTAAAAAAAAAGGGTTAAGATGAAATGTATGGAAGATCAAACTAATGACAACAAGTAGATACCAGCCTTAGAATTGGCAATGAAAATATGGTAGGACTATTATTATCAAGATAATCAAGCATAAAAAAATATGGCTTGGCACTTGGGAAAGTAGCAAATGAAATATTTGGAAAAGTTATTTAGATATTGTGTTGTGTCTAATCCAATAAAGATCAGAACTATGCAGGAAATTATTTTCCGCATGGCGTTCTATGGAAGCAAAAGTTACAGAATAAAAAAGTATATTGACTCTTTTGAACTTTGATGTTGGAGAAGATTCCTGAAAATATCATGGAAATGCATGAAAACAGAGCTTTTTTTGTCATAGAACGCCCAGAACAGAGTTCCGGCACCTTTTTTTGGGTGGAAACTTGTAGGGTAGGCAAGGTGGGTTGTATGGCGTGTGAATTCCGGCACCTTTTTTTTTTTCCAAAAAAAAAAAAGAACTGGTAGAACATATCGATCTCAAATTCTCACACAAATGAGACACAAATGATTAGGCTCATATTTATAATAGTTTGGACACATTACAGATAGCCTGATCCCTTATAAAGCCACAGCACTGGGAAAGATAGAAGGGGAGCAAAGAAGCTGACAAATAGCAAGATAGATGATTAGAACAGGGGTCTTCAAACTTAGCCCTTTTATGACTTGTGGACTTCAACTCCCAGAATTTCTCAGCCAGCAGAGCTGGCTGGATTAGAAAAGTGATAGGTGCACCTCTGGAAGACCTGAAAGGCCTCTTAGAACATCCTGGAGAAAGTCTTTTGTGTGGTTGTTGAGAGCCAATACTGAGTTAATGTTTCTATTGTCAGCATTATAATTGGAGTCACTACTTGGAGAGTTAGTGTGGTCTGAAATCACATGATTAACAGGTATTCATTGAGAAGTACATTTGTTTTCTTTGTCTTGCTATTAGTCTACCCAGTTTACGGGAACCTGGAAGAAAAATGACAGTAATAGAAGAAAACCAAAGAAATGTGTCAGATTAACATTGAGTGCTAACACAAACTAGTTATATTCTTTCTATACTGGAGCAACTACTGTAGTCTTAGATGTGAGGCAGATTGGAAGTGGGAAAGCATGGTGTGCAGAGTATGGGTATCACACATTTTGGTGATCATCCCATGAGAGATTGTCAGGAAGATATTAATTGTTTCACTTAGCAACCACTTTGTTTAACAACCAAATTTCCATTCCCAATTGTGTTCCCTAAATAAAAACTACATGTATTTATCTTGACTTCCATCATTTAGAGATACAGTAGAAGATTTAAGACTAAACACTAGGGAACTTTTTTTTTCTGGGTAGGACTTGTTTTCAATTAAACCTTTAGCATTTCCTAGCCTATATTCTAATCGGAACATCATGCTGCTGAAACATGAACATCACATTAGAGAACTCAAGATGATGCAATTCTTTTTCTCAGACTCTTTGGTAGGATAACCACCTTCCAAGTCACTATAAAGTGGCTGACATCTCCATTCAGACAGAAAGTTTGTTGTAAATTGATATCTTATATCAATTTGTTTTATGTAGTTGATGGGGAAGATTAATAGCAATGTAAAAATAATAAACAAGAATATATCCTATACAAAAGAATAAAGTAGCAGTGTGTAACCAGAAATAGAAAAGTATGAAAAGTGTCTCAACTTCTTACATATTATTTCCTTGCTGATATTACTTGGTACTTCATTTTCTTTTAAATTTCTCTTTACCAAATTCTACCTTGTATGAATCTCAGGATTTTTTTTCCTGCTAATCATTTAAAACATATATTTTATATTGTTTTTAATTTGTTATTAAGTATGTTTATTGTTCACTTTTTAAATTTTAGATATTTGGATGCTACTTCAAGACCTATGTTCATTCATAGCTAAATAGGAATTTGAACCTGAAATTTATATATAGAGCCCCATAGAATCATATACGCTGTGATTGTATGCTATGTGGCAAGCTGCTGGAGATAATTTAATGAATTCTTGGACTGAATAGAGGGTTGGGTTAGACAACCAACTTTAATTGGCCCCTTCCAACTTATACCTTATGTTATTCTATGAATACAGGAGGACCAGTACAAAATTTATTAAATTTACAATAATTAATTGTTCATTGCAATTTGTTACAAAAATTTGGAAAAACACTACATTTTCATTCAATTTTTCCTACATATGAAGTGTATACACTTTTCTTAGCACATTCTACAAATGTTGACCAAACAATGATTGATGCTTATGGAATCCATGTATTGTTGCCCACTGATGTTCCAACTAATGGGCAACAATAAATGGAATTCAGAAACATCCATCATTTTTAGTGAAGACCAGAGAGAACACATTTTTTCCCATTCTCCGTAATATCTCTTGCAAGTCTATTTTATATTTTTTTTGTCGTTCTTTCTTTTTAGTTGTAAACCTAAGTAAGACAGCTTACCACTTGTTTGTTTTGTGGTTGTGACATTCACTTTCCACTTTAATCTTCATGGTACATAAATACATTAATGGAAATGTTTGCCAAAAGATTATAAAGAGCTGTATACCAGGGCCAGAAAATCCTGTTGGCTTTCTAGTTGGTGCTCAATATACAATTATAGCTTCAAATTCTTATTTACATTTGAAGCCCATAGTGAATCTTTTAATCACAATGAAGAGATTGGGAGTTAGGAATCAGCCACAGAATCACACATTCTCATATATTTCTCTTTCATATAATTAAACTTGTTCTGATTATTGCCAACAGTGTAATAATTCAGGAATAGATTTTTTTTTAAAAAAAAACCCTCTTTAATTATGTATTCTAACTTTGTAAAAATTGAAATGACCTGACCAAAGCAGAGGTGAGCCTGGCAGTATTACAGGAGATTGGTTTGGTAATAGCATGTGACACCTCCAGGTGCCATACGTCTCATATGCTTTCAACCAATGTTAATGTATGAATAGTCTTTAATAAAAATCCACTGGCACATAATAGATGAGGTTAAGAGCTGGCTGTTGTTTTATAATAATTTTGATAAAGCCTAATGAGAATATTGACAGTGGCTTTCATAAAAACACTGATTTCCAGGTCTTATATGGCTTACAACTCAGGATTGTGAAGGAAAGATACCCTTTGATGGTCAGTGTAGATAGGAATATGCCATCAGGAGACAGTTTGGGCAAGATTTGCTGAATTCAGATTGCCTGGAACCCAGTCTGATATATGGCTGCCAAATTCAGAATTGCACTAAGATTATTTCTTCTCACAGGCCCTAACTCAGTGGTTCTCAACCTTTCTAATGCCGTGACCCCATAATACAGTTCCCCATGTTGTGGTGACCCCCAAGTGGGTGTGGCCACCAATAAGAGGGAGTAGGACAGCTAGGGAAAAGGGAACAAAATGGTGGACAGCATGGTTTGGCGACCCCCATGAAATGGTCGTTCGACCCCAAATGGGGTCCCGACCCACAGGTTGAGAACCACTGCCCTAACTGGTCCAGGAACAGGAAAGAATTCTCTTGGGTTACCTAAGCCCAGACATCCTGGAGAAGACATACTCTTTTTGTTCCAACCAAATTGTATCCATCTGTCATTTTGTGCATACTTGTATGTGTATGTGCATGGCTCTTCTTCCAGTCCTGGAATGTTTCATTTTAGGGTGGTACACTATTACAGGCTAAAGTCAGATGGAGCAGGATACCATAATGATAGCAGAGTATCATAATGACCAGTATTCAGCATTCAGAACAAAATGAGCATTCAGAACAAAATGAGCCCATGCTTTTCCAGAGTAATTACTGTATCTAGGGGGCAGGGTTTCTGGTCTTCTGACTGGCAGATAAAAAGATGAGGGATGTGTGTGGCCCTTTAAGTCAGTTTTTGATTCCTGGTGATACCCTGGAAAAGTCCCTGCTGCTTTCTAGCTAAGATTATCAGAAGTGGTTTGCCATGGCTGCTTCCATGGTCTGAAAGAAACTGACTAGCACAAGGTCATCCAGTTGTCTTTATGCCTAAAGCAGGACTAGAACTCACAATCTCCCTCTTTTTAGCTTGACATCAGATGCCAGAAGGCATGATCTGGGAACAGGGTGTTAGGTAGTTTAAAACGATTTCTTATTTTTGCTTGTTTGAGAGACGGAAATCATTCAAATATTGCTATAAGTAGCCAGGCACTTTGATTTCATTGAGCAAACACTAGTTTAGTGGCAGAGACTTTTAACTTCTAATTGCAGATACTGATCTACTAGCAGCAATTTGTAATTTCATGCCACAAAATACCATTTGAGCTCAGGGCAATTTGGGATTTTCTACTGCAGAGTAGTTTGATGGCAGAGAAAGCTCAGTTTCACATCTCCTTAGTTCTGCTGGGAGCAATGAGAGGAAGCAAAACTGATTTAATAAGCCATTTGCCATTTCACTGTGCCAGAGGAGCACACATGCTCCTCTGGCACAGTGTTGCCAGAGGAGCATTCTATGCTATGTAGGGAACCTTATGTATATAATACCCTCTCCACAGCATTCTCTTTTTCCAAAGCTGAAATATGATAACCATAACTTTTCACCTACATTATGTGAACAGCATGGGATTCATTAAGTAAGCAGTTTTATTTTTAATAATAAACACAGGAAATACAAAATAGACAAGAAGGAAAAGTATTGGTTGTAAGAAAGGAAGGCGCACAAGTGTGGACAAGGATTACTCGAAGTTCTTAAAGTTTGGGCTGGTATATACAATAAATGTGAGTCTTTATATATTAGTGCTGTCAGCCATTCGTGGTGTTAAATATTAGGATTGTGCATGTTTTGCCAATGATGCAAAGAATCATTTGAAAAGAACACTTAAGGCCTCCATGAGCACTTGTATTCACTGATTAAGGAAAGTCTTTTTCCATTTTCTACACAAGCCTGAGGGAAAAAAGGGATTGTTGCTTTAATGAATCAAATCATTTAAGCAGTGCTTCTTTAATGGGATTCCTAGATAGCTGCATCTTGTTCTAGTTTATACAGAACCAAGAAAAAGAAAGAGGGGACAACTTTTATGGATAGCAGAGAGGTGAAGGTGTAATACACTTCTAAACAATAGGAAGAATGGTTGGAGGAATTGAGTATGGCTAGTCTAGAGAAAAGGAGGACTAGGGGTGACATGAGTTTTCCAATATTTGAGAGGCTGCCACAAAGAAGATGGACTCAACCTGTTTTCCAAAGCACAAAAGGCAAGACAAGAAACAATGGATGGAAACTGATCAAGGAGAGAGCCAACCTAGAACTAAGGAGAAACTTCTTAACCAGTGAGAACAATCAACCAGTGAAATGGCTTGCCTTCAGAAGTTGTGGGTACCTCATCATTGGAGGCTTTTAAGATGAGACTGGAGAGCCATTAAAAGGCTTTCCCTAGGATGATTTGGTTAATCCTTTAAAAAAACTTGAGGAACAAAATTTGTCAAGCTCCACTTAATGGGCAAGACCAAGGAAAAAAGAATGAAGCAGATTTTAGTAAGCGATCTTTAATGCTAAACTGAAATCTTGGAAACTGTAATAGGACTTCTCCAGCCTTGGTTAGAGTTCGTTCGTTCGTTCATTCATTCATTATCTGATGTGTTTTTTCCCCCAGTCTTCTTTACCAGATTTTCTTTCAACTGACTTGCCTCAGCTTTCCTACAATCTCTTCCACTTGGTTATCTTAGCCTTTTTTTGCCCAAGCTGAATATTAGCCAAGAATGCAGAAGCATGTCCCCCCCAGATAGGAGCTTGATTCGTTATGTTGAACTGTCCTCATATGTTTTAATAGGTCTCCACTCTTCCAGAGCAAAACAGGAAATCCCTCAGGTTCCCTCCCCCTCTTTTTTTAAAAAAATAATTGGTAATGTTGCAAAAAAGTGACTGCTGGACTCTATAGTGAAAACAAACATTTTAGTTCTTAATTAGACTTTTCAAGGAACAATTTGTTTTATCTATTTGTATGTGTGTGTATGTGTGTGTGTATAGAGATAAAAAGAGAGACAGAAAGAGAGAGAGAGAGACAGAGAGAGAGAGAGAGAGAGAGACAGATCTTAAACTCTCATTGTTATTATCATTAATTGAACGAAAGTATGCATGACAGAAAAACAGTTTTTCCTGAATCAAAGTACTTTAAATGGGCTAACATACAGAATGCATCCATGACTCCTGAGGATTTGAACTTTGGAAAAGTTGTGACTGTTCAGGCTGTCACTGTGGTCACATGGTTATCATTTTCAACATTCCATGACAGTTTCCCAGCCAGTCTTGCAATCCCTTGATCCCTCTCTCATCTAGCAGCAAGGAATTAACTCATGATGTGACTCTTAAAGAAGAAACAACTTTAAGGTGCAATAAGAAAGACCTGTATATTTTTATTGCCTTACATGTACCTTCTGTGAAACACAAACATGCATATTATTTATATCCCAGTTTTGTTCAGGAGCTCAAGGCACATACATAGTGCTCCATCCTCCTATATTACTTCACAACAACCCTGTGCAGTAGGTTGGGCAGAAAGTCACCATGTGAACTGCTGGATTCTCTAGAAGGAGTAGAAACTGAATCTCTGGTGTCAAATACATTAGACACTATACATTAATCCTTGCCCATCCTGTTTCATTTTTCAACTGTTTCCTATTCTGAAATTGAGTGCAGATTGGCATCTCCTTTGTCTTCTATTTTTAAGCTCTCTGACAACTTCCTATAATTCATGGGGAAGCCAGCAGGGATTCTAAACTGTTCTGAGGTGAGATGAAGAAACAGAGGATGAAAGGGCTGCATTTTACCAGAATCTCAAGGAAAGGTACAGAAAGAGGAGACAAGAAAAGATAGAGAAGGAAAGATTAACTTAGGAATATGTGACAAATGCTAATTACTGTGAGAGATTCTCAGCATGATAACACCAGCCTTGAAGAGGAAAGCTTGCAAAATGTACGAGGTACACAGAGTAATATCGCTGCTGCTGTTAGTGCCACGGCCAAAATTTGCCTTCACTGCTCCCTGGAGAAACCACCAATTTCTGTTGTGTAAAGGGAAAGGTCTGGATAGGAAATTTACAACTTCTACCTAATGAATTCTTCAATTTATATAGCAACTATATGTCCATTACAAACGAGTTCAGGAAGAACATCAGACAATAAAACTGCCAAAAAATTCCTTGCAATGAAATAAAAATGGAATCCTTCTATGATTATTCAAGGACAAATCCATCATTATATTGGACATTTGATGCCAGACCCCAACCAGCAAGCCAATTTACACAGCTTTCTCAGCTATAGTCTTATTTCCCTCTTTCTAACAATAATCTCAATTCAGATAGTTCTTAATTTTGACCACAAGGGAGCTCATAAGTGGTCATAAGTGATCACGGTTGTAAGTTGGGGTACCACATGATTAGATTCAGTTTTATGAACTAATTTACAAAGGTTGTAAAGTGAGTCACTACAGTCTGAGGGGGACATGACATTTTATAACTTGTTAACTAACACAGTTATTTTGTATTTTAATTTGACTTATTTTCTCTCTTTTAAAATAATATTCAGGCGCATTATAGACTGGAATGTAGGAATAGTTTTTAACATTCCTAAACTGAAAAGATAAATGGGCTGGAAACTATCTCCAGATAAGAAAAAGTTTATTAGTACAAATTGGGATTTCGTTTATCTCTTTTGCAAACTCCAAACAATATTTTTCCTTACAATTTACACCCCTTCTCACCTCAGACCTCATTTTAATAAACATGTCTTTATGGGATGAAAATACATAACATGTTTGATTGCATGTAACTGATTTCTTATGCAAAGGAGAGGTTATTTTTATCCTGTCCAATCAACTTTCCTCTTGAATTTTTGTTGTTGTGTTAACTATAAATGAATGGAAGATGGATCTCAAGGTTCTCCCTTTTCATAGAGAGATCCCACTTTATCAGGGTACCCTAATAAACTGCTTTTAAATGATCCTCTGACTCAGTTGCTTATTGGGAAGGTAAACCGAGGCAGAACCTAGCGCCAGATTTGGCTATCAGGTCATTAAGTAAGTCATGTGGCCATTGAGCAAACCCAACATGTACAATGATCATTTTGTCCAGGAACCAGAAAAAAAAGTTGCAAATCATGATCATGTGACCATGGGACACTGCAATCAGTCCTAAATGTGAACTAGTTGCCAAGTGGCCAAAAGGCAATTATATGACAGCAGATGTATGTGGCAGTTGTATCTTCAAAAACAGATCAGAAGTAGCTTTTTAAAAGTCCGTCGTAAGTTTGAACAGTTGTGAAGCAACCAGTCATATTTCAAGGACTACCTGTATCTGGGGTTTTTTTTCTCATGTATTTTTTCTTCCTTGTCCACTTTTCCTTCCATGGAGAATTTTATAGCACCAGTCAGGCCTCTCCAATTTGCACAGTGTTTATAGAGAATATATTGTGTTTTTTCTACAGCATGTTTCCAATAATTATTAAAAAGCAATTGTTTGTGGAAAATCTATAACTGTATCTGTCAGGGATATGCTATTTGTTTTGTTTCACTGTTACACTAATTTTGGTCTATTTCTAGCTTAGTAAACATTTAATAGATGCACTGAAGGTAGTATGATTGACTTCAGAACAGATATGTCAACAACAGCACTATTAATGTGTTTAGAAAAGAAAATATTAAATATAGTGTAATTTAAAATGATACAAATATTGTTTTAACTATTGGTTATATGCCACCTGGAGTTAAATTTAGTGATAAGGCAACTATGTAAATGTATTAAATAAATATAAATACTAAATATCTGCATAGAAACAAATGTATAATAGAAAAATAGAATGGAAAAAATAGACATTGCCTATCTTAGATATCACTAATGGATTGCAATGAAAGGGTTTTTTATTACGTATAAGAAGTATATTTCTTATTTTTCTTATAATTAATAGATTTGGTTTGTTTTTTAACATATGAGAATATTTTTTTATTATTATTAAGTTGTGTCCACCTAACCTCTCCCAAGTAAAACAAAGCAATATAGAAGAAGAGTTATTATTAAAGGTTTATACCTATGAATCCCTCTGAAATGTTATCAAATGGATTAAAGTGCATATAATATAGATGTAGAATATCCTAGGATCATCCCTGAGGTTGTCAGATACAAATTCAAAGGGTATTTTGTGTGTAAAAGATTCTAAAGAATAGCTAGTACTAAGCTACTACAACCAAACAATAGTCTGACTCAAAATAACTTAATTTCTTATGCAGGTTTGAAAGACAGGAAATATAAGATTGTCATATATCAATCAGCTGCAATAATTATTGCAAACATAAAATGTTGGTTTTGCTATATCTAAAGAACATGGATAATGCAGGATTTTTGAGTTCCCAAAGTGATATCATTTCTCCTTATTTAATAAATAAATAATTCTTGGGAGCTAGCCAACCAATCTGTGGCTGCCTTGCCATGAGAAACAGGGTCTTCCTAATTTGTTGTCCAATTTTTTACTTAATTGTTATGCTTGTTCTCAGGTAACTGAGTGGAATAATGAGCCTTAATCCTCTAAACCAGAGGTAGGGAATGATGCCCCCTTTATGACGTGTGGACTTCAACTCTCAGAATTGCTGAGTTGTCGTGGCACAGTGGTTAGAATGCAGCACTGCAAGCTACTTTTGCTGGCTGCCAGCAGTTTGGCAGTTTGATTCTCACCACCTCAAGATTGACTCAGCTTTCCATCCTTTTGGGGTCGGTAAAATGGGGACCCAGATTGTTGGGGGCAATATTCTGACTCTGTAAACTCTTAGAGAGGGCTGTAAAGCACTGTGAAGTGGTATATAAGTCTAAGTGCTATTGCTATTGCTATGAAAGCAACCAGTTGCAATCTCCAAGTCATCAGATAAACAGCAGATAAAGAACAAACTTCAACCAGCGTGGCATAGTACTTCTCCTCTGATTCATTGCTCTCATTCATCTTAGTGCTCCATAATTTGTAAAGATGTAGGCAACATATAAATATTCACGACAAGTCTGAAAATAAACCATCTAGCATTCCTTCTTTGTGCTAGAAAGAAGCAGAACATGAAATAGAGCTATAGGCAAATCTGAACACTTCAGCCACTCTTCAAGGGAAAATAAAAGAATAAGATAATTGAGGCCCTGCCCCGTAAATGAATCCCAGAACTGTGGAAGCTTGACAAACAATAAAGAAGGTGGTGGGGAGGAAATACCTTACAGCAGTGCTTCTCAATTATTTTCTATCATGCCCCCCTAGGAAGAAGAAAACATTTCGCGCCCCCCGCACGACTGTAAAAAATTTTTTTCTGTACAGAGGACCGATTTCCGGGTCTAAAAGTCACACGGGCGGATTTGGCCAATCAGGATAGAGCATCATGTCTATCCAATCGGGTCCTTTGCATATGTCACGTGCGTTGGCGGTCATGTTGTCCTCCGCGTCGGGCTGCCGCTTGCGAGTGAGTCAGATGATCCGATCTAGAAATCCAATATGACAGTATTTGCTGAGCTCAAACGAGCCCCCCTTTACGGAGCCTCGCGCCCCCCCTGGGGGGCGTGCCCCACTATTTGAGAAGCACTGCCTTACAGGAACTCTTGCCCAAGCTTTCTAATAGCTGAGTGAGTATGGTAGCTTCTGTCAAGCTTGGAAGTGTCAACAGGTATTATATATGATTTATGTGCAAAATGGCTCCCAGTTCAATTCACTGGAAATAGGGATCAAATTATTTCCAATATATCATGTCAATCTCACATGTGTTCATTCAAGTTCTAGTTTGACTATTAGGTTATAGTTTGAAAAAAAACTTGGTGGAAAGTCCATGTTTGTTTTTCCTTCTACCAAATACGTGACATAGCTATCTATCAATCTCTATCTCTATCATCTCAATTATCTCTATTTTTATTATCTCTATCTCTGTCATCTATATTTATATCAGATATGTCCCTTCAAGTCATTGACATTGAACCAGTCCCTGCAGTTTTCTTGGCACAATTTTGGAAGTGGTTTGCAATTGTCTTGTTCCTAGGCCTGAGAGAGACTGATCCATGCAAGGTCACTTAAATGGTTTTGTACCTAAGGCAAGTCTAGAACTCATTCTCATAGTTTCTAGCCTTATACTTTAACCAATACACCAAACTGGCTCTCATCTGTGTCCATATTTGTATCTTTATCCAAACTGTATCTGTATCCATATCTGTATCCATATCTGCAGAGGTGGGATTCAAATATGTGAACAACCAGTTCTCTGTGTGGATGCTGCTTCCAGAAGTCCATTCTGGGCCTGGGCAACAAAAAATTAGCTACTGGTTCTGCCAAACTGGTGCGAAATGGCTGAATCCCACTACTGCATATCTGTCTGTCTTAGGTACTTGAGTGAATAACTACATTAGACATTTGAAGGAAGTGAAAAAGCTGGAGAAAAATGTATTTATTATTATTGTGCAATTACGTTGGGGCACTTAACAACAGGAAATTTAACCACAACTTCATACATTTCCATTTTCTATTAAGAACACCACCAACCCTCTGCCTCCCATGATTGCCTTATCTCAACAACACAACCAACAGAAACTTTGAAGTTATTATAAAGTATGGATGAAATAAAGCAGAAACTGCATCCAGTTTTGGTCACCACAATGTAAAAAAGATGTTGAGACTCTAGAAAGAGTACAGAGAAGAGCAACAAAGATGATTAGGGGACTGGAGGCTAAAATATATAAGGAACGGTTTTCAAGGAACGGTTGCTGGAATTGGGTTTGTCTAGTTTAACAAAGAGAAGGATGAGAGGGGACATGATAGCAGTATTCCAATATCTCAGGGGCTGCCACAAAGAAGAGAGAATTAAGCTATTTTCCAAAGCACCTGAAGGCAGGACAAGAAGCAACTGGTGGAAACTAATCAAGGAGAGAAGCAATCTAGAACTAAGGAGAAACTTCCTGACAGTAAGAAGAATCAGTGGAATTGCTTGCCTTCAGAAGTTGTAGGTGCTCCAACACTGGAGGCTTTTAAGAAGAGACTGGACAGCTATTTGTCCGAAATGGTATAGGATTTCCTGCCTGAGCAGGGAGTTGGACTAGATGACCTCCAAGGTCCCTTCCAACTTTACTATTATTATTATTATGGATCATCGCACAGTCAGCCAGATGTTCAGACTGGATTTGGCATTTTGTCTACCTATCGAGTCCTTACCCAGGACCTGGGATAGGCAGATGTGGATGTTTGATGGTATTACAGATATCGTCGCAGGATGGAAGCAGTTCCTAGTAAGGCCGCCTTTTGCAATTGACTAATAGCGAATTTGTCAATGCCAATGGTGTTCAAGTGGTGCTCCAGTTGTTTTGGGATTGCACCCAAGGAGCCTATTACTATTGGTACTACCCTTGCTTGCTTTTGCCACAGTCTTTCTATTTCTATTTGTAGGTCTTTGTATTTTGTTATCTTCTCCAGTTCTTTCTCTTCTATTCTGCTGTCTCGAGGCACTGCCACGTCCACTATCCAGACTTTTTTGTCTTTCTTATCGACAATTGTTAAGTCTGGGGTGTTATGTTGCAGGTGCTTGTCTGTTTGAATTCTGAAGTCCCAGAGCAGTTTAATTTTATCATTTTCTATGACTTTCTCTATTTTATGATCCCACCAGTTTTTGCTTACAGGCAAATGATATTTTTTGCAGATCTTCCAATGCACCATTGTTGCTACTTTGTCATGCCGCTGCTTGTAATCAGTCTGTGCAATCTTCTTGCAACAGCTTACCAAGTGGTCCACTGTTTCTTCAGCTTCTTTGCATAGGCGGCACTTACTGTCTGTTGCTGTCTTCTCAATTTTGACTTTGTATGCATTTGTCCTTAAGGCTTGGTCTTGTGCAGCCAGAATTAGTCCCTCGGTCTCTTTCTTCAATTTTCCTGCTCTTAGCCATTGCCAGGTTTTATTATTATCTGCTTTCCCAGCTATTTTTTTCATGTATTGGCCATGTAGTGCTTTGTCTTCCCATGCCTCTATTCTGTTCTTCATTTGGTCTTTCTTGTAGGCCAGTTTGGTCTCTCCAGTAGCTAGTAAGCCTTCCTGATATACTAATTTCAGTGCATCTTCATCATTGTTCTTCAGATATTCTTCCAAAGCCATTTTTTCTTCTTCAACCATCTGATGTACTTGTAGCATTCCACGCCCACCTATTTGCCTTGGTAGATAAAGTCTATCAATGTCACTTCGTGGATGAAGGGCATGATTCATTGTCATTATTTTTCTGGTCTGCCTATCCATTGCTTTTAGTTCTGCTTGAGTCCAGTCCACTATTCCAGCTGTGTACCTAATGACTGGGATTGCCCAGGTGTTGATTGCCTTTATGGTATTTCCTCCATTGAGTTTGGACTTTAAGATCTTCTTCACTCTCTTGATGTATTCACCTCTAATCTTTTTCTTGACTTCAGTGTGCTTGATGTTGTCAGCTTGAAGGATACCCAAGTATTTGTAGTACTCTTCCTCATCCAGACTCTTAATGTTATTTTCGTGGGGCATCTTGATTCCTTCAGTTTTCACTATTTTTCCTTGTTTGATAGTAAGTGTGGCACATTTGTCCAAGCCAAACTCCATTACAATATCTTGGCTATATATACGGACAGTGTTGAGCAGCGATTCTATTTCAGATGATGTTTTTCCATACAGCTTCAGATCATCCATGTAAAGGAGGTGGGATAGTCTGGCAGATGTTTTTGATGTTTGATAGCCATGTCCTGAGTTATTCAGTATTGTTGACAGAGGAAACAGTGCAATAACAAATAGTAATGGTGATAATGAATCTCCTTGAAATATTCCTCTCTTGATATTAACCTCTCCCAGCTTCTCACCATTGATCTGCAACTGTGTCTTCCATTGTGCCATCGATCTTTGCACAAATTTTCTGATGTTTCTACTGACTCCTGTTATTTCTAGGCACTTTATTATCCAATCATGTGGCAGAGAGTCAAATGCCTTTTTGTAGTCAATCCATGCCACATTCAGGTTGGTCTTCCTTCTCTTGCAGTTTTCCAAGATCATTTTGTCTATTAGGAGTTGATCTTTTGTTCCTCTGCTATTGGGGCGGTTTCCTTTCTGCTCAGGTGGAAAGAGATTGTTTTCAACTAGATGCTGTTGTACTGCATCAGCTACTACACCAGTTAGTAATTTGAAAGTTGTTGGTAAGCAGGTAATTGGCCTGTAGTTACCTGGTGTTGCCCCTTTTGCTGGATTTTTCATTATTAGGTAGGTTTTCCCAGTTGTTAGCCACTTTTCAATTTCTCCTCCTTGTAGTATATTGTTGAACTGCTTGGCAATGAGTGGGTGTATAACAGTTAGATGTTTCAACCAAAACCCATGCAGTTCATCTTCACCTGGTGCTGACCAATTTTTGATTTTCTTTGCTCTTTTTTCTACCATTTTTGTTGTTATTACTAGTTCTTTCATTTCAACTTCTGTTTTATTTGCATCCACCTCTTTTAACCAAGCCGCATCCTTGTTGTATTTCTTTGGGTTATCCCATATCTGCTTCCAGAACTGCACTGTTTCTTCCTTGTCAGGTACTGACTGATTCCTTGCAATTTCTCCATTGATGGATTGGTAGAAACGTTTCTGATTGGATTGAAATTGGAGGTTCTGCCTATAGTTTGCAATTCGAGCTTCATATCTACTGATTTTCCTGGCTATAGCTGTTATTTGTTGCTTTATTATTTCCAGTGCTTCCTTGATCTTCCTTGTTTCTAAGTGGTATTTCTTGATTAGGTATTCTTTGGTCTTCTTGTTCTTCAGCTTCTTTTCTTTCATCTGTTCTAGCTTGCTTGCATGTGATCTTAACTTGCTGATCTTATTTTCTAGTCTAACCTTCCATTTTTGTGGTGCACTGTTTGTTTGTTTTTCTTCTTTGTTGATTTTGCATCCCAGGTATTCTGTTATAACTGCAGCTGTGCTGTACATTAGTTGGTTTGTTTCTTGCAGTGAATTGGTGCTTATACTTGCTATTGCAGTATTTGCATCTTTTAATGCTTGTGCTAGCTGTTTCTTTGAAACAAGCTTCAATGCAGGCAGCCTTATTCTGTTGTTTTTGTGCTGTTCTAGATGCTCAGTTATTCTTTGTTTCAATTCTTTTATTTCTTTAGTTAGAGGGTTTTGTTCTTCCTGAGGAAGAGGTGCCTGGTTTCCAAATGAGAACAGTTGTATATCTCTACTGGATTCTTTCACTGCCAACTCCCCCTGGTTTGCCTCTACATTCTGAATTACTTCTGGTAAGGCTTTGATTTCTTTGCCCTGGGTAAACCTTTGCAGTTCGTCCAATTCTGTTTCTGTAAATACTTTATTTCGTGTTATAAATCGGCGTTGATCTGCTAGTCTCTGTTCTGTTATTTCTGATTCTGGATGTTGTTCTTTCCAGAACTGGTGCATTCGTTTTAGATATCTTCGTCTTGTTGGACTTGATCTGTAGTAACAGATCATTATTTCTTTGTTTTCCATCACTGTGTATCTGCGACGGGTAAACACCTTTTCTTCCAGTAGTTCTGCAGCTGCTGGCCCTGGTTGCTCAGCCAACAGTCCTGAGTCCTGTAACCCATTTTTCACCAGATATCCAGGAACTCCAATATCTAGCGCGGACCTTGTTAACCCGGGCGACATCCGAGCCGGTATGGCATTCTGAAATTTACGTCTCACCATATTTTTTATGGGAGAGACACTCTTTGTCTGACTCCTCTGATGAGACCTGTCCAGTATGGTTGAACCTCTGGCATAGCTCTCATCTTCCTCAGAGTACACAAGCCCCACAACCACGTCAAGGTAGTGCCTCACTGGGGGATTATTATTATTATTATTATTATTATTATTATTATTATTATTATTATGTAGAAATTTCTTTTTTGGAAGAAAATTCTTTGGGGAAAATTGGAAATGGATTTTGGGCAGAGTTCTCCTAAAATTCATTTGGGTAGCTCAGCTATTCTCACCTTAAAAGATACCTAGAAATACTGAAGAGCAATACTAAAGGGAAATATAACTGGAAACATCTTAAAACACATGCACATATATTTAGAATTTGAATATTTAGAGTTGCACCCAATTTCCTTAAGCCACCACCAGATATATTTCATGTATTTAACAATCTGTACTCTGTAAAATATTTTTATTCTTGTGAACAAAACCCATTAGATATAGAAGTAGATGATGGCAGACATTTAAATTACTATCCCTTAACCAAGACCTCAGCACTAAACCTATTGGTTTGTTCTAATTTATGAAGTCAGCTGTTCTACATCATCCTTTACACCCCCCCCCAAAAAAAATGAAAATAAACATTTAATGATTAGACTTTTAGTTAATTTTTTAACACAATTTACTTTATAATTCACCTTTGAAATAAAAGATAATCTAATCTTGTATTTGAACTCACTGAATACACAAAATTCCAGTTGTGCCTACATGGAAGCAGTGAGCATTGTCCTAATAATTATTAACATCTGACTGTGAAATATAATACATGATAATAGGTATCAGTCTAGTGCCAACCTAATATGAACTACGTTTTAAGATAAATACTTTAGTAAAAGAATAGATGTGTGGCAGTTGAAGATTGAATAATAAGTGAAAGAGGTAGGTGAATAGAATAATTGAATTAGTCTACCACTGAGATTAATCAACTGTTTAAGATTAGATTATTATTTTTTGTTAGCATCCACACTGTGAAATGTTCTGGTTGTTATTTTAGTTTTAATCAGTAGGTGCCACATCCTCTGGTGAATTTTCTGTAATAATAAAGGATGTGGAACATTTCATTTGCATTTGCTTTTTAACGTCTAGGAACAACCAACATGACACAAAAATGAGGCATGATTCATGGGTATTTGTGGTAGGACATGTTTCATAATGTATCCTAATAAAATTATTATGGCATAAAATGACTTAACAAGGATAAGGGTAATTGAGCTATAATACACACACGGCATATGAAGTGCTTTAAATGATCACTGGATCTTAGCTTTTTAAGATTCTCCTTAGTTAATGTCCTCTTTTACTGACTAAAAATAGAGAAAGAATATAAAAGACAAACAAGCAATAACAACAACAATAGCCTATTTTACTAACAGCTGAATATTTGAAGGACTAAGCATGGGCATCAACAAGATGAAGCACATGAAGCATGTGAGCCATTATAGAAATTATGTGCCATGATGCAGCTGATGTATATGTACATGTTTTGATAGTTTTTTGGAAAGCCAAAAGAATCAGTCATATCTGATATTATTTGCATGACATTGTCATGATACAGGTGACATCATTATAGCATCTACAGATTGCTTATGAGACTGAATAGATCAGTGGTTCTCAACCTGTGGGTCGGGACCCCATTTGGGGTCGAATGACCATTTCACGGGGGTCACCAAACCATGCTGTCTGCCATTTTTTTCCCTTTTCCCTAGCTGTCCTACTCCCTCTTATTGGTGGCCACACCCACTTGGGGGTCACCACAACATGGGGAACTGTATTATGGGGTCACGGCATTAGAAAGGTTGAGAATCACTGGAATAGATTGTTTTCCCCCAGAACTGTGGCTAAATTGGGATTATTCAGTAAAGTAAAATATGGTTGGTCTGAATTCAGGATATCATATCTATTCAGCTACCATATTTCTTCTATGGTTCAACCTAGGCAATGAACTGATAGACTATTTAAATAAAATATAGTATGGCATGTTTTGTGAACATAGACATTGTGTCATTTAGTTTTGGCTGCTCCATGTGAATTTGATTGTCTTTCAAAATGGTGGCTGACTAAATAATGTGGAATTTCCCAGTATAAAATTAAATCTACTGTAGAATGAGAATCTCCTCTGATTGTTTATACCAGGAATACTCTTTTTTAATGATAGGTGGAAAAGATAATCTAGAATACTACTTCACAGAGTAATCAGATTGAGGAGTGCAATGGGGTAAATTCCTAGAAATAAAACCTGCCTTTTTATTTGAATTTAGAGCAATCTAACTGGGAAAAGAAAAGAGTAAAGAGAAAGAAAAATTAATTGGATTAGAAAGAGGTTGTCAGAAAGAGAGAGAATGAGTGATGAATGGTGCTACCTCATTCCTGCTTAACAGTATTATATGACCTTTAGCTAAGTACTTTTGCAGGACTGAAGGCTATAACAACAACAACTACAACAACAGTAACAAAGATTGTCTATGTCCAATTTATAAGTATGGATGAAGTCTCTAGAGTAAAAATACTTGAAAAGAATGGACTGCTTCACACAGCACAATACTTTGTAATGTTGCTATTGTTTGACTTATTACATTATGTGAATCCAAATAATTTTGGTTTATTCAAGCAACCCAAGCTTGTTCTTTTCTTGTTAATATCTTTGGGAAAATACCAATGCTCATCCTTCTAAAATCTTTGCTGAAAGTCATTCTAGTCTTTCAAATATCACAACAGGATCCTTGGATTCACTTTCAAAATTCAGTGAGGAATATGAAATAATGCTTTCTATAATGCCATTTACAGCGAGTTTGGTGCAATTGTTAAAGCAGCATGTTCAGGCAGTTCAAATGAGTATAAAGATCTATTGCAAGTTTAAAGTCTCTGCAAGACTCTGAGCTACTAATGGTCAAGGGAAATGAGCAAGAGTTAAGAAAGGAATTTAATTTATCTCTTGTGGATGCCTAGGGACTCATGACTGATGGCACATTTGACTCCTCCCTTGGACTCAGCCTGGGTGTTTTTTTAATATTAAATTTTCATGGTGTTTTTTGCTTGCGTGCTCTCAAAAATAAGAACCAAACTCAAATTCAGATTGCCAAAAAATTAAACTACACTTGTTTATCCTTGGCTTGAACACAAATAACTACATATGCAATTCTCCAATAATTTGATATTCAAACATGTGCAGAAGGAAGCAATAACATAATGTTGTTTTTTTTTTTAATACTCAAGGGAAAATTCACTGCAGAGTAAATGAATCAAATAAAAGGCTGGAAAACAGATGCATTTCCTAAGTCAGATACACACAGAGAAAAGACTGGAAGCTTGGAGGAGACCCTTTATCAAGATTCTATGAGCTGCTGCTTTCTGTTTCTAAACCAGGGCTTTTCGTTAACAAACAGGACACGTCAGGGGCTTTATGAAAACATTTTCTTCTATTTACAGCAGGGAGAAGTTATCATGGATTCCCCTCCAGTGAATGAATCAAGTCATTAAAGTGGCATTTACATTGAAAAGCTTTTCACTGGGCTTTTTGTCAGTCCTTTGAAACAGGAATGGAATGAAATGAATGGGGGGTAGCTTACAAGTGATGCCTTGTTGAATATATGTGGGAGCAAACAGCCCCCATTGTGGGTGCAGGTGGGAAAGAAAAATGAATGGACAATGAGAGTAGCTGAAAGGGACAATCTCATTATTGATGGGCTCAGCATGTAGCTTTAATGAGGTTTAGGACAGCAGCAAGGACCTCATAATATATGAGCCTTCCTTCCATTTTCAGACTGAAATATATATATACTACTTCATTGTAGTAACTTAAGTGTGATCCTTTAGACTTAGCATGTTTATCTGAGATAGAATCAGTGAAGAACAAATCTATGCTTAAATTGTTCTGTTCAAGAAAGTAACTAAATTCCAGAGATAATAGCTAGGTTTATATATATAGTAAATCCATAAATATTTTAACTATGATTTTGTAAAAAAAAAATTACAATTGTGTAAGGTCTTACAAACATTACACCAACCTAATAAACAGTTTTGTGACTAATATAAGACAGACTTTTCCAACTTGGAAACCCCCCGAAGACCATAGGATGCAAATTTTTGAAACTGCCCTTCTCAAGAAAAGTGATCCAGGTCGGGGGAAAAGAAAATGGGTTTCCCAATTTTTTTAAATATGGCTGTATATATGCAGGGAAAATTGTTCATGTGTAGAACCAATCTAAACCAAACCAACACCATCCTGTATCCATACCTACTAATTGTCTTTCTATTGTAGTTAGAAAGGCATGAAGGACTGCCTTCCTGATTTTGTCTAAGATTCATTTGTCTAACAATACAGTACAACTGGTGTGTCTGGTCCTTAGAGTCTAACATTCCATGAAAGAGAAATCTTAGGAAGGAAACATCTGCCCTTTGGCTATGGAGAAACTTCATTTTATAGAGCCTGTAGTTCATTCTGAAATCTTGGCCTTATTTGTTGTGGAACAAAATGTTATGGTTCATCAAGAAGTACATAAGAATCAAAAAAATGTGCATCTTTAGAAACTATGGCAACTACTCTCTTTTCCCATTCCCTCATTCTAAATACTGTACAGGAAATAACAGAGACATTGTGCTGGGTATCTAGTTTCTCGTGTTAGTTATTCATATTGTCACTGCAAAATTCTTCCTTTGGTTTCTGTACCCCACTGCTTTTAACTTTCAACTGAATGCACAGATTAATTAGCTACATATGACTTTGCTGCAGCATCTGTGGGTTGGATTCTAGTTTTAATTGTTTAGCTTCTTGAACTACTTCATCTAATCTAAAATTTGATTTTAATAATAATTTTAATATAATAGCTTGAAAGTGTTAAAAGTGTTAAACTATTATGAAACCATGTTTACATCCTTCTAAGCTGATATATAAGCACAAGAATGAGATGTTTTCCCAGTGAAATTGTTTCTACTCTCTATTATAATGTTCTGCAGATTTTTTTGTTCCAATATTTTCATTTTGCCACTAACAACTTTCCTATTCTTGACTTCTTCTTTTCTCCACCACTCATGCAAAAAAAACCCCCAAAACAAAATTTATGCTTATAGAGTAGTCTGCTGCCATTGCTGTTAATCTTATAAACATGACTGTGAATGAGTGGAAGAGTGATGGCTTTACTTAGCACATATTCCACCATGGTTCATAAAGAACATACTCTTTGTGTTGGAACTTATTCAAATTAAAGAAAAACCAATTTTTTTCTTCAATCCCTTTTCAGTTATTAGATAGGAAAACTACAATATGTAGTATGTAGTTTTCTGCAGTGCTTTTTTTTGTAAAAAAAAAAAAAAAAAGGTGCCGGAACTCACACACATCATACAACCCACCTTGCCTACCCTACAAGGTTCCACCCCAAAAAAGGTGCCAGAACTCCGTTCTGGGCATTCTATGAGAAAAAAAGCCCCGGTTTTCTGTAGGTGAGATGACCTGCCAAGAAACTCATGTAATTAGCTTCTACAGATTTCATTGATACTGCAATATTCATAGTGGCTTGCAGAGAGAATTTGTCCAGTTTTTGCTGAAGATTTCTGCTCTTCTCTATTCACCATGCTGAAGGGAAACAAGCAAAGATAGTGTTATCACTGCCAGAGGACAACCAGAAATTGCCATTTACTTCATCTTTTCTATCTTCTCCACTATTGATTGCATGGAATCTGGATCAGAAGTATAATCACATACCTAATTAGATGCAGTTTAGGCATATCTCAAAGGCAGTTGGTGATTGAGAGCTACACTCAGAAATTGTGAACACAATGTTCATAGCTCAAAGAAAGAATTTCCAATAAAGTTCTAAAATTCTTCTACACCAGCATTCAGTGACTGATTTAGGTCTCCTTCAAATTAGAAGATATATTCCCCAAACTAACTCAGCACATATTTAACATCTATAAAATCTCTAAATGTTATCTAAAACTAATAAAACAAATCCACTTTTTTTCTTTTATATACAATATTAAAATTCCAAAATTCCACTTTCTCATGCATTAGCTGCGATGCTTTCAAAAAGGAAAAGAGAATATAGGTAATCCTTGACGTACAACAGTTCATTTAGTGACCGTTTAAAGTTACAAACGCACTGAAAAAAGTGATTTATGATCATTTTTCACACTTACGACCATTGCAGCATCCCCATGGTCACATGATTAAAATTTGGATGCTTAGCAACTAAGCATATTTATGATGGATGCCATGTCCCGGAATCATGTGATCCTCTATTGCAGCCGTTTGACAAGCAAAGTCAAGGGAAATCCAGATTCATTTAACAACCAGGTTACTAACTTAACAACTCCAATGACTCACTTAAGAATGGTGGCAAGAAAAGTCATAAAATGGGGCAAAATTCACTTAACAAATGTTTCACTTAGCAACATAAATTTTGTGGTTAAGTCAAGGACCATCTGTAGTTAAACTGTATTTCTTGCACTGATTTTTTTTTCCAAGATGCTCAAGCTTACTTAGGCCCTAGAAAATCTGAATTACAAATATTAAATTGTATTTGATATCATCAAAAGCTTTTGACATAATAATTAATTTCAAAATTGTAAGAAAAAAAACTTCAGTCACCTTGCCTATATGATACTTAATATTAAAAATATGAAATAAAAATAAAGACTCCTTTCTGGCAAGCTCAATTTCTGGTGACTTAATGGACATGGATATATTGGTTCTTGCAAGAATATCGAAGTTATTTTTATGCTGTGTCTTTAAGTTGCATTTTCCCAACTTCGCTGATTAATCTACAACTCTAATATTTCTTGGTGTCATTCTCCCAAGTTCTAACCAGTTCCATGTCTTGAGGTCAATCAAGTTTATCTAGAATAGCATTACATAAATCCAATTGTTTATATGTTCTTTTGAGTTTAGTCCCAAATGAGAGACAGTACTCTCCCACTCTGTCTATCTACAAAGGATGTTAATGTATATAGGTCAAACACCCACACTTCAACTATGCTCTTGAATAGCCATAAATCCTCCTTATGACTAATAAAGTATTGGGCATGGAACAAACTAGGATTAACTGATTGATTTTATTGCATTTATATCCTGCCATAATCCACTGTTTCTTGGCCGAAGACATGAATATAAAAAATATTAAAACACCCACTGTATGATTAAAAAATACTAATGAAACAACAATCAAAAAACCCCATATTGAAGGACACAATACAACTGAAGTAGCTGAATAATACAAGAAAACAAAAGAGAGTGGCAGATGGCACAGTGCAGGAAATGAATTTAAAATTCTCTCCAAAATAATTCTGCTCTTAACAGTTTACTGAAAGCAACAAGGAGAAGGTTAACTTGATCTTCACAAGGAGCAATGACTCCTTTTGGCTTAGGGACTCTTTATATCTCGAAGAAGGGGAGAAAGACTAGTAGAATCAGCTGGAGTAGGCAGTCCAGCTGGCATTCAAAAAGAAAATTACTGAAGATCATTTGATTTATTTCTGTTCTTTAATTCTTATGTTTCTTATTTTTTTGAAGTCTTCAGGCAAACCTATTAAAACAAGATCATTTAGTTGCACATCATAGCATGCCTTCTTTAATGTGCTGCTGTCTGGATTTCAATATTTCCCCCTTCTTATTTGTGATAATGGACTTGGAAAGAAATTTCAACAAGGCATCCTAACCTGGGACCCATCTGTTGGGCCTTTTTCTGAATTCTCAATTAGCACAGCCATAGTCTGAATACATCTCCTAGCACCAATTTGGAGAAGGCAAATTGCTTATTACTTCTTGAGTATTCTCGGGAAAAGAAATGTACGCTATCTTGACCTAGATTAGCATATGTGCCCATTGAGACTATGTCACATACTCTGACTGCCAGCAGCCTTTTAGGGCAG
This sequence comes from Crotalus tigris, assembly GCF_016545835.1. Lineage (NCBI taxonomy): Eukaryota > Metazoa > Chordata > Lepidosauria > Squamata > Viperidae > Crotalus > Crotalus tigris. The sequence goes on from NW_024096667.1 coordinate 1,041,922, forward strand.
AAATGGACCAGCTTTTGCTGATTGGAATCCATATATAATATGGAAAGTAATGGGGAAAGCACAATGAGTAGAAGAGTTATGAACATTGAGTAGTACATCCCTTTTACAGGCAAGAAAAGGATATTTGGGCATTTTTAACTTTTAAAAAAAATCAAATTAAGTTTAATTTGGGGCTTATTGCAGAATTTTAGATATTTCATACCTCACACTGTTATGAATGTCAGCATTTGTGATCGAAGTGGGCTCTGGAAGATTAAAATAGCTCGGGGACTACTTTCAACTCTAGGACCTCAAATTATCTATGTCATCCAAGCATAGTCTTGGTCATTCTTGTCATCTTTTTTTTAACTGGAGTTGCCATAGTCAAGAGTTAAATCTCAAGGAACTTGACTTCTTGGGCTAGAATCAAGTTTGGATTGGCAGGGTAAAGAGAAGTTATCAGGTACAACTTGTAACTTTGCAATCAGTCACTGAAGGAAGTCAGAATTTGGGTTTAAATCTCTTTTGACTGTAATACAGTACCTGTTTCAGTCTTGGCAATCTCATACATGACTGACAAAGGAGTCAATTCTATACTGTGTCAGGAACAAGGAATTACCACAAAGTTAGAGAAAGATAGAATATGTTATATGCCAACAGAAGCCAACAAAACTGAAACCCTACACAAAAGCATTTAAATTATTGTGACTTAAATGCAATCTTCCAAAGTTTTTAAAAATATTTTTCATTTATAAAATAGTCCTGGGAATGTGCATTAAAAACTGAAGCACCAATGGAAATTTCTAACTGGCAAGATTATAAATGTTCTTTGTTTCATCAGGTATCCCTGCAACCAACCCTCAATTCCTGCCACCAAAAAACATCTCTTCTTTCTCAATTATTCTGAATATATTTACTTCTCCCACCTCCAGAAAGCTAACACTCAACTTGAGTGTCCATTTTAGGTTTCACTAATAGAAATATACTTCCAAATTTGTTGCATTGCTGGCAGATTTTAAAAAAAATAGAGTGGTAAAATACTTGATCCGCTGGTTGGCCTATATCAAGGAGGATTAATTGGCTTCAGTAGCAGCAGTAACTTTTCCCAAATCCCATTTATTAATTAGTTTACTTACAAGTTAATTTATTTAGAAATTCTACTTTTCATGATAAATATAAATGGAAAATGTATGACATAAACAACGTTACAGAAATATCTCAAAGGTGAAAACAAATCAGAGTATCAGAATTTTCAATCACAATAACATATCATATCAGAAGCAGGCTTTGTAACATCTTTCAGGAGGCAATAAAGTCAAGATAATGGCAATCATCATGTAATTAAAATCTTCTTCCTTTTTATAGGAAGTGCCTTGCACAACTGCGTGATCATGGCCCACACCTTGATTTTTTAAATTACTATCTGTGACCATCCCTGCGAGTGTAGACCTGAGTAAATAGCAATAGCACTTAGACTTATATACCACTTTATAGTGCTTTACAGCCCTAAGTAGTTTACGGAGTTAGCATATTGCCCACAACAATCTGGGTCCTCGTTTTACCAACCTTGGAAGGATGGAAGGCTGAGGCAACCTTAAGCCTGGTGACATTCGAACTGCTGGCAGCCAGCAGAATTAGCCTGTAATAATGCATTCTAACCACTGCACCACCACGGCTCTTCTAAATAATAGTAGGACCACTTTAGTTCAATAAAATCTTTTGACTTCTTTTTTTCTGGAATCTTCTATTCCCTCCCCTTTCAAAAGAAAAGACCTTTTTATTTAGCTCTTAGTAAGACTAAAAGAATTATGAAGGTGAAGTTGGAAACCTGGTCACATGGCTGCATTTTGCATATCAATAAATCTACCTCCCTGCTCCATCACAATTAAGAAAAAATCCAGTAGCCAACAGAGAATATTCATAATATATCACAGCAGACATGGTATCCTAACATTCTCTCAGATTACATTGTCAATCATAATACCTAGCAAGGGCAAGAAACCTATTTCCTACTGTGGCCTTGTCAGTGTGCGGATCCCAAGGAGTATTTATGAGTTGCAGAGGCCAAGAACAGCAGAAGATAAAGTTGTGTGTGTACTTAATCAGGTCAAAAGCAGGAGACCTCATTAAATCTCTCTCCTCCTGCCTTTTACTTGTAGGAGTACATTACGAGAAGGTCTCCTTAATTAAAAAGTACATTGCCATTATTATTGTAATTAATCCAAGTTAGGGATAATTGTAGTTTTCTGGTTGCTCAGAGTTGCCTTTGTTTAAAAATGAGCTGGGTAAAAGTTTTGTCTCCAGCTAAAAGCTGAATTAAGCTACATCATTAATGGTTGTGAGCTTAGCATTCATTCTCTAAAATAATAAAAGGGGAAAAGGAAAAGAAGGTGCATCTGCAGTACAGCCCTTAATGACCCATGTTATCAACAAATTAATTTTTTGATCTTAAACAAAAATAACAGAAGTACATAGCCTGGTTACTTTGAATATTGGTGATTAACAAAGAAGAAACTAATATTTTCCTAATATCAGAGCATCAGTAAGTTACTGTCAAGTAACCTAAAGTTACCAATAGAAAAAAAGTATATGTATCTCAGAATTGAAGTGTGGAGTCCTAGTACTCTCTAAGTTTGAATGTTTTCTTGCAAATATTTCATTACCCAACTAAGTAATATCATCAGTGCTAGAAGGGAGTCACAGCCTTATGAAAGAAATACCAAGAATACACCCACAAACACTGGCAGGCAAGCCATTTGTACACAAATAGAGAGCAAATCCCTTCTAGCACTGATGATGTTACCTAGTTTGGTAATGAAAATCTGCAAGAAAACAACCAAGCTCAAAGAGCACAAGAAGCTCACAACATAAAGTTATTTGATAAGGTGGCATATAAAATGGTAAACAAAGAAAACAATGGAATATCAGCATTTAGATCATGGCCGCTTAGTCCCAGGATATCCTTTCTTTCTTTTAAAAATTTTCTGTACTTCTGAGCATTGCAGCCATATTAATATGAGAACATCAAAATGACATGAACTGAGAAACACAGCTGCCATATATTGAATTGACTACTGAGGCCAATATTATCCACTGAGGTAGTATCTCCACTTGGGAATTCAACATGGCACAAAAATTCTGCAGCAGCATGATTTTTATTTTCTGCCAGATTCTCATGATAATTGTTTTCTTTCCTGGCCTATAAGTCAGATGAGTTAAATCTGTTGTGAGCTGAATCTGTATTAAAAATGTTTTTCCCTTTGTTTCAGCATCTTCCAAGGCAAGCTTTAAGGTGTATAAAAATCTGTTAGGCTTTGTCACCCATTACCTTGAATAGAAGTCAAAAGACCAGCAATAAGAAAAGGGTAGGCAATAGTAATGGGGAAATTTCATACCAATATAATTTTCTGCTGACTCAAGGATAAGTAGAGAGCCTTTGTAATTCTAAAATGGGTGAATCTCCCAGGACACGCTGTTTCAAAAACAGCTAAATTTTATCAGATACACACAGGTGATAAGTATTTACTTAGCTAACTCAAAGGAAGTTACTTTATTTAAACTATCTGACTTTCCACTAACAACTGACAGATGAGAGAGAGGAGTTATTTTAGAACATTTTGGGCACCACCCCCTCCTCAAGCTGTACATAGAGCACAACCTTTTACACAAGCACAGACATACACAGAGAGAGGTCTTTTAATAATATGCTCTTCCAGGCATGTTTTACAGAAGGTTGTGATGAAATCTTGCAGTAGAGAAGAAAAATTGTTTACAAAAGAAAAGACACACACTTTCTTTTCCATGGAAGTACATTTATCTGGTTACAGCATGTATACTTTCTGTCAACAGTAAGAAAAATAATCAATGGTGTGTGCTTTATGCATCTGTGCTACTCACTAGGATATTAACTCTTTCTACATGGTCTCATTGCCCTCAAATGATCTCCTTCAGGGCCCGAGGAAAAGAGTGAACAGATTGCAGTGACACCATGATCAGCTACAGAAACAGAGCAATCAGTACCAAGCAAGAGGTCCACGTTAGCCCTAGCTTTGATGTCAGTGTTACAAATATAGATTTTAGAATTCTTTTTATTCTATAATCACATTGTTTTGTGAATTGAAAAACCCTAAGGAAGAAATGAAGGTCAAAAGTGTATGAGGGGAAAAAGAGATGATTTTCATCTGTTAGTATGAGCCAATCAGCCTTTTAACTTTTGATACAACATATCACTTGCCAATGTGTTACACAACCACTTAATTCTTACTGCTTTTGATACTCAGCTTAAAGCTGCTTGAAGAGACTTCTTGATGGGAGTGCAAAATTCTGACAAGAAAACAGCAGGAATTCTAACAAGGTACAATCAGAATCAAGACTTTACATCGAGCTCTTAGCACTGAATTCTCTTAGCGTTGCCTACATTGATAACATAATGTACTGGCTAAATCTGATATACTATATATTTGTTAATTTTAAGGGCCCCATTCCAATGACAAAAATGAACCAGTGTGCATTCTCATGTAGTCATGAAGTTAAACTGATAGGTCCATGAGGGGTCACTTCAGTTGCATACAAAAAAAAAAATGTCTACATTTGGGTGGTAATGGTCATTTTTATAGATCTCCCAGTGAAAGAAAACAGGTTGGGAAGGTCATTTCCAGAAAGGAAGGAAGGAAGGAAGGAAGGAAGGAAGGAAGGAAGGAAGGAAGGAAGGAAGGAAGGAAGGAATCATAATGACACAATTAAGATACCTTTAGTTACTCAGTTCCTACCCATTTCTGCTCATTTTTAAACCCATCATCACCTGCTGCGAAAGAGGAAAAACTTAGCAGTCAGAGAAATGAGATAGTTAGAGAAACTCCAGTTTTGCATTGCTTAGCTTGAATGTTTTTTTTAATATTTTTTTTTATTTTCCATTTATTCATACAAAATACAATTCAATTCATAAGATAAAATAAATTCCTAACTATTGGTACCACCTGCCCATTCCCCCCAGGCCGCATCCATCCTCTCTAGTACCTTTCCTACTTCCCTCCTCTTTCTCTCCTCCCTTCCTACTCTCTTCCCCTCCCCTTCTCCTCTAACCATCCTACTTCCTCCCTGCACCCACCTCCCCTCTCATCCCTCTCAAACACATGAATGCAGCATAGGGGAAATGCCCAAGCGGCATCTCTCTATAAACTACCATGACTATATTATCATTACCCACCCACTCACCCACCCACCCACCCTCAATCCTTCCCCCCCTCACTTCCCAGAGCAGAGTACAGGGTTATTAATAAGAAAATTAACAATAATAAAAAAAGAAAAAGAAAAAAGAAAAGAAAAAAAATCATACTTAACTTTAACTCCCCTTAAATTAAGTCATATAAACAAATCTTTACAACAGTTACTATAAAATTTACTCATAAAATAAATGAAACTTTATAGTCCCATATTTTTTCTGAATATAATCTATCCATCTTCTCCATACAATAATATATCTTTCTTGTGTATGATCCTTCAAATAAGCAGAAATTTTTGCCATTTCTGCAAAGTTAGAAACTTTAAATATCCATTCTTCTAAAGTAGGCAACGAATCTTTCTTCCAATATGAGCCTATGCTTGAATGTTATCATACTCATAAGAAAGATGAGTCGGGTAATCCTACAGCTGATTACTGCGCTGATTTTTTTTTCTTTTGGGGGGAAGCAGGGAAGGGGGTCTCTGGATATGTGGCACTAAATTCATTTCCTGGATCCAGTTAAGTCTGCAGTGGAGGGCAAATTGATCACTTGGCTTTTTCTATTAATTTTAATCACTTGTATAAACTGCTAAGACAGCATCTCACTCCATACACTTAAGCACAATAGCTAAAGAGGATGGGTTTTCTCATTGCCATCCTTTTAGCTCTTGTCAGGTTCTAGTTCATTCACTGTCATTTATCTAAACATGACTGCCAATCCTATTCTTACACATATATAGCAGTTTTCCGATAGGAAAGCAGAAAATAAATCACCAGAGGATGCCCTCAAATAAAATGGATTGAATCATTTTCATTATCCTTAACCACCAATCACTTGTCACAGAAGCATCTCATTGCCATTAGTCTTTAAAGCCAAGTGGCTTGAGAACTAGGAATAATTGGTGATAATATATCAACTTTGAGGGAACACTCTATGTTTAACATCTGATCTTTCCTGTTTCTGCTTACTTTGTTTCACCTCAGCACTCACAGATATTGTCAGAAAAAAAGTGAAATCATATTCTGAATTTATGCATAGTCATAAAAGATTGTGGAGGACATTAGATAGTGTTCCATAAGCCTTGAGATTCATTCTGGTTTGTGACATGTCTATGTTGACTTGAGCATTAATATTCCTTATTGAGGATATCATTTAAAGTCAGTCTTTTACCATCTGGCTTCTGATGGAATTCTCTACCACCTAAAGATAAGGATTGTGGTCATGTAAACTAAAAGAGTAAGATTAGCATCTGCAACACCATCATTTTAACCATTTGGGTTCCACTGAGTGCTTGAACAGAACTAACATTCCTACATATTTCATATAAAGAGAATGTTTCATATAAAGAGATATGCATAATATTTCCTTCTTGTCTTCACCAATTCAGTACACTTCACCTGAAGGAAAGCATGGTGCTGATGGATATAAATCAAATCAATCAGACAAATTTCAATTCCCCTAATTCCCATCCACTATCAGATCCAGGAATTCTTAAAGAAAGTCACCAATGATGCTGGAATGAAGTCCAAAACATCAGGATGGCCACACATTGGGAAATACCACTTTAAACAACCATTCACAATGTTTAGGATCTCTCCATACACGTCAATAGCTCTCAACTGAAAACAACAGAAACAAAAGCAGCAGATTAAGAATATGTCTATTTATTCAACTACCGTACTAATTTTATATCCAGGTTTCCTGAAAAATTGTTGTTGATGTTAAAAAATACTAATTAATCAGTGCATAAATAATTTCATTATATGTGTACAAATTGAACTTAATGAACAAATAATTTACTTTATTAAACAGACATTTTTTGATAAATTCATAAGCATCTGAATGGTCTGCACAGGTTGCTAGCCACCTTAGTTTTGATTACCTTAAATTTGTTTACAGTAGAGTCAGCAATGTGGGGGAGTCAGAAGGCTATTAAATCTAACACATATCTCTAGAGGAGATCTTTTATCCATGGATATTTTACAGATTAAACTAGATTAATTCAAACCATTATACTATCAGTACAGAATATAGAATAAACATGGTGAACAACATCAAAATCCCTTTAGAGCCAATATCATAAAAGCAAACTAATGCTTGACATTCAGAAGTGGAATAGAAAAAACAATTTAAGCTTAATAAACTGAGTGAGATTTCCTTCTTCCTCCAAAATAAAATGCATGATAAAATATGTTTAAAAGAAGAGTCGATTCATGGATATAACAGCTTTATTCTTATTGTGAAATATCCAAGGCACATTAAAGTTGATCTTCAGTTTTTGTTTTCTTCTCTTTAGGCTAATTTTTTCCATCCCCACAACAAACATTTGCAGTTGCTTCTGATATATTGTTTCAAAAATAGGGCTTGATATTCTCCCTGTGCTCAAATACAATGCATTTTAATTGCTTGTTTTGGCCATTTAAAATTACTTTTTTAAAAAATGGAAATATATATATTATCATGTCATTAGATAACATTCAGCTAAAGGAGCGGCTGAAAAAAATGACAAATGAAAAAGAGTCAGAGTCAAATTTTAGTTTACAAATGTGAGCACTCTCACTTAATCCATTGAGAAACGGAATGAAAATTCAGACAACCACTTTTTTCAAAATTCCAGTTGTGCCTCCCAAGCTTCCAAAGTGAATTTCTTCAAAATGGACCAATTAAAAGTCTACCTAGATGAGAAAACACTCAGGATTTAGTATCTCTTAAACTCGTCTGATATGAATGAATGAGATGAGTTTGCTTGTTCAAATACAAGGGCTTGGTCAGTTGTTTTCAGTTGTCTGTGAGCTACTGAGAGCTATACCACCGCAAAGTAGCTCGCTCTGCCTCTGAAGTTGTCAGCTGTAGTTGCTATAAAATATCATATTCTAATTTCAGAGTATACTAAAGCTCTGGTTTCAGTTGAATACAAGTCTTTAAAATTATTTGTATTACTGCATGTATGTATTTTTAGCCTTTTTGCAAGTTCATCAAGCAGGATCAAATGATCCTTAAGTTTTCATATTTCTTGCATAAATGTGAGGTACCCTTATTCATTCTAGAATTTTGTTACAATGTCTGAACCAATGGTATGTAATTTTGTAAAAGTTATCTTTTAATTTCTAATGTTCAGCCTTTTAACCACATTTTTCTCATTGTATATTATAGCCAAAGTTTTAAGCCCATTTTATCATACACTCTTTAATTTGTTCTCCTTTCATCTGACATCTCAGCACAATGTAAAAACTGATGTGTTTTAGCAATTATAAGTTCAACATTAGCACATAATTCAAATTGTATCTTATATTGTTCAGTTCTAAATGCCCATTTAGGTACTTTAAATCTTTCAACTGTATATATGAGAAGCCTTGAAAATTAAATTCTTTCTCAGATATTCTTTTGACTTCATCTTATATTCTACAGCTAGTACTTTTTTTTCCACAGACAGCATATGATTTATTAAATTCTGTCTTTTTTTTCTGGGTGAGAACATCCCAAATACTCTCCTTTTTATTTTTCTTAGAACTGGGTAGAAGGAATAACTCCTGGGGCAGAATGGCTAGGAATTCCCATGTGGACAGCCAATGAGTATCATGAAGTTCATCTGACTCGTGTTACATTTTTTAAGTATCTTTTACTGAAAAGAGCTCTGCAGGTAAGTTTTTAAATTATCACCTTCCCAGTTTGTAACACGGTATCTCTGCACAGGCATATTCATTTATCTCCTAACTTTATATTGTAATTAAGAACAATATTATCCCAAAGGTGCTTTTTGAAGAGGCAACTGGACTTTCTTGTTTCTTGTCTTCTTTGAAGACGTTTCACTTCTCATCCAAGAAGCTTCTTCAGGTCTGACTTCCATTCCCCACCATCCAGTCAGAGCTGAGGAAGCTCCTTCAAGAGAAGCAAAGCATCTTCAAAGAATAACAAGAATAACAAGTTGCCTCATGAAAAAGTATCTTTGGGATAACTATGACCTGGATGACTGAGAATCTCCATAGACATTAAAAACAATATATAACTATCATATAAAATTTACTACCATATACAATATAAAGAGAATTGGGTATGTCTAGTCTGGTGAAAAGAAGGCCAAGGGCTGACATGATAGCAGTCTTACATTAATTTGAGGGGCTACCACAAAGAAGAGGGGGTCAACCTATTTTCCAAAGCACCAGAAGCCAGGACAAGAAGCAATGAATGGAAACTTATCAAAGAGAGAAGCAATCTAGAACTAAGGAGAAATTTCTTAACAGTGAGAACAATTAGCCAGTGGAATGGCTTGCCTTCAGTGGAAGGGTGCTCCATCACTGGAATCTTTTAAGAAGAGACTGGACAGTCACTTGTCTGGAACGGCATAGGGTCTCCTGCTTGTACAGGAGATTGGACTAAAAGACCTACAAGCTCCCTTCCAACTCTGTTTCTGTCTTCAAAAACTAAACCATACATTTCTGGCATGGCAACTTCAAGTAAACCTGAAGATTGAGGTGGTCAAAAAATCATAAACTCATTTGCTTATTAATAAACTCCATTTTCTTCTGTTGAAACTAAGGAATGCACATTTTCAACATGAAATGGTTAAAGTGACACCTAATAATAGAAGCTTTCTGTTTGTATACATTTTATTTCTTCAAAAATATGTGACTTCCCTAGAATGGCATTTTACATCTCACTTGTAAGGAATATAGCTGAAGAAAATACAGTATATTATTCTTCATGCTTGTGGGATTTTTTGAAGAGTCTTTTTATTAGTTTAGTAATATCTTAGGTGAGCATAAATGTATGGTGAAGCAGCAGCCTGTGACACAATACCCAATGTATTTCATACTTACAAGTGCTAAAAAATCCACTAAATTTGCTCACTGATATTTGCTCCTGCAGAAAAGAGCCAATAAGCATTGCCCTTTCAATAAAAAGAACCTTCTGTTTGCCTGTTGTTTTCATTATTAGATAAAGAAATATTTTCCACAACAAGATTGAGCAATCCAAGGAACTAACAAATAGAAGTTATATGGAGAATGGGCTTTAAGATCATCTGAAATGAAGTTTCCATACTTGAAAGAGCAGAGAAATCAGGGCTTATTACTGGAGCAGGGAAGAGAAACAGGATGAATTGAACAAATATTACATCAGGTATACATTGTTTGCAGTGGTTGGAAAGAATAACAAAAAGGAAACAATTTGCTTATTGGTAACCAAAAATGAGAATAAAAATACAGACATTCTGTGAAATTAACAAAGTCAGGCTCCAATTGGCATTTTAAAACAAATCATTGACTATTTGGCTCTGCTGTGGCAATCTTCAAAGGGAGAGATGATACTGCAGTTTTAATACCTACCTACCTTTATTTATTTATCACACAGGCTCTGTGCTTCTGTCAAACCACTCAAAACTACTTTTATATACCGTAATTCAAAATGGTAATTCATCCTGATAGAGGCCACACTGTCAAATTCAGTAGAAGAATGCATTATGATATGTGCTTTTAGACCATTTTCTGAGGTAAAATCTTGAGACCTTAATTGTCCCAGAGACTTACTTCTTCAGTTGAACTGAACTTTAAATTCTTCATATTCTGCAAATGCAGTTGGTTATACTGAGTTCTTATTATCTTACTGGGCAGAAGATAAATAAAGAACTTAAAAGGACCAGGAAGGACCAGGCTGAACTAATCATGCATTTATAAGCAGCTACTTTGTATACACATGAATAATGTGACTCATAGAATTAAATTAGAACTTTTTATTTCAAAATCTTGTCAAAACAGATTTTCAGTTGCTGCATCCCTTCCTTTTCCTTGTACTGTTATGGGAGCAGTAATAAAGTCAGATCATTCAATCTTCCAGAAGAGAGTAGCATTTAATGGTTTTGCCAACATGGAAATTCTTAGCAATAGCAATAGCACTTAGACTTATTGTATATACCGCTTCACAGTGTTTTACAGACTCTCTAAGCAGTTTCCAGAATCAGCATATTGCCTCCAAAAATCTGGGTTCCCATTTTACTGACTAAGGAAGAATTGAAGGCTGAGTCAACTTTGAGCTAGTCATGCTCAAACTCCTGGCAATGGGTAGAGTCAACCTATAATATTGCATTCTAACCACTTAGAGATTAATTTAATTCCTAAAATAAAATGTAATAAGAGTGGCAAAGTTTTACTGTAGATAATCATTTTTTTGCATTTTATTTCTGGTTACTGGTATGATTTAAGCCAGCTAGACATCTTATTGGCAATATGATGGCAACGTTTAGCCAGCCAATTGCTTTGGCTATGTGATGAAATCACTGAAGGCAACAGACTCTAGAGTGTAGCCCTACAGCCATATGATGATACACCTAAGGGCAAGAATTAAAACTCAATTTTATATCCACATTTTTAAATAACAATAAAATAATCTGGTTTTGTATAAATTGCATGCAGCCAAGTTATTCTTGGAGTAAACATAAAAAATAATATAGACCTCTGAGATAAAATCATGAAGACCATATATTCATGAGGGCACCTGAATTTCCTACATTATAACATCTTAAATAAAACATGTGTTAGAGAATTTTAATTTCTCTATTGGTAAAAAAATAAATCAGAAGCTCTCACAGTTGACTGCATTTAGCTGATTCAAAAATAACTTCTTTATATCAAAATATTTACATTACCATACATTCTTCTTTACAGCAACATAGCTTAATTGAAGACTTCTTACAGAGAGATACAGAGACAAACCTGAGACTGGAAATCCAGCTCCTAACTCAATACTCTTTTGCACAGACTCAGTAGCACTTTCTTCACATTGGCTGACTGAGTTACCACATGACTCTTCCTCCTCATGAATATTCCAACACTCCTCCTTTCATGACAGGAAGAGACATCAGACCTATAGACTTAATACATTTTCCATAGTGAACATTACCCAATGGTTTAGTCATCATGTCTGCCAAATTATCCTCAGAAGAACAATGATGTAAACTAATCAATTTTCCTTTTACAGCTTCCCTGACATTACAATACTTAATGTCTACATGTTTACTTCTGTTCTTCACCCTGTCACCAGTTGCCATTTTTATACAGGCAGCATTGTCTTCAAATACCTTTACAGATTCTTTTACATTAATATTTAAATCTTGCAACAACTGTACATACCATGTTACTTCAGAACACAATTCAGATAAAGCAATAAACTCTGCTTCCGCTGTTGAAATAGCAACAGTTGTTTGTTTTCTGGACTTCCATCGAATCAGAGTCCCTCCAAACAATATTATAATCCCAGAATTTGATTTCCTTGTGTTTATGTCATTTGCATAGTCACTATCGACATAATACTTTAATTTCAATTCTTCAGTAATCTGTATTTGAAGACCCAAATTTATAGTTCCCTTTAAATATCTGAGAACCCTTTTTACATCCATCCAATGTAACTTTGTAGGTGCAGCAATAAAATGATTCAAAATGCTTACTGTGCAAGCTATGTCTGGTCTGCACCACTGTGATAGATAAAACAAACTCCCTATTGCTGAGTGATATATCTCTTGATCACAGGTTTCACCTTTGTCCGCACCTAAACTATTATAAAAATCCACACTCATGGGTGTGGGAGCAGTATTGCAATTTTTCATATTATATTTCTCCAATAACTGCTCAATTTTTCTCCTTTGACTGAGAATATAACCACCGTTTTCATTTTTTTGTATCTCTACACCGAGATAATTTTTTATTTCTCCCAAATTCTTTAATTCAAATTTCTTTCCTAATTTATCAACAAATTATTTGACTTGTGATGCATCCTTTGCGAGGAAGCAAAGATCATCCACAAATGATAATAGTAGACAATTCCCTCCTTGTAACTGTCCAGTATATATACAATTATCAGCTTTGCAACTTTTAAATCCAAGATCCTTTAAAGTAGTATCTAAACAGATATTCCAGTTTCTGGCTCACTGCTTCAGCCCATAAATAGCCTTGTTTAATTTATATACCATGTTAGGTTTTGCAATTTCATATCCTGGTGCTTGGATCATATAAATTTCTTCCTCTAACTCAGCATTGAGGAATGCAGTTGTGATATCAAAGTGCCAGATTTTATGCTTATATGCCGCTGCCAATGCCAGTGCTAATCTTATAGTCTCACTTTTCACAGTTGGCGCAAATACTTCATCGTAGTGCACATTCTTTAATTGCGAAAAACCTGGTGCCACTAACCTGGCCTTATACTGTACATCATGATTTGGCAATACCTTTTTCTTATATACCCATAGCTTTGGTTCCCTGTGGCAAAATCACTGATTTAAATACTTCATGGTCTTCCATGGATTTCATCTCTTTATCCATGGCCTCCTTCCATGTTTCTTGTTCAGCTTTTGGTAATGCCAACACCTCTTTATAACTTCTTGACTCATACCACACATTGCAAACCTTTACCTTGCTGGCAGAATACCTGTCAGGTGGAATTCCTTTATTACATCGCTCTGACCTATGCGGTATTAAACTGTTCCTGTGTCTCAAGTCTTTCTGGTTTCATGTCTTGTTCAGCCTCTCTTCCCTGAACATTGACATCTTCAATAATGATTTTTTCATCATTAGATGAGTTATATTAAACAGATCACTGTCATTAAGTGAGACATACCCAGAATTTGCATTAATTCTGTCCCAATTTTGTTCTGCAAAATTAGCAGACCTTGAAATTATAATTCTTTTACTTCCATCGCTAAAGCGATATCCTTTTGACCCTGGCTCATAGCCCACAAACCTGAGCTTTCTTGCCTTTTGCTGTCCCTTGCTTTTGGAATATGCACCCATGCAGTACTTCCAAAAATTCTCAAATGTGCCAGTGATGGCTTTCTCCCATATAGAATGGCATATGGAGTATTATTAATGGAGGAACTCCACAGCCTGTTAACTATATAATTGGCAGTCAATATGGCTTCTCCCCAATATGACCTGCTCATACCAGAATCCTCTAACAATGAATCTTTCATTGTTTGCAAAACACCATTCCTTCTTTCAGCTACACCATTCTCTGCTGCTGTGTAAGGATTTGTACATCTGTGTCTTATCCCCAACTGCCCCAACCATTGTTGGAATTTAGTTGACATAAATTCAGTACCTCTGTCAGTTTGCAACTGACACATTTGTTGTCTGTACCTTCTCTACACAAACTTACCCACGTAGCACCTCTGTCTTACTTCTAAGCAAGTAGCAAAATGAATACCTGCTATAATCATCAACAATTACCAGTGCATATTTTGCTCCTCCCAAACTGGCTTGCATAGGTCCCACCAGATCTGCATGGACCAGCTCTAGAACTCTTTTTGTTTGTCTTGTGCTACATTTACTAACTGGGAATGCCTTTGACTTCGATGCTTTGCATACTGCACAGTCCAAATATGTTTTGCATCCCTTCAAATTTAGCCCTTCTACCAAATCTTGCATTTGCTGCAAAACTTTAAAGCTTGCATAGCCAAGTCTTCTATGCAGATGAACACATCTTAAATATATGGGAACATTGAACCTTTTGTCCCTGCAATACATATAGATTATCTTCCTTTATGCCTTCTGCACAAATATTCCCATTCCTTTTGATGAGACACTTCCCATTTACAAAAATGACCTCAAAACCTTGTTTGTCTAAATTAGACACACTTAACAAATTATGTTCCATCTCAGGTACACAAAGCACATTGGTAAACTTTGATTCCAAATATGGAATTTTTACATCGCCTCTTCCAATGACTTTTGCTTTCTGGCCATTTGCCAAAGCCACAGCTTCTTGTGCTACTGGAACAAACCTGCAAAATAATTCAGAGTCATTAACAATTGTTTGACTTGCCCCACTATCTATTAGCCACTTGTCTCTGTTGTTGCTGTAGCAAACTTTGGCAACACCAAAATGTTCCTTTTGCAAATCAATCCTTTTTCCTTGCACAAATGTCCTTTGCTGCAAATTGTTTCTCTGCAAACAGTTCCTTTTCATATGTGTGCTCGCTCCACAAATGTAGCAATTCTTTTCTTGCAAAGCTCTCTGCTTGCAAAATCTCTCTTTTGTTTGCAACTTGGTCTGGGTCTGATCTGCTTGTTTTTTCTCCTCCAGAGACTTGCAGTCTGGACCCCCTCCTCAGGAATTTCTCCTCCTCATGGCTGCTTCTAAAATGACGCTTTTCTTGTTCATTAAGCAAACATGTCTTTAAAGCCTCAAAATTTAAGTCTTCCTCTTCTTTACATTCAAATATGGCAGAAACTGTGTCCCAGGTTTTATCTAAACTGTTCAACACAAATAAAACCTTCTGGGACTCAGGGAATTTAATCCCACGTTGTTCTAAGTCCAAAAATAAATTTTGCATTTTATTTAAATGCTGTTCCACAGATTCACCTGGTTGCAAACAGGCCCTGTAAAGTTTTCTTGACAATTTCACTATATTGCATGTAGAAACATTCACATGCACAGCTCTCAACTTCAACCAAATCTCCTTTGCAGTCTTTAAATTTGCAACATTTAGAAATTGTTCATCATCTAAATTCAAGATGAGATAAGCAATTGCTTGATCATGACTTTTCTGATCAACAGCTGCAAATACTTGTGGTGGATTTTCTACAATATACCACAGCTCTTTTGCTTTGAGCAAACATTCCATTTTTGCAGCCCATATAATATAATTCTTTTGGCCCAAATGAGGCACACAGCTTTCCTTAAATTCCATTGCAACCATTCTGCTAATTCTACCTTGTTCTTATACTTTCTAAACACAGGCAATTTCTTCCAGCTTTAAATTACAATGCAGTCCTTAGTAAGCTCTGGGCCCACAACCTGTTAGAGAATTTTAATTTCTCTATTGGTAAAAAAAATAAATCAGAAGCTCTCACAGTTGACTGCATTTAGCTGATTCAAAATAACTTCTTTATATCAAAATATTTACATTACCATACATTCTTCTTTACAGCAACATAGCTTAATTGAAGACTTCTTACAGAGAGATACAGAGACAAACCTGAGACTGGAAATCCAGCTCCTAACTCAATACTCTTTTGCACAGACTCAGACTTTCTTTACATTGGCTGACTGAGTTACCACATGACTCTTCCTCCTCATGAATATTCCAACAACATGTTTTCAGAATAATAGTTCATAGACTAGTAGTTGGAATAATAACAAAAGAAAACATCAATGACTGTGTGACTTGGAAGTTACAAAAAGTACTTAGGATAAGGGGAACTCTGTTCTGACTGACAGAAAAATATGTTCATTCATATAGCAGGCTTTACCTATAAACCAAATCCAAAGGGATTTATTTACATTCTTATTATAGGGTTTATAATCTTACCTCCAGTGTCTAGGTCGTTCACAATAAATAAATAATGTGATGAAATGTTCATCTCATAAAAAACACACTTTTCATTGCCAAAGATTAGTTAAAATAAGCTTAGATAAAATTAGACTAAAGCAATTAAAAATAAAGCCAAGATGCTTTGAATCAGGCAGACTAAGAAACATCCACCTGCAAATATCCACCAAAACAAAATGATTTTCAGTTTTCCTAAGAATAGCGATGGGGCCATTGAGTTCCATAAAGCCTAGACAGCCATCAAGAAGGTCTCTTCTCTGGACTATACCTTCTCATCTCTCATGAGAAAGAAATCTGAAGCATCTCTTCTCATCTCAAATACACAAGAAAGATTTTTTTTGGGGGGGGGAGGCTGGCATATGCCTTTTTGCTAGGCTGGTTGCTTCTGATCTGGTGCAATTCAGCAGGGAAAATATGGGGAGAAATAAAGGTTGGTCCTTGGAATAAAGCTAAGTTGTCAAGAGGGCAAATGAACACACCTGGTGCTAACCAGAACTTTTGCCGGGCAGATAGAGGCATATTCTTATTGACTAAACTTTGTATGTAGGTTCTAAGTTACTGTACATCAATGTGAAGCTTCTTTTTAAGGGGTTTGTGTGTCCCTGTTCACAAGATGCTTCTACGCGACATGCAGAAACCCACCCTGTGTTGGCTGGGGACCCTGGTACCTTTCCGAAGGGATTCCTCCTGAGGTTGCACCTGCTGGCAACCCAAAGAAATGGTGGCAATGTGGCCTTGCTTACCACATGCCCAGAAAATGGCGGAGCAGAACTGGCAGTCTGTGCGCTTGTGGCATCCTCTGCAACCGAGACACTGAAGGACCACCACCAGCTGGTGAAGTCTGTCCACCTACTCTTCAGGATCCGAGTCTTGGACTTCCTGAGCAACCTCTTGATGGATGGTCATGATGACTGGAGCGTTTCTGGCAAGTTGCAGAGCCTTTACAGTGCCGCCTGCTGTTTCTTCCGCTGCAACTTCACATAAGACATCTTGAAAGGTGACTTCAGCTTTAGCAAAGATTTTTTGTTGCAGTTCCCTGCTTCTCAGGCCACAGACGAAATGGTCTCATAAGCGTTCTTCCAGATCCTTGAATTTACAAGGCCTGGCAGCTTGTCTCAACACAGCAATGAATTCAGCAGCGGACTCGCCCGGCTTCTGATCCCTCTGCTCTGCTCAAAAGCATGCCTCCACGCGATCACAGAGAGCTTGGGGTAGAAGTGATCCTTCAGCATGTTTTTTAGGTCTATATAGGTGACAGACCCCAGCGGTGCCCGGGCTGCCAGGTTCTCGGCTACATCGAAAGTGTCCTGACTGCAGACGCACAGCAGGGTTGCTGCTTTCAAGCCGTCTTCCCGAACCTAGTTAACCCTTATGTAATTTTCCATCTGGGCCACTTAGGGGTTCCAGCGTTCTGGGTGAGAGATGTTGAACTCAGACAGACATCCAATCTTTGACATTTTCTGCTTTGAATGCCTTGCTGCAAGCCTTTGTTGAGGGGAAGGGCCCATTTGCCAAGCTCACCTCCAGCGATGCTGTACTGGCAGGTGAGTGCAGAGCTGGACGCTGATTCCCAGGCTTCAGGCTTTTCAGATGAGGCTTATCCTCTTCTTACTGCCTTTTTCCTTGCAGCAATCCCACCCTCATCGCCACTTTTGTGTTTCAAGATTCGAGGCATTGAAACACAACAATCATAAAGCAAACTTCTTTATTTCTCTTTAACTCCACTCCAAGCAACTGCAAAACAGGCACGCAGGTCTTTTATAGTTTTCCAACTCCCAGGCAGTCAAGCCAATAAGAATCCCTTGTTCTTCCCGCCTTGCCCATGCGCAGTAGTCTGGCACCAGCCAGTCTGGTCCCAGGCAGCTTTTAGGTTGCCCAGGACCATTTGCAATATTTCCCTCATCAGGCCCAGGACACAACACTATCAACTGAAGGATTCCCTCTGAGAAGCAAAGAACCAGACAGAGGGATGAGCTTCACCCAGAACCAAAAGCAGATGGGGATAGAGGGATGCTACCTGTACAGGAATGTCTGGAAACATCAGGGAAACCCCAGACTAGTCAGGCTGGACAGAAGACTTTGTGAAGTTGGTTGGGCTGTGAAAGAGTGACTGGCACAAAGTCATCCAGCAGCTAAGACAGACTTAGAACTCACAGTCTTCTGCTTTCTAAATCACTACACCAAAGTGACTCTAAACAAAAGTAAAACAAACAAACACACAAACAAACAAGCCTCCATGGTCCTGTGAAGTCTCTCTCTCTCTCTCTCTCTCTCTCACACACACATACACACACAGAGAGAGAGAGAGAGAGAGAGAGAGAGGGAGAGAGAGAGAGGGAGGGAGAGAGAGAGAGGGAGGGAGAGAGAGAGAGAGAGCTGTAGTCATACTGTAACTTTGAAATTATGATTTTACTTTTCTTTTTTCTTCTTTTTAAGGTAAGTCACCCAATCTTTTCCAAAGTTAGAAATATCTTGAAACAACTGTTTAAGTCTTTAGTTCTCACTAAAAATGAAAGTAGTTTAAGCTTTTAAAACTGGATTAAGAATTGCATGAATAGTTTCACTGCTGACTCATGCAAAATTGAATCATGCTTTGAAAATGAATCCATTTTAAATTTTTCAAAGAAGTGTTTAGAACACTACAGGACTTCATTTTAGCTTCTTTGATTTACTATTCAAGTATCAAATGCAATCTTTCACTCACTCTGAGGAAGTTATTATTTTTTAATTTTGCTGTCTTATTATTCATTACAAGGAAATGTGTTGACCAAGTTGGCCATACAAAATTGCTAACAGAATCAGTAGCATTTTTATATGCACAAACTAAAATGAGTAATGTGAAATCTTAATTTTCATTTAACTTTATTGAATGCAAAGCTAAATGAAAATTAAGATTTCACATTCTGTTAGCACTTTCAGTGACTACTTTTGTATGGCCAGCTTGGTCCACTTATTTCCTTGTAATGAACTCACAATTATATTTTTTCCTTGTTGTTTCTAATTGAACCAGAATTATTTATTTATTTATTTATTTAAGTGCAAGCACTCTCTAAGCGGTTTATACCAGTAAGCAATGTATATATATATATATATATATATATATATATATATATATATATATATTTACATTGCCCCCAACAATCTGGGTCCTCATTACAATTCTTGTAATCACCCATGCCGATAATTACATAAGAAAAATACAATAATTGAAATCCTAAATGTATTTTAGATTAATCCTAAGACTGCAGTGAAATATACTTATCTACCTTGATTTCCTACTGGTACACTTCAAACCAAACTGGTCTATATCCTAAATGTTACTGGCAAATCAATCTGAACAGAATTTGCAGCTGGAAGCCTACATGTGTAGGAAACAATCCAGAAAGCCTATGTGAGAGATTTTGCATCTTTTTAAAAAAATCCTGCTTTATTAAAAAAACTAAAAACTAAAAAAACTAAAATGAGAGAACTTAATTCTACTGCAGTGAATGTGTTCATGAAATGTAAGGTAGCTTAAGTTAATTGGCACTTTTACATTCAAAATTTACTACACAGCATTAGTAATAAAGCACCATCTTTCCCATGCAACCATGCATCACAGTATGAAACAATACATCACTATGCCAAAAATATCTATTATGTGTTGGCTTCTCTGTCATACTGATTTATCAGAATACTTCCAATTTTTTAAACTCTAAAAGAGAGTAACACTAATTCTTTTAAACCTTCTTCATGAGCTACAGTTACGTGTCCGCACTGGTATTCCATTTTTTCCCGTCACAATATTTTGCTCAGAATGGCAACCTCATATATTGCAGAAGACAGTGTAACAGGATGAAAATATGAGGTAGAGAAGAATTGGTTCTGTACACAGATTAAAAAAGAACAAATTTAGAACAAAGACCCAGATTAATTTGCTCATTTTAATTACATCAATTATATTTAACATCAAAAATCAATACACAAGTAACTCTAGCATGAAGATAAAACCCTTACACATTTTGTAAAAACCAATGAAAAAACCCAAATCAGTAATAAATATTTTAAAGATATATTTTGTACTAAGTTACCTGTGCATGTATATGTATATATCCATTCAATATAGAAAAGCTGAGGGTTTTATTATAAATCTTTTGCCTCATGTACTGTAACAATAGAAAAAAAAATTCTTTCCTGAAAGTTATCAATATTAATGAATTATTTATAAATTGTATGTTATAAAAATTGAATATGTGAATTTTTCCAACAAAGTTATTTATCAGAATTGAGAAAATATTGCTCAGTTTAATATGGAAGCCATATCCAGAGCATTATATATAGTTATGGGCTACAGTCCAATCCAACTCAATGTCCAAACAAAAGTGAAATTTAGGAAGAGCAAAAAGTTCCATTCTCCCACATTAGCTTATATTTAGCCAAATATAAGCTAAATCTCAAATAGATACATTTCAATTTGAATGGGTTGATTTCTTTTTTCTTTTTTGTAAAACTAGAATTTTATCAGATGAAGTATAACAAATTTCATAGAAATTGACACAGAAGGTTTTGCACTAGCATCATTTAAATTTGAGTATTGACATTTAAAAAAAACCCTATTATTTGTCCCAATTATCTTGGTCAGGACTTAGCTTATCCAATGCATATTTTTAGTATTCATACTACAGCCAGAATATTATTCTATTACATTTCAGACAAGATACTTTAAGAACACCCATTTAATTCTCTTTTATGACTGTATACTAATACAAACTTAAATTATAAAATTTATCCAGTCTTTCGCCTTTCAGTCTGCACCATTTCTCTTTACCTAAAATGTTGTACCAGCCATATTGTATTTTAATTTGACAACTGAAATTAGTTTCCAGTGATGTAAAAATCCCATCTCCTATATTAAAACTCAACAGAGTACAAACTCATAGGACTTCATCATCATTGTGATGCTTGACATCTGACACTGATTCTTGTTGGTGGATGTTATCAGCCAAACTTGAAGTTCAAGAAAGCTTTTGCTCTTAAATCTTGAAATGCATTTGGCAGGATATCTGAATATAGAAAATTAGATAATTCAGTATACCTGCATTTACTAATAACAGTTTGCAGTGATCTAATAAATGTGAACAATAAAAGTTACTTTTGTGACATTGCAGAATATGAACTGATCCCACTGCTGACTTAATAACAGTTTGCAGTGATCTAATAAATGTGAACAATAAAAGTTACTTTTGTGACATTGCAGAATATGAACTGATCCCACTGCTGACTTCTGAAGAATAAACGGCCACAATTTACATTCTGTATTATACAATATAATTCTGGTTTCTCGGTTCTAGATTAATCCATTTTCCTTTAGTACTGGAAAGGCTAATTGAAAATATCAACTGTTTTTATTGTTTGTAATAACAAACACATTAGGCAGTATTTTGTTGGAGTACAGCAATCTATCATTTTTCTATATTGCAGTTATTATTAGTTTTATTTGCCATCCCACTCAAAACTTGTTTACCATTTTTTTTAAAAAAAGCCAGATGGTCTGTATGTTATATTCCATTTCTGAATATTAATCATAGGACAAGTTCCAAGAGAAAATTTTGCTGAAACTACAGAAATAAAGACATCACTAAGAGATTATCTTTCTCGGCAGGGGTATGATAAGACATGAAAAGCAACCAAGTTTATTTAATTCTTCAGAGGTGAATTTACCTTTATGATAAGCACATTGCCTGATGTGCCTTCATTATCATCAAGATAGAAGAACATAAAGATTTCAGTTTTAAAACCACATAAAAGGTTACAGATATTTTAAATCAACCTTATGGAACAGTTACCTGGTCTTTATAATCCAGCACTGGTTTATCATCTGAGCTCAGATGGGCAAAGCTCACTGAAATGGGGGTTAAAATACATTGTGATCTGATAACATAGAAATTTTAGTTTTAGAAAATATTGATACATCATCTCTTCAGCAGGTTGACAACTGAACTCATCAGCCAAGATGGTAAGCAAAGGTGGGTCTAGTTAATGCCCCCGCCCTTTCATGTCCTTCATTCAGTCATGTCCATTTCTTGGAGATTACCTGGACAAATGCTTGCAGTTTTTTTTGCAATTTTCTTGGCAAGGTTTTTTAGAAGTGGTTTGCCATTGCCTTTCTCTCTACCGGGAGAAAGTGATTGAACAAAGATAACCCAGCTGGTCTTGGGTCCATGGTAGGATTAAAATTCATGATCTCCTGGTTTCTAGCCTGTTGCCTAAGCCACTGTACCACTTTTATTTAATGTTTAGACCCTTAACATACCTTTATAAAGAAAGCTGCACTACATCTCTTGTAATCACCAGTCACTCAAGTTGATCTGAAAGTTTCTATATCTTTGCCACCTCTTTGCCATTTGGCCAACACAATGAGAATTATAAGATTCAGAGTTCAACTGAACTGAACTGAACTGAACTGAAACATATGCCCACCCAGGTGTGGAAATACACTGTGATTGCACTTCAATTAAAGCTTCCTGATTTCTAGAAGAAAAATTACAACAAAAATCACAACAAGGTAAATGACAAACATTCATTCAGAGCAGAGGTAGTCTCTGTTCCACTTGGCCTTCCCAATCTTTGCAGAAAGATTACTTTGGATATTTAATTGTTTAATAAATACAGAACTTCCCCTATTCCTCAGAACGAGGACTAATAAGAACTATTGGATACTGTGAAGACAGAAGAAAATATTTATTCAATTGTTTAAAGACCCTGATAAAAGAACTTTCAAGGTCATGGAGAAAGTTTTGAGTTTGTCTGTTTGCTTGTTCATTAAACATACAAACACTTATTAAAAAGATGCTTCAACAAAAATATTTTGAAATATGGGTAGATTCTACTCTGTTGGCCTTTTACAAGGCTGCGAAGACCTGGCTTTTCCCCCTGGCATTAGAGTTGGGATGTTAATATGTAATATCTGGCACGGGTGCATGTTTCTAGAATGTTTGTTTTTTTATTGAGCCTCATGCAGTTTTGGTTGTTTTGCTGCTTGTTCATCTTAATGCAATTTCTCTGTTTTTGTTTTTTGGATACCCATAGTTTCATGGATGGACAGTTATATAAATTGGATTAACAAATAAATAAAGAAATAAAGTCAGGGATCTATAAAGTATCAGAAATCCCATTCTTACCTTAATCTATGGCTGAGAATGCCAAAAACGTCACTAGTTAAAGCGTTAAACAGCTCCTCTTTTATATTAATATAATATAAATATAAATATATTAATATAATATATAATTACTTTTATAATAAAGTAATAATAAATGGTGTGGTGTGAAAGCATATCCCTTCATATTGTGATTTTTAATGTCACAGAAGGGGGAGAAATGATTAAATATTTATGCAGTAATCACATTAATTATATGTCATTACGGTCATTTTATTAAGTTTAAATTAAAATGAACTTGAATTAGTTTTTGTCCTAGTCCACTCCCTTTTTGGAGTAGGCCCTCTGCCACACACTCCAAGGACAAGTGCCATCTCTGGCCTACAAGCAGCAGATGCCTTCTGGCCTTGAAACCTTATCCAAATTCTACGAATGAAAATATGACGCCTGAAGAACTCTAGTTTAATAAATGGTTTTTTAAAAAGGAGACAGGTGTTAACAAGTAGAAGAAGAAAAGAACAAGGAGAACCTGAGAAGTAATGTGTGCATTAATGAATATTCATCTTTTAATTTATTGTCATGTTTATAGCCAAAACTGCAGAGCAAATTATATTCTGCATCAAATCCCAAAGGGATTTTCATTTTCACTATTTGGAAATGTGCCAGAATCAAGCACATTCAAAAGAGAGAAACTGCAAAGAGGATGTTTAATGCTTAATGTGCTGGAGACAAAATGCTTGTCGTGGCCCGGGGGAGGGGGGGTGAAAGGAGCAGCAAAGGAATACTGATTCATATAATACTAATGTATCACAAATCACAGTTATTTGAGTGAAATGAAGTGCTTTGGAAATAAGAAAAAAAGAAAAATAGTATCAAGTTCACAGTCCTTAAAGCTTCAATTATACATAAACCATGGTTCATTCCAATTTCCAAGAGGTTGACTTCTATATCCTGCTCTGCTCTTCAGGACCAGCTATAAATATATAGTTTACCATAGGGATCCCCTGTGAACTGGGCCACACAAGCGGCGGGCAAGCGCATGCATGTGAAGCTCCCCTCACGCTAGCAGCAGCCACTTGTGCTTGCGCATGAAGCTCCCCTCGCATGAGTGGCAGCCACTAGCACTCACAAGGAACTATCTCCTCTCTTCCTTTCCCCCACTGGGCCACCAAGCAGAAATGTTAGGGACTGCTGGTCTACCAAACAGACCCTGACTGGAACTGATTGATCAGCACAACATTTAAGCATTCTTAGCCAATCAGAATTCCTTTGGGGCAGTTCAGATGAAGAAGCAAGCACTACATAAGGAGACAATGACCAAGGTTCAGTTAATGAAGTGACTGGCAAATATTTCAGTAGAAACTAAGCAAATTATTAAACCATCTTGTAGCATAGGTAGTCCTCAAGTCCACGTTTAACAACTGCTTGAGGTCACAAATGCATTCCAAAAGAGTATTTACAACGGCGATTCAGAACTAATCACAAGCCTCTGCAGTCATGGATTCAGTCACCCATGAAGTATCAGCCATTTTTAATTCTGTGACCACCCAGTTGTTTCTCTTAATGAGCAAGTAGAAAAAATATGTCATAAAATGAGTCCAATTTATTTTAAAACTTGTAAGTTTTGACTTACAAGCTAACTGGCAGGCTCCATTAGAGTTATACCTCAAAGACTAGCTGTACATATAACTGGATGACTGCCAGATAACAGAAATTTTAGGGCTACCACAGTGGTGGGATTCAGCCAGTTTGCACTGGTTCGGTAGAACTGGTAGCTAAATTTTGTTGAGTTTGGAGAACTGGCTGAACCCATGCTACTTCTGGAAGTCCGTTCTAGGTCTCGGAGGCCTGGAGGAGGTCTCCCAGGCCTAGAACAGCCCAACGGAAGTGCATTGATGTTACTTCCGGAACTCCATTCTAGGCCTGGTGGAGGTCTTCCAGGCCTAGAATGGATTTCCAGAAGTGCGTTGATGTCACTTCCAGAAGTCTGTTCTAGGCCTCGGAGGCCCAGGCCTGCATCCATGCATACAACCAGATGTTAAGGTATTTGAATCCCATCTCTGGGCTACCAGATCCAGAATGAAAAATTTTGGACAATCACTAGATGGCAGCAAAGAATCGCAATAAACTCTCTGCTGATACCTAGTGGTTGTATGTATTTTCATAGTCCAAATTTGATGGACCTGGTTTGAAAGCTAAACACATAACCTAGGTCACTGGTTTGAAAGCTAAACACATAATCAAACAATTACACAATCTGCTACAACCCAGATTTGTTTATTTGGCCAGTCTCTCATTATGACATTTTTAAATGTATGAATTGGCTCCAACAAGAAAACAAAATATCTGCAGCTGTGTTTTCTTACTATTCTTAATAGGGTATCATGGGTTTTTCCATATTATTATCTAATATTACATTATTAACTTTTTGAATGGCAGATGTATTTTTTATGTGAGATCAAAAGACTGAAAACATATTGTTAACACTATTTGAAATAATTATTAAAATAAATTGAAGCTTTTATTTCCTGTTAACACCGCAGCTGTGTACACATACCATAATGCAGAACCATCAGTTGACTCATTAATTTGCCAATATTGCTATTTTGAAAAGTTCCGTTGTTCAAAAGACTGGAACTAAATTAATAGCTTTAGGATTTTGATATATCTCTTCTGTATTTTCCAGAAACAAAAACAAATATCATACATTAGCACTTACAATAAGACTTTGGTTGTCACAGATCATGAGTCTCATAGTTCTGGGAGCATTTATTCATAGCTCTCTCCCTTTGCCCAAAAATTATTAGAAATGAAGAGAGAGACATAATTATAAGGTGAAGATGAACGGCCTAATCTGCTGCCTTGAGTCACCTCATTTTTCTGCATTATTCATATTTTCTTCAGCAAATGCAAGCTTGAATGCTAATGTCTGTGTTTCTTTACTGACTGTCTTCTGCCATCATATTTCTTTCCAAAGAGAGATCAACAGTGAGCACCTATTCTGCAGCTTACGATTTAAGAGTCTGCAACATCCATCACTAGCTTTCATTTATTGCCATCTTTTTCTCTGTTTAAGAACTACAGCTCTCAAAGGAGCTGGAGACTCTGGGTGCCATAATTGGGATGATTTTTGCAAGATTCTTAATAAGCCTTAAAGATTTTGGCCGTGTCCAGGTCCACAGTATATTTTAAAAACACTGATTTCCAACTGCACACCTTTTTATATTCAAATTGCATATCAACATTTCTTAAATGATTTTGGATATAAAATGTATCCTAACATATACATACATTTCTATCGCAATGTGTTAGTTTTTTAATAGGTTTCCCAAATATATGGATTTCTATACACAATTTTAACTGGAGAAGTTAATCACAACTGAGAAAACTGAAAATACAGTAACAAATTAAGATGTGCATGAAATGCAAATGGATATAATTTCTATTAAAATAAAACACGTTGTTTTATGTTTCTATTATTCTGTATTTTTTCACTTACATATTCCTAAGAAATCATATCTAAAATGCCTCCCCTCTCTGAATATAAGTTTAACCATTTTTATAAAAATCAGTCAAAAGAGCATCCCAAATTATGAAGCAAAACTTTTGGTGAAATACAAACCATATTCCCAGGGTAATTTTTGGTGGATTTCCCAGATGTTTGCTGACAAAGAGCAACTTCATTTTGGAAAGTTTTAATCTGAGCTCCTTATAGCCTCCGGATATCTATTCAGGACCTCCATGGCATTTCTGGCTTGGCCTATAATGACAATATAAGCTGGGTGTCATTTTCATATTGATGTTCCTTTATAGAAAATCATTGGATAATTTCTCCCAATGATTTCTTGTTTGATGTTAAATAACAGGAAGAAAATAACAAGCTGCCAAGGATTTGATTATTCCTCCACTGAGGCCAGGCAGGAGTAGAATTAATGAAGGACAGTGCAGTTCCAAATACAAACCATTTCAATTAGGCCATAGAATTCCATGGTTGATTGTGGACCTCTGGTAGTCCAAGAAATGTGCTTTCTCCTCTCTCAGATCAAATGTAGGTCATTTACCAGAAAGAACAATATTCTTTCTATTAAATAACCAATCTGAATCCTGACTGATAAGGATCCAAATAATGAGGTTATCAATTTTCTCTAGGATCCCCTGCAGCTTCAAAATTCTGCCATAACATTTCAAAAGGGTTAGCTGGAGATAGAGTGGGAATTAGCAAACATTCCTTGATCCATAGAGGGCTCCTTCACTCATGAGAGGCATGGCCACAATCTCCTTCTAGGCAGATGGCAGTGTTCTCTCCCTCAATGAAGCATCAACAATCTCACAGAGTTTTTCATGTCTAGTCTGGAACCAGAAAAATATCATTCAGACTACTAATGGCCCTATCCTTTACATCAGGCTCAACAAGCTCAAAAGTATCCCAGATTTCCAGATATATTGCCTCACTTCTCACCATCACCTTCCATCTAACTGACATCCAAATTAGAAATCTACAATTGTATCCACTGCACCTGTAGGAGCCTTGTACAGTTTATCTTTGCCTAAAAGGGTTCTGGTTACTCTAAAAACCACTAGGCAGGAATTGATACATGCAATTGGAGATGAATTGGTGGTTTGCCCTTCATATTGTCTCTTGTAGATTTGAGTCTGAGCTCTTATTAGTGCTTGGTTAAGTCTATTTGAAGGGGAAGGTTTGTGGTGACAATATAAGACATGTTTTGTAACATGTTCCCTTTGCACTCTTTGTGGCACACCTCCAAAGTCCATATTTCTTTCCAAGAATGCCCAGCAATAAATCTCTTGCAAATAGGAGATGGAGACACATTTCTTTCATCATTCATCCCAGCAACTCACATTTGAAAATATGCTATTCCCTCACCATGATATGTGGAAATAATGTCCAGGGCTAGTTAACAATTCTGAAAAATACTTTTGTCTATTTTAAATGTTTTTCAAATGGACTTCACTGCATGGCTTTTAATCCTAGAGTTATGAGAAAAGGATAAAAAAATTCTTCCTGTCACTTTCTTTATGCCATGCACAATTTTATACACATGAATGAAGTCCGCCTCAATAATTACAAGCTAGAGTCCAAAATCTTTTAGTCTTTTCTTTTAGGGCAGTCCACTGATAATTTTGATTGCATTTCTATGCATTATCTAGTTCAATTATATCCATTTTCAGGTGGAATTATACCTGTGCACATTATTCCAGGTGAGGACACAGAATTATAGCATATTGATTTTTAATTCCTCTCTTAATTATCCTCTCATGGAGTGAGTCCCCCCTTATTTTTTTTAACAACTGTCATACAATGAGTCAGTATCTTCACTGAGCTCTCTTATGAATCCAAGATCTTTCTCCTGTTAGTTATCAATACTTTTAGACTCCTTCAGTATATATGAGAAGTTGGAGGTGGAATACATCATTTTACTGTTAAATTGTATTTGTCATTTGGCTAACAAGTTCTTCTAATCTACAAACATGACCAGCTGTCTACCAAGGTAACTTATGAGCCAGTTAAAAAGCGCTTATCCCAACACAGACAACTGAGGACTCCAATTCTTATTTCTCTTCATTGAGTAAGTTGCCCACTTATTTTTAATCAGCAGTCCACAAAAGGACAGCCTCTTATCCAATGTCTTCTAGGTTTATCCAAAAGCTTTTGATGCTGAAAAAGCTTTTGATGTCAAAGGCTGTTTGAGAACCCTGTTATACACTGATGACTGAATTACCTCTTTCTATATTGCTATTAACACTCTTTAAAAAAACCTAAATATTTGGTAAGCTTAATTGATCATTGCAAAATCCTATTCTATTTTAATTCTACAAGAGTTGTTCTTCTATAAATCAAGTTTTACTTATCAATTTACCTGTAACAGATGTTAGCTGATTAGTCTCTTAATTTCCTAGTTCAAACTAGGTACCTTTTTTAAAAAAAATGATGTCATATTGGCTAACTTCAAACTGCATAGCTTGAGACTGATCTGAATAATGTATTTTTGATAGGGGAGCAGCATTTTCACACTTGAGTTCTTAAAATGCTCTTATTGGATGCCATCAGAATTAAATTGATCAAGGAATGTCCAAGAATACCCACTTTATTTGTTCTATAGAAGCCTAAATTTGGCTTCAAGGACTGGCCAGCAAGGAGGCAATAACAGCAGAGTTGGAATATAATCATCCACCAAAGGCCTTTGGAAAAGTTTTCTTGAATGTCAACATCATGCGGGCTACCCTAGTTTCTAAAGTGATTATGACTGAAAAATAGTATCTCCTGGTTACAGTTCCCATACTTCATAGAACTGGGGCACTATAAATAGATTCTTTCAAGAGAATATCCTTGGGCTAGATCTAGTTGGAATAAGCTTTTCAGAAAGTATTAGATGCTAGATTTTGAAAGTTAAAACTAGCACTTTGAATTGTAACCATAAATGTATCAGTATATCTATACTGCCTACAGAATATGCTCAATAGGACCATAGCAACTAGAGCTACTCAGTATATAGGTTACTGCTTTTGGAACCAACAGCAGTTCTGATGGGCTTCAAAGGAAGATTCATGTAGAGTGTATTACAGAATCTAAAAGTGAAGTCATAAAGGTATAAGTAACTGTAGCTAGGACTCCCTGCTCCAGAAAGGTCAGAAGTGGTGCACCATGTACAGCTGAACAAAGGACCTCCTGGCTACAACCTCCAACTACCCAACTAACTCTGGCTACAATTACAAGATGTCTCCAAGTAACTCCAAGAACAGCAATGAATAAATAAAAATTCTATCTTGCTAAGGTTCAGTTTCATCTTGTTTTGTCCAAGAATATGAAAGCACAGAGCACTGAGTGCAAGACTTTGATGGTGTCTCCAGCTGAGTTCAGAGTGGCTATATAAAGCTGAGTATCATCAGCATGGTAGTACACCCACACTGCCAGAAGATCGAATCTGTCATCTACAAATTTGATAAGCATTCCCTTCAATTCTTCATATGTGTTACTAATTAAAAAATGGAGACTGTATGACTAGATTGAGCCTTGTGGCACCATACTGAATGCATTATGTTTAATCATTTATCATTGATGAGGACTGTCAATACAATTTTTGAATTAGTCATGCACACATTATTAGTTAATTAATATCCTAACCGGGATGTCTTATTGAAAGCTTCCTAAAATTAACATACTGTATATTGTATCTGAGTCTTTCTGGCATCTGCTAATGAAGTTACATGATCATACACTGTTACCAGGTTAGTTTGGAAAGAATTAAGTGGATTTAGATATCAAACATTGTATTGTGTTTGTTTGTTTCTTCACTTATTTCAATCCACTTATTTCAATACTTGGACTCCTGAATAGAAGTAGATCTTCCTGATGATACACATTGTTTGCTGAGATAAAGATGGATATACAAGGAAGGTTTAATTAATTTCCAGCCTGGTAACTCACTACTGTAAACCCTTTGCAGTTAGCAAATTTAGGAAACAAGAACCACTTGGATTTCTTTTTTTTTTTAATTTTTCAATACATTTGATACATTCAATACATTATAAAAAAATACCTTTAAGATAAATTCATACATAAAACCTTAGGTCCATCTCCCTCCCCCCGACTGCATCCACCCTCTCTACCTTCCTTTCTTACTTCCCTCCTCCCTCTCTCCTCTCTTCACCTCTCTCCCCTCATCCCTTCCTCCCAACCTACTTCCTTCCCTCCCTTCCTCCTCCCCTCTCATCCCTCTTCGGATACAGTTCAGGGGAGATACCCGAGCGGCATCTCTCTCTAAATTCCTCTACCTATTTTATACATTAACATTTCTATTTATCTAACCTACTTAATCCCACCCATCAAGAACCACTTGGATTTCTTGAAAGATCCTTATTTACGATAGGATAAGGTAACAGAATCTTAATGTTGAGACATGGATATTTAACCATGGGGAAAAAACTATAAAAATAGGGGCAAAATGTTATATTGGAAGTTCTGAGCAGAATCTAGAATTAATACTTTAAATCAGTTACATTGTAATTACTATTTTAAAAGGCTTTCTCAAGTTCTCATAGTTTCCCCTCCCCTCCCATCTTCTCTTCCATTATAGGCCTATTTTCTCCCTTAACTATCTTGGTGCCTCTTCTGTGTTCCCAAGTTCTATCAGGCACTCTGTCACAGCACCCTATCAACTTTGCTAAAGATAAAGGTAGAAATCCTGTTGGTTGATGCTCAATTTAGATTTTAACCATTGTGCTGAAGCACAGCTTGACAAGAAATGGATATTAGAAATGAGGAGGGGGAGCCAGCAAGAGCAATTCAATAAATCTCTCTTTAAAGCAAGTCATGGCAGTTGTCCAGGTTTCATTATGGAAAAAATAAATATGGAAGCAAGAGATTTAATGCCTGTGCCTTGGAATTAGTTTTCCAAAAGTCCTACTTTGCCATTGGGAGGCTTGCCAATTTCAAATTGGTTCATAGTCTAGAACTTAACATTTGTTGCTGTACAGTTTTTAAAAGGAAGAGTTTTGTATTAATAAATGTCCACTACTTTAAAGATTCATGGCTTCCATATAATAGACATATTTAAAACTTAAACTATCCAACACTCTTCCACCTATTTTAGCTGAGGGAAAAACTTGCTTGATTGAATATAGGAAAGAAATTGTGTTAACTGGACACAAAGGAGGCCAGAATTTCTGAACTTTTGTGATAATCTTAGTAAATTAATAATGAAATAGCAATGTGGCTTGGATGAGAAAAGGAAGTTTGACAGGATACAGTCTAACATTTTAGCATTAACAATGAAGAGGTTGCCATGCATAAGGCTAGGCTTTTGAAAGGTTTGTAATAATTCTGCCACATGTCTTATTAAAAATAAGAAGGGTATATTCTCCAATATCAAAACATTTACTCCACTAAAAGCATTGAAATATAACCTAGCATCAGGCTATGGATGAAAAGTATGTTAGCATGCTACCATGGGCAGCATTTACATAATCATAAATATTCTTTTAGATCTGAATATTGAAGAGGACTATTTTCAATGCAGGCTTCAGAATAAACTCAGTCCAGAACAATTTTGAAATTATTATAATAACCCTGGAAGCCTTAAAGAATTTCTTCAAATTTGATGGGCCACCTATTTGTGAACACTTTATGAAATGAAACACTGGACCATTTCTATGCACCAAATTAAATACTGCACTGAGTTGAATTGATAGCTTCCATAATTTTAGGAAATTTATTGTTCATAATAAAGACATTTATACCAAAATGTATTATTCCAGGTGAAGTGAGTTGGCCAGCTTGAATGCTTTATATGAGGGGAATCACAGTGGAGTGCCTTGATTTTCTGCATCAATAGAATAGAATAGAATAGAATAGTTTATTGTTATTTTAAATGTACACTAATTGGCATACATTAAAATGAAATTTCATTAGATATAGCTCTCAAAGTGTCACCACCTCCAATATACACTACATAAATATGACAAAAAATTGCATATACCCACATACCCACATATATTCTATGATACAGAGAAACAACACAGTCTAGGAAAAAAAAGAAAAACAAATCTTGTGAATTTACCAGATGGTTGGCATAGGGAACAAAGCTGTTACAGAATCTGGTAGTCCTGCTGGAAATACTTCAAAACCTCCTCCCAGAGGGGAGCAACAGAAACAGACCGTGAAGTGGGTGTGTGGGGGCTCTAAAAATGCTTTGAGCTCTAAGCACATAGTGCTTATAAGCAGCATCCTGAATACCAGGGAGCGAGCTTCCTATAATCTTCTCAGTTATCCTTACCACTCTCTGAATGGACTTTCTATCTGAGGCACTGCTGCCACCAAACCAGATAGTGATGAAATTTGTTAAAATGCTCTCAATAGTGCATCTGTAAAAAGTGGCCAGGACAGAAGGCGAGAGATGTGTTCTCTTCATCTAATGCAGGAAATGCAGATGCTAGTTTGCATGCTTTATTGCGGATAAGGTGTGGAGAGACCAATTCAGACTGTTAGTTATCTGTGCCCCCAGATACTTAATGCTGTTGACTGCCTCTACATCTACATCCTTGATACTGAGTTGAGTATGACTATGCTGGCTCTTTCTAAAATCTACAATGATCTTTGCTTTATTAACATTTAGAACCAGGTTACTTTTATTGCACCAGTCCACCAGAGCCTTCACCTCTTCCTATGAGTGTCTTCATTGTCATCCCAGATAAGACCCACCACTGCTGTGTCATCCACATACTTCATAATATAATTCATAGTAGATTTGGCAGAGCAGTTGTGGGTCATCAAGGTGAACAGTAAGAGACTCAAGACACAGCTCTGTCGGGAACCTGTACTCGAGATGGAATTGGAAACTTTCTTTCCAACTCACACAAACTGGGACCTATCAATAAGGAAATCAAGTATCCAATTACTTAAATCAAGTATCCAATTAAATAAATTAAAACCTAATAGGCCCAGTTTGTTCACCAAGTGCTATAGTTGTTCATTATAGTTGTTCACAACATCTATAGAGTGGTTCTTCTGATAGGCAAACTGTAATGAGTCAAATATAGGGGGAAGGTATGAAACCATATAGTCCTTTACCAATCTCTCAAAACACTTCATCATAATGGAAGTGAGTGCAACTGTAACCATTAAGACATGTGATTATAGATTTTTTGGGCACTGGTACAATAGTTGCAATCTTAAAATATGATCAAACCACAGCCTGATGCAATGAGAGATTGAAGATGTCTGCGAGAACAGTGGCCTGCTGGTCAGCACACTCCTTAAGTGTTTGCCCAGGGATATTATCAGGGCCAGCAGCTTTTTGAGTTGACTTTCTGCAAGACCTTCCAAACAGCAGTTGAATCAAATCTGAGCAACTGTTCATCAGGAAGGGGAACAACCTTCCTTGCTGGAATGTGGTTTGCGGCCTCAAATAATCCAAAAACATATTTACCTTATTTAGAAGACTAGTGTTACCTTTACATGTCAGGGAAGCTGCCTTATAGTCAGTAATAACCCAAACACTTTGCCACATACATCTAGGGTCCATAGGATCCTGAAAGAATTTTTGTACTTTCTGACAGCCCACTTTGCTCTTTTTATAGCAAATCTCAAATCAGCTCTTGCTATGGTAAGTGCTGCTACATTGCCTGCTTTAAAAGTGTCATTTCTCACCTTCAACATCGCACGGACCTCCTGAGACATCCAAGACCATACAGCCAAATGGAATGCTGCCGCAATCATAACTGAGGTGGCTACACAAAGTAAATCAACTTTGCTTTGCATAGACCTAATATATCTATTTCAAACCAATGACTTCTGCAAGAGACCAACAAAAGAAATTCAAACAAAATGCATATTTTGGAAGAAAGCATGAACAAAGTCTCTGTGTTAAAAACATTTTTCCAGCAAAACCAAACATGAATTAAAAATAACAAACAGTAAGAAAACTGCATTTAGAAATGTATATATTAAAAAAGTAAAAATAGGTATGATACATACAAAAACAGGCATCTGTTTGATTTTGTTTTAATATATTGATAAATCCTCATCCCCATCGGCTGCTAACTACATCTTTGACAATTGCATGGTATGCACAGCATAACACAGAATTTATAGTAGTTCTGGTTCCTTACTACCCTGGCCAAAACAGATGATTTATTCTCTCCATTTGTTCAGCAACAGATGAAACACATTTTATAGTGGGCCTATCCCACTGTGTTTATGGACAGTTATTTTCTCATTGACAGACTGCCTACAATGCTCCACACTGCTAACACCTCCCAAAATTCTTTTTTGAAATTGCAGTGCTTTTAGTAATAGTTTTTGAATCACTCTTCTGTTCCAAGTATCCCCGTGTGAGTCCACTGAGGAAAAACATTTAGCAATCAGACAAACACTTAGGAACACGGACCTTTGTTTTCTCTTTATTTTGATGCCAAAATCAGGTCTCCAAGAGCTGCTACTTCCCTCAGAATTGCCCACTAAACAACATGCATGAATTCAGTCCCCAAAGATTCCATTTGTGCTAATATCCCTCCAGCTATCTGTCTGAAATCTGATAGCATTTTCCCTAGTGGAAGCTTGTTATGCTTATAAATGTCATATAATTCTGTTCCAGGGACTTTTCTTACAAATCAGGACCTTAGCTCCAAAACCTGCATGTTTCTTTGAAACAGCATATATCTTTTCTTTATCATGTATACTGTGAGTTTATGTACCAGAAACAAATTCCTTGTGTGTCCAGTCACACTTGGCCAATAAAAAATTCTATTCTATTCTATTCTATTCTATTCTATTCTATTCTATTCTATTCTATTCTATTCTGTTCTGTTCTGTTCTGTTCTGTTCTGTTCTGTAGTCATCATTGTGCTTTCATTATAGCCTTATAATCTTATTTTATTTATCTTATTTATCTTTTTTGTGCTTTCCCATTCCAGCCAATGGAAGAATTAAAACAACAGATATACCAGGCAATAATGTTTTGCAGGGCATTGCTTCTTCTTTCTTTTCCTGAAAATATAGTTTCTAAATTTCATATATTTCAAGTTGCCCTTCTCATATTTTGGTCCTTTCCCATCTTAATAACTGTCCTATTCCCTTTTAGGAGTTGGGGGGGGGGGGAAGACCATCTACATATCCGGCATAAGAGTCCAAATCTGGAAACAAGACTCACTCTGACTTCCTATTACCTCTGGACAATTAATTTTCTTTTATTCCACTTCTATGCTGTAACTGAACTAAGTTCATAGCTCTGCAGCTGGACACTTATCAGTTGAAATTGTCTAAGCTTTGGCAGGATTATCATGAGAAGGAAGATTTCTGCCAAACATTGCTTGGCAGCTGTCTGACAAATGATTTTCCATTTGCTGCATTGTTACCTAAAATAGTGGTATTACTGAATAACAAGCTATTTATTCATAGTTGGATATATGATATAAACAGACCCATGTTTTGTATATCCAATCTTGCTAAATAATCCTTGAGAATTCTGTAATTATTATTATGAATTTTGGATGGAAGCCAAATTTAAATATCTCTAGATTAATGAAAAGATGTATTTGTGGATTATAGATAATTCATAACTCCATGGAACAGAAACATCTGTTCTTGGTGTAGGAAGGGAAATATTTTAAAATGTATCATTGGACAGACAAAAGTTTGCTCCAAGAAAAACACAGATCTATTTTGTTCACACAATGCATCCCTCTCCCCATCACTTTGTGCATGTGTTATAAACTACATTCTCTTATACAGTTGCATAATTCCCCCATCCTTCCATGCCTTCTACCTCCTATATCTCTCCACACAGATGTCCCCATTCATCTTGAAGAGTACTATCCATTCATTTAAAAATAAATATATGCATCATACACTTCTCAATTTATTCTTTCATTTTACTCATAATGCTGAGAGATAATAACTGTCCCAAAGCTATTGAGTAAATTCCTTGGCTACTATGGCTACATGGAAATTTGAACTGGGACATCTCTAACTCATATTCAACACTAGTTGAATTACTAGTTGTGTCCTATTATAAACTACTGAATAAGAAATTAAATTT
Organism: Crotalus tigris; assembly: GCF_016545835.1. Taxonomy (NCBI): domain Eukaryota; kingdom Metazoa; phylum Chordata; class Lepidosauria; order Squamata; family Viperidae; genus Crotalus; species Crotalus tigris. Next base: position 1,079,132 of record NW_024096667.1, read on the forward strand.
CAGTTCTAATTTCCACCAGTTTTATTAGTTTAAACCAGTAGAATCCAGGAACTGACATTAATTTCTAAAATAAAAAAAAACCCTTCTTTTTCTATCATGCTTTATTGCTCTCTTTAATTAAAGTATATGGGATTTGACACTTGGAAAGAAGGTAATAATTTATAGATTTAGAGTCTCCATTGCTTATGCACTTAAAATACTATTCATATGTCAAGCTTCTAAGAAAGCCTGAGCAGTTCTTGTCTGCTGCAGGCCAAAAATCTTATGGAAATCTTATATTTGTACATAGTTTATGGATTTAGTTATGTATATAACAGCTACTAAGATACATTATGATTTGTTTTTTTTTACTAAAAATACTATATAATTCCTGTTTCAGAACAGTGGCAAACTAAACTATAAGAATTCATCAATGGCAAAATAATATAACTGAAAAATAATTTGGATATAGAATTTAATGTAACTTAGAAATCTTTTGTGGGCTATAATTGTATATATGGACTCATATTGCATTAAAGTTTGAGTTCTCTTAACATAGGATTTGAATATATTAGCTCTTGTCTGATATTTTAAATAGGGGTAGCATTTTTAAGATAGATAGCAACTTAGTTAACTGTTTATTCTGACTTATTATTATATTTCTTAATATTAATTATTGACTTGATTCAATAATGGTTTGATCACTTTTATATACAGTATGTAATATTAATCTAATGATCCTTTCAAATTTTTATTCAGTTTTGTACAGTTTGCAAATCTTTTTTCTAGCTTCTTTTTATTTTATTTTTCTCATTTTTGGGGGGTAGGGTTTTTTTTAATATACTGTATACTAATAAAATAAAATAAAAATAAAGATGACTTGAAGTTGAATTAAATTCTTTTTTTTATTAAAAAGTTTTTATTTTCCATTTATTCATACAAAATACAATTAAATTCCTAACCATTGGTACCGCCTGCCCATTCCCCCCAGGCTGCGTCCACCCTCTCTAATCCTTCCCCACGTCCCTCCTCTTTCTCTCCTCCCCTCCTACTCTCTTCCCCTCCCCTTCTCCTCTAACCGTCCTACTTCCTCCCTACTCCTTCCTCCCCTCTCATCCCTCTCACACACATGAACGCAGCATAGGGGAAATGCCTAAATGTTTACCATGTCTATATTATCATTACCTACCCACTCACCCACCCACCCACCCTCAACCCTCCCCCCCTCGCTTCCCAGAGCAGAGTACAGGGTTATTATTAAGAAAGTTAACAATAATAAAAAAAGAAACAAAAAAGAAAAAAAGAGAAGAAAAAACATCATACTTAACCTTTAACTCCCCTTAAATTAAGTCATATAAACAAATCTCTACAACAGTTACTATAAAATTTACTCATACAATAAATGAAACTTTATAGTCCCATATTTTTTCTGAATATAATCTATCCATCTTCTCCATACAATAATCTTTCTTGTGTATGATCCTTCAAATAAACAGAATTTTTTGCCATTTCTGCAAAGTTAGAAACTTTAAATATCCATTCTTCTAAAGTAGGCAACGAGTCCTTCTTCCAATAGGAGCCTACTAATAACCTTGCTGCAGTTAATAAATTCAACATTAAAGTAGTTTCTTTGTCATTTAAATCCACAAAGATACCCAATAGGAATAATTGAGGGGTGAACTTTATCTTCCTTTTAAAAATCTTTTGAATGTTCCACCAAATCATAATCCAAAAAGCCTTTACCTTTTTACAATTCCACCAAACATGAAAATATGTTGCATCCATATTACCACATCTCCAACATTTGGGTTGTAAATTTGGATACATACAAGATAATTTTTTAGGATCTAAATGCCATCTGTAAAACATTTTATAAAAATTTTCCCTCAAATTTTGAGCTTGTGTAAATCTAACATTTCTAATCCAAATTGTCTCCCATAAGTCCAATGGGATCGGATCCTGAATATCCTGAGCCCATTTAATTATACAGTCTTTAACCAATTCTGTTTCAGAGTCTAATTCTATTAAAGCATTGTAAATTCTTTTTATATGGGCCTGACTCTGATCTTTAATCTGAATAACCAGATTTCCATCTTCTAGTGTTATTCCTTCTTTTTTATCTACAGTCCACCTGTCCACTATCTGTAAATATTGAAACCATGACTGTAGAATATTTTCTTGAATTAAATTCTTGACAGCACTATAGATGTGATTTGCTCTTGGGAGCATTTTTGTTTAACTTCCCTATCTAGCCTAGAGACCAGAAATTTCCTAGAATTTTTCCATCCAATTGTTAACCAGACCTGAATCTGTTTAGCTCCCAAGCTCAAACACAGTTAATCTGGTTCTATTACCTATTATATTCCATAAAGCACTTTCCCTGTTTCAATTCATTTGTGTAGGCATCATGAAAATAAATAGGGAGAGTTTAATATGTTTCCTCTCCTCAAGATTCATTTTCCTTTTAACAAATTATGCAGTCATAGCGTCAGGCACAAAGAACAATATGTTAAGTTGCAGTTGGAAAGCTTTATTGCTCAAGCCTTTACACAAGAATCTAGTCAAATAAAGTTCAGTACTAAATTGGCACAGATAAGATTCAATGGAATTCAAGCGGGTTATCTAAGCTGATGACACATTTAACTCTGCCTGTTCTTCTCCTAAATATAGCATGGTAGGATAATAAAACTTATCAGTGGGAAACCTTTTGTCTTCTCATTTCACAGAAACAGTTTATATACTTTGAAGTTAAATATCAGTTGCTTTATCCACACAAAATCCTGCATACTTGGGTTAGGTCATAATACAAAGGACCACACACCTTTCTTTGAATGCTCTGGCTATTCTCTAAACTACGTATTCTTATTACTTTTGAAAAGTCCATAATGAATGTTAGGACAAACTAGGAAGGAAAATTACACCGAGAGAGGGAGAATGGGAAAGGGTGAGACAGAGGGAGACAGGGAGTGAGGGAGAGTGCTGTAGAAGCATCCCATGATATTATTTGGTCCTAACCTTTCCAAGCATCCAAGTATCCTCAAGTCATGTCAGAGTTGTTTCAATGGTATAACATATACTATATGTTCTGTATATAGAAACTGAATTTCTTCATTACTGGATTAGAATAGTTCCCTTCAGGTTTCAATTGTTAAGTCTAAGATGATAGTTATACTTTTTTCCTCTGAATTACTGAAGCATGAACAGCTATAAACATTTATGGGAAAGAATAAACTTCACAAGCATATCAAAATGTAGCAGAGGAGGTAACTGTTAGATTACCTCTAGGCTTGCTGCTTATCATAGGTCAACACTGAATTTTGCCACATTTATCTCTGCAATATGAGCAGAGTTTGCATCTCCAGCCAGAGTTTCTGCATGAAGGAGACACTTTTTGGGCATGTTTTAGCCTTTTGAAAAGGCTAAAATGTCAAATGACTAATACTTCTCAGCTAGTAATATGCTACCACTGGAAGTGCCTTGGGAAGGAAAGAGGGACTATTGCAAGTAGGCAAAGGGAAAGTGTAGGAAAAACATAAGAAGGATTCTCCTATTGGGGATCATATTTGAAATTCACTTCTTCAGTTTGGTTTAAATCAGTGCTTCTCAACGTTTGTGTGACGGCGACCCCCGTCACACAAACGTTCTGCGCATGCGCCGGGCTGCGCGCATGGGGGCGGGCCCCCCACACGTGGCGCGCTTGCGTGGCGCCGCCCCCATGCACAACGCGCATGCGTGACGCCCCCCCACACGCAGTGCGCGTGCACGGCGCCACCCCCATGCGCGGCACGCATGCGCAGCACCGCCCCCATGCACGGCATGCATGCGCAGCGCCGCCCCCATGTGCGGCGCGCGTGCACGGCACCGCGAAAAATGGCGGATCGCCGCCTTTGGCAACCCCCGAAAAATGGGTGATCGACCCCAAATGGGGTCGCGACCCATAGGTTGAGAACCACTGGTTTAAATGATACTGGAAAACAGAGAGGTAGCAGCCAAGCAATGGATATCAATCTAGCACAATCAGTTCAGAGACATGATTCAAACTTTGCTGGAAAAACAAATCAGTAATAGGACATTCACGCAGGACATCAATTCCAGTTGGGAAGAGACAAGGCCTCTCTTTGTAGACAATTTAGGATTTGTGAGACAAGCTAAGACATGTTAAAGGTGTTAAGGCTAAGCTAAGTTATAAGATGTCAAAAATAAGTTAGGATCACAGCTGTTGAAAACAAATGACTGAAATAGATATTGTAATAATGAAACTGTAGTTGCAACATCACGACACAAACCTGAGCTTTTCATATTCGAGTCTCAATACCAGATACAAGTATTTGAGTCATGGATTTCATTACAGTTTCATGCTGCACATATTGTAATTTTCTTCCCCAACTTTCCCCTCCACAAACATGTGAGGTTTTTCTCACTGTTAGCCATCGTAGAACTCATAAGTAAGTAAGAGAGGGAATAGAATGAAGGATGCAAGGAATGAATGGGAAAAAGCTAGACCTGAAAAAAAGTCAAACAAAAATTAAAACTCCATCTTTGGAAATATAAAAAAACAGGGAGGAGAAGGGAAGAGAGGGAGGGAGGGAGACATGGAGGGAGGGAGGGAGGGAGGGAGAGAGAGAGAGAGAGAGAGAGAGAAGGTATTTTGAAATAAGCAAAACAGGAAATCTCTTCCCCATTACCACAGCATAGACACTACCCATGAGTAACAAAGATTTCCCTCCCCGGTGCAACTTCAAAAGTGGGAGAGGAAAGTATTGATTCCAGGCTCCTGATTGTGTGGACAAAAGTTGTACACAGAATCAAGACACGGGAAACTGGAAGAAAACAGGAGTTACAGAAAGTTTGGAATGAACAAATAGTTTAACTAACAAAAAGTTTGAAAGGAGAGGAATAGATCCTAGCAGAAGAAAGCCCCTTAAACCACTCCAAGCCTCCCTTGCTTTCTGGCAGACAGATTGTCAGCAGGCTTGTTTAAGATTCATTGAAAGGGAGCTGAAAGGGATCCCTGCTAAAAGATGTCATGGGGACTGAGTTCTTCAGACTCAGAGTTACCACAGTTGCTACTGAATCAATTCCAATTGTGGTAACTCAATTTTTTTTTACAAGGATCACACAATTCCTGTTTCAATACCTGTTGGAATTACTGCATTTCATTTGGAATTTTGCCCTTTTGTACAAGCATAATTATTTTGCAGAAATATCATGTTAACATTTTGAGGTTTTGAAACAAAACTCTACATTTGAAGAAGGGAAGGAGGGGAAATATACCAAACTCAACTTCATTGCATCACCTTTCATGTAGAGCAGGGGTCTTCAAACTTGGCTCTTTTATGACTTGTGGACCAACTCCCAGAATTCCTCAGCCAGCCATTTCCCCTCTGTTTGGAGATGATTCTCCATACAGGTGATTTGTTGGGGTCCCCAAATGCCCAGAGAGCCCAAATATACTGTCTAGTGGTTTGATCTGATTCTTGAGAACTAATTGTTAAACTGATTCATATATGTCAGGTCAGCCAGAAAATCATATTTTTCCTGCTTAGCCTGGCCTGGTTGGCTTAAATCAAAAGAAGAATCCAGAGTACATTTAATGGAGATTGGGATTTGAATGCATAGGTAAGACTGGAACTCTGTTAGAATTACGAATAATCAGCTTGTTCAGGTAGAGCAAGAAAAGTATGAGTTTATACCTTAGCTGTATAATATTGGTACTTAAACATATTAATGTTAACACCAGTGGATTCTGTTTTAGCAGAATTCGATGTACATAATTGAGATTTGCATTTTTTAAAAATGCCATTTTATGTGTACTTTGCTATGTTACAAATTATATTACATCAACACCATTCTAAACAGAAATGTGGCTAGTAAATTTATATTATAATTGATGTCTATTAACTAGTGAAGTTTTTAAAAATGTTTGGATTATCTCAACTTTGTACCCAATGAACTATAAAATGAGAGAGAGAGTGATGGTAGCAAATCAAGAGGATTTTTTTTCTCCCACTCATGTTTTCAGCCTCTGCATTTATTAGGGAGAGCAAGGTATTTCTCCTTATGTCATCAGTTCTCTGAGAAAGGCAACTAGAACCAAGTTTTATAATATTTCAGTAAAAGATTTCCTGCTTAAAGACAATTACAAAATATAGATTATATACAAAATGCTTTTTTCTGCCAGACCTTCCCAAATCAGTGTGCTTCTTTAATATTTCAATTGTTTCAGTTAAATAATATTATTTAGAGCAGTTTCATGGGTTTTTGATATCAAGGTGTTAAAAAAGTCAGTCCTATCTGAAATTTAGTGGTCCATGATATTGCAGAGTCTGAAGACTCCTTTCACCTTTGTTGAAATAACAAGCTTCTTAAGGACACCTTGGTATAACCTAATTATTAACTACTTTGATATTTCTCATTTTGAATGACTAACAGGGCAAATTATAGCTGGAATCAATTGCTTCTGATTTACATAACACACTTGAAAGCAGATATAGAAACTGTCTTTTACAAAGAAATCTCTACAGATGGAGGTGGTTAGGCGATGCAGCAGTAGATCAGTAATCAAGTGCTAGATAGCTTGGCAGATCAATTTAGGCCTAAACACACATGCCAACAGGTCAGGTAGCCAGCTGGGAGCCAATATACAATTCTGTGGTGGCCATTTTGGCCCTTGCCCTGGTGGACCATGCCTTGGCACTTGCCCCGGTCCCACCCCCTTCTGCAAGAGACCCTCAGATCTGTCCCACTCCTGCCCAGGCCCCCATAGGCAACCTTGACGCGAATGATGTAGAACTGGCCATGCCCACCCAGTAGGCCACACTCACTCTATCAATGCCCATCCAGTAGGCCACAACCCACTCTGGCCACCCCCCACCCCCCAGGGCAACCACAATGCTGATGTGGCCCTCAGTGAAATTGAGTTTGACACCCCTGCACTAGAGAATAATTTCTGGAAAAAAATAGTCATTTTTTTTAGTTTTTTAGAAAACTGGAAACATGTCAAATCACTATAATTTTTTTTGTTTGTTTGCTTACTTTTATATGATGCCCACCTTGCAGTCTGAGGCAACAATTTAATATAAACAAATATTTATAAAACAATTATAAATATTTACAAAGTTTACATGCTAGAAGAGTTTGATTTCTATTTTCTCTCATGAAAGCTGAAAAAAAGTTAAGTGACCATAAGTTCCTCATAAAGAAATGAGTTTTTCTACTGGAGTATTTTTTATATATTATAAACAATTGAAAATATCTTTTTAGTGAAATGATTAAATAGTGGAATCTGGCTTTTTTTAAAACAAAACAAAACACCAATGATCTGTTCTTCCTCCCAGTTTTATTATATAACATGACATAAAATGCTTGGGTAAAATTATTCATCAAAATACCATCAACTTCTGACACAGCCGATCCATATCTTTACTTGATATTTTCTGAAGTTTTCTCATTTTCATGCCATTTCACCATTTACTCATATATATGACTCAGGTTCTTTGAAACCTGCAAAGAGATCTGCAAGATGAACGTCTTTCATAAAAATATTAAATTATTCTATAAAATCTTAAAGTTAAGTTAATCACTACCGTATAATTTCTGAAACAGCATTCCATTCCTTCTGAAATAAAACTGATCTCTCTTTTTCTTCTTCCAAATCTACCTTATGATTCTTTTTGTACACAAATTACTTGCATACATTTATCCAACTTCAGAACTGCCATGAATTAACCATAAACATACCCTTGATATGGTTCTTCAAACATTTTTCTTGAAAATTGATGGGCATATTCTTTTGCTCTCTAGTCCACAATTATATAAAGCAGTGCTTCTCAATGTTTGTGTGACGGCGACCCCCGTCACACAAACGTTCTGCGCATGTGCGGCGGCGCGCGCATGGGGGCGGGGCCCCCATGCGCAGTGCGCATGTGTGATGGCCCCCATGCGTGGCGTGCGTGCACGGCGCTGCCCCTTGCGTGACACGCATGCGTGGCACCGCCCCCATGCGTGGCGCATGTGTGCGGCGGTGCCCCCATGCGCGGTGCACGTGCACGGCGCCGCAAAAAATGGCGGATCGCCGCCTTTGGCAACCCCCGAAAAATGGGCGATCGAACCCAAATGGTTGAGAACCGCTGATATAAAGGATCTATTCTATGGCCTGAAAAATCTGGTTTTCCCATGTTGCAAATGCTATTTTGTACTCCATAGTTGCAAAGTCACAAAATTATTCTGAGATGAGTAACATCACATGTTGAAATGTTAACAGCATTTTGAAGTCAATTGAGCCTTTTTGCACTGCATAATAAATTCCAATCACCTTCTTTCCAGTTTTCTGTTTTAATCTTTTTAAAAAAATCCATTGCTCTCATCCTCTCAGCACAAAATCTTACAACATTCTTTATAAAGTCATCCTTTTTGAAAAAGTGGAAAAGATAACTAGTTAATATTTTGTGGTTCATCCAGGAGGAGGTTGAAAGCAAGCATTTTAACTTTATATCTGCCTGGAAACAGCACACAATCACTGGAACATTTTAAATGTCTTTTCTGGTCAGAAATATCAATTATACTTAATCACATGTAGAGACACTCAATTCTTCATGTAATTCTTTAGTACACATGGGTGAGTGGCATTACATTTAAAATAATAGCTTCCCATTTTGTTCTAGCCACACTAAATCTAAGTTGAAGAAAAAATGACACCATTTTGGAAGTGAAGTTTGATACTTTAAAACTTAAAACAAAAAAAAAGGTATGTGATATACAAAATAGTTTCTATAGCAGTTGCACCAGCAAAAAAGGTATTAAAACTGTTTTTGACAAAATATGTGATTAATGTAATAAATGCTATTGATACAAGGTATGGCTTATGCTTTGCAGTTTTAAAATGTTTTTAATATGTGCCAAGCATGGATCAAAAGTTTGTGAAATTCAATGTTCTTACTTTTACCACTATATTCTTTTGCACTAGAGATATTGTGGTTAATTGCGAAGTTGTGTCTGACCCATCATGACCCCATGGACAACGTTCCTCCAGGCCTTCCTGTCCTCTACCATCTTCTGGAGTCCATTTAAGCTCACGCCTACTGCTTCAGTGACTTCATCCAGCCACCTCATTCTCTGTCGTCCCATTCTTCTATAACCCTCAATCTTTCCCAGCATTAGACTCTTCTCCAGTGAGTCCTTCCTTCTCATTAGATGGCCAAAGTACTTCAGGATCTGGCCTTCTAAAGAGCAGTCAGGGTTGATCTCCTCTATGGCTGATTGATTTGATCGCCTTGCAGTCCAGGGAACTCAGGAGTCTTCTCCAGCACCATAGTTCAAAATCCTCAATTCTTTGGCACTCAGCCTTTCTAATGGTCCAACTTTCACAGCCATACATTGTGACTGAGAAAACCATGGCCTTGACTATATGTACTTTTGTTGGCAGGGTGATGTCTCTGCTTTTTAGTATGCTGTCTAGATTTGCCATAGCTTTCCTCCCCAGGAGCAAGCGTCTTTTAATTTCTTGGCTGCAGTCCCCATTTGTGGTGATCTTGGAGCCCAGGAAGATAAAATCTGTCACTACCTCCATTTCTTCCCAATCTATTTGCCAAGAATTGAGAGGGCCGGATGCCATGATTTTGGTTTTCTTAATGTTTAGGCACTAGGGATACCTATGCTATAAAGATTAAATAACATACAAAACATATACTACGACATCCTATAGAACACACTACCACTTCAGAATCAGAATCAGAAGAGCTGGAAGGGACCTTAGAGGTCTCCCTTCTCAAGCAGGAGATCCTATACCATTTCAGACAAGTGACTGTCCAGTCTCTTCTTAAAAACCTCCAATGGTGAAGCACCCACAACATCTGAAGGCAAGCTCTTCCACTGGTTAATTGCCCTTGCTGTTAGGAAGTTAATTCCAGATTACTTTTTTCCTTGATTAGTTTCAATCCATTGTTTCTTGTCCTACCTTGTACTATCCTTGTACTATTCTTGTTTGAGACTTTCCCATCTTAATCTATTTGGCCCAATATATATACAATGCCTAAGTGGTCAATAAGCAAAATATGCATGTCTTCCAGGCTAGAGCTGCTGGTAAAAATAAGAGAGGAGTCTCATTAAGAAAGGAAGCCTTTCCCTTTGCCTCCCTAGTAACTTAAAGGGGAGGGGGGGAGAGGAAGAGGGAGAGAGAGAGCTGCTGTTGCCCTCCCAAATCGCATTGCACAACCACCAGGCTGAAGCTGGAGGCTAAACAAGGTAAGAATCTCACTGAGGAAAGGAGATGCTTCTTTCACTTCCAAGTGTCATCCTGGGAATGATTCGTGTATGCACAAATACCAGAAATGTAACTCAAGAGAGGTAAGCTTTGATACTTCTTGAATACATTCCAAAGGTGTTTGGAAAGGTTGTTTTAAAATGTCACATATTATTCAAGTATTTTTTTGATACCTTTCTGTACAGTACTACATTCTGGAACATTTTAATAAATCATCACAGATGTGGAGACTGGAGAACAAGATAGGGATGTGTACAAGCTTAAGGTCACTGGATGGATCTTGGATGTGAAAAAAACAAACATTGGTTTAGTGTATACAAGGCACTTTTCCCATGTGGGGTCCTTGGTGCTCTCTGAACTTGATTGTTTTCTTACAGATGTTTCATTACTCAACTAGGTGGTTTCATCAATGCAAGCAACAAAACAACCAAGCTCAGAAAGCACCAAGGACCCCACATGGGAAAAGTTCAACCCTGAGCTCCAAATATTTGCTTCTATTGGTACCTTTTCTCCATGTTTCCTTATTCATCCATTCTTCCAGGTATAAAATAAATCAAAATAGGTAGGAAATTAAATGCAATTAATTAAAACACTCCTTGTGTTCTGTGATCATTCCTGACTTAGGTCTGACACAATAGCTCTTGCAATTTCAGTACTAATATATTTTTGAAGCTTATCCAGTCAACACAATCTAGGATAAAATTATAGATTTAAATAATAAAAAAGAAAGTATTAGCAGAGAAGATCATAGAACAACTCACAGCGAAACTTTAGAACCAATTAGCAAAGCCCTAGAATACTGAAGGAGAAGAAATTTCATATTCATCTTCCAAAGGTTAACTACTGTACAGGCCTATTAATCCTTCAACAGATTTTTAATTGGATTATCTGTGAACACTTGGATAGATCTACTACAATGAACACTGACCAAACAAACAATCCACATTACAATAAACTGTGTAGTTGACAAGGACTTGGAAAAAATGTTCCTTGATGTTTTACCTAAATATCAAGATCTAGGTGGTAAAGGATATGTGTGCCTTTTTAAATTGCAAGTTAGACGTGAGTGTGATTCAAGTGATGAAAAGACAATGCTATTTTGGGATATATTAATAGAAGGATAGAATCAAGATGATGAAAAATAACTGAGTGGAATTATCCCCTGTTCACATCCCACCTGGAATACTATGTCTAAATCTACACAGCAGAGTTCAAAAAGGACAATGAGAAATTGGATTACGTTCAGAAGACTATTAAATGGTAAGGGATCTGGAAACCATGAGAAATAGTTAAAAGGTTTAGTAAGTTTAGCCTTCAGAAAAGACTATTAAGGGGAAATAATTCTTCAAATATATAAAGGGATATCAATGGAAAATGGATGGGAAGGGAGTGGTCCCCAAATTGACCTGCTGGGCCAATAGAGCCAAGCAGACCACCAAATCAAACTACATCATCTCAAGATATATTTTCCATGTGACATCCAAATAGGAGGCCTTATGCTGAAATAAACGTGAAACTATTACTTTCTCACTTCACATTTAAGCTGACAGATATAGTCAAAATCTCCCAAAAGGCATATACAGGAGATCTGGAACTGTGGTTGGCACCAAGTGGGTTATAAAGATAGTATCATTATATTTTACAAACATGCAAGTTTTCTAACTCTCTTTCAGGCATGCTTCATCTATAAAATAAAATAAAGTTTGATATTAGAATAATCTCTTTTAATGAAGTCTGACATTTTTGTCGTTGACTCATTCTCCAAATTATTAATGAAACTTTCTCGAAAATTTATTTGCTATCTAGAGAAACTTTACTTACTTATCTAAAGGGAAACACTATTTTTTTTTTTAAAAAAAATTGCTTCATCATATATGGTCATAAGATGGGCTTTGACTCTCTCATGGAAGCAAAGTCATACCTTGGTAGTCACCAAATCAAGCAAAGGCATTATTCCTTCACAGTTTACCAATAGAACAAATAGAACAATAAGAAATGCCCAACATAAATCAATTCTATCCTATCAGCGATAATTCATTTCTGATTATTTGTGCAATGTACCCCTTGAGACTTCCAGAGAATTCTCATTTATATCTTTAGTATAGATTGCATTATCATAAATAGTAATATAGCCATCAAATTATGGCCTGGCCAATCTTGGGGGATTCATTTAATCAACACAAAGACATGGGACTTTCACTTTAGTACATAAAGACACATAAGTGACCTTTTCTTTTCTTTTTCCCAGAATGAAATGAATGTTCAAATGCCAAGACAATTATCACATTATAGTGTACCAGAATATCTGAAAATTGAGGCATGCCTCTTGAAAATGAGTTAATAACATCAAGCTAGCATCACTTCTGCAGGGAAAAGATACATACAAACACCACACACACACACACACACACATACACACACACACCACATGGATCTAAACACCTGAAATTTTAAATTTATTTAGAATGCAGCCTAAGTTGCCATAGTAACCAACACTTCCTTCCCTCTTCCAATCACCCAAAAAATCTTTTAAATCCATCCTCCATATATTCCTTCTAATGATATGGAAAAGCAAACCTGATTTTTCTTGCCGTCAAACTTTGTCTTGCAGACTTTGCATTGCCAGTTCTTAAATGTTTCAAAGGGACTTTCCTCCAATCAAAGCTCAATGCTAAGAGGTCTAGTGGGTGGTTTATAAGATTTGTCTAACGGACCGATTCAACATGTTTGAAGCTGCCAAGAAGAAAATCATTTGGGCCACACTGATAATTTAGGGAGTGGAAGTGTTAAAAAAAAGAAAAGAGTGAGTGAGTGAATTCTTTCATGCTAAAAAAAAATCCTCCAAATTTTCTGATGGTTGTTCCAACACTGAGGATTTTAAAACAAAATTATTTTGCATTTATAAAAACCAGAGGATACAATAGTTGCTGTGCAATTGCAATGATTCCATGAAATAATTAAATAAGCCTTTTCCTAATTATTCTCAGTATGTGATCTGGTTTACTTATCAGTCTTACTATCTAAAAGCAGCTGGAATCCTTTGATTCCAACAGAGGACAGCACAGAGAGAGCACTCACCCTGTTGTTTATTTCTTATCCAATTCACTGGTTCATTGAACAGAAGGGTGCCCTTGTATACCTACAGTGTAAGTGCCAAAGTCTACATCCATATGCTCGTGAATAGATAAAGTTCTTCACCCAAGCATTAAATCCATATGCCTTATAGTGTTCAGAAAGTCCAGCCGATAGCATATGAAATAAAAGATGACATACCAGATAGATTTGGTGAGAATGAACAGGAAGACTGCAAAACAAAAAAGGCATCCACAACTGATAATGATTATAAGTTATATTTAATCTTTATTTTGTCAAATGAATTTACCACCTTGGATCTAGCCATGGTAAGGCATGTTCTGCCCCAATGATGTTGTCTTTATCTCATCCTCAAAGCACGAATGAAACAGATTTAAGTTCCCCTCAGTTATATTGATGTTAAAGTAATATTCCTCCCCAACCGTACCAACATTACTCAGGGAAAGCCCTAAGATGTATAAAGCTGCAGCAGAGTGCTCAGATACATTAGATTAGTGGTCTCAAACCTTTTCTATTAAAAGACCTCTTGGTCTTCACACTCTGGTCTTTCTTCATGCTTTGAAAGAGTGACTTTGTAGCTCTTGCCTCTACCATCTATCTTCCAGGCGATCACCAAAAGATCAGCATGAAACAGTTGAAGTAATTTGTGTAATGTGACCTCTGGATCAAATATTTACAGACATGGTATTTCCTTCTGCCCTTGAGAGACAAACCAATCTGTTTGCTGTTGCAAATTATTAAAGCCAATGAAATGTGACTTAGTATCACAGAGAAAGGGAAAATCAATCTTATATAAGTTTCTCACTGTTCCTACAGAAAGAGAAGACTCCTGAAACAATTGTTTCCTCTATTTCAGTACTGGGATTTCCTTCAGCTTTTGATAGAACTTTCCACTATAGTTAAATGGTCTGCTGAATTGCTAGTAAAGCCCACTGTTTCCCCCTCACAGTCTAGGGATGGTTTTATCAGGTTCTCCTTTTAAGAGGAGGATTTTAAGAGGACCATGTTTTCCCTGTTTCCCTGCTTCCAGAGGAAGGATGTGGAAGATTGGTCTATGAGACAAATAAGCCCTCTCTTTATATAAATATGAACTATGAATATTCCCTATAATGTAATAAGTGGGCTGGACAATTAAGCAAGAAAAAATGATTAGAGTTTGATTTTGGGAAATCAGATGACAGCAGTGACTCAAATCAGAAAGACCAGGAAGTGCTTCAATTCAGGAGCAATGTATATATAAAAAAAACCTCTACAGACTATAAAATTGCCTTTTTCTTTTTAGTTATGAACAAACCTCTTGATTTTGTTCTTTTATGTCAAAGACGTTTGAAATTAAATGAGCAATATTCATCACTAAAAGCAGTTGCTCATCCCTATATCATGACACACTCTGGCCCATTAGCAATAAGGTTTGTGCACATCTCCTGTCAAGCTCCAAACATTGGCTTGGATATTTTTTATTCTGATAACAAATAGAGTACAGAGTTCTGCTCTGAATGCTTCTGCTAGTAAACAAGTAGAAAGAGGTGATTTTTAATTCCTCTTCCCTCCTGCAGTCTCTAAGTGACCTCTCTTTAATTTCCAGAGAATTATCCTATCCTTGGAAATGAGTAAAATTTTCTCCATTATTCATGATAAATTTATGTGATGGGGTAGCAGCATATCTTCTGTTCTTGTGAAACAAAGCAAGGGTACAAAATCTATCAGACTATCCTTCTGAACTGGGAAAAAGACAGAAGTTAGTTTTAGATCCCCAGTAGATATGTTTTCTATTCTCCATAATCACTAAAATATACCATTAAAACCTTCTTAAAAAATTATTTGTCCTCCCAGAAAATATAATAAATTATAACAGCCTATACAGAATGTTTGTAAAGAAGTTGGACTGAAATAAGGTTACACACATAATCATTGTGCTTCTTCATTTAGCATTCCAAAACTGGTTTAATATGACCAATAAGATCTATGATAAACACGAGAATAATATCATTTACACGATCAGAGAAGGTGAGGAATATCTATTGTGGAACTAGATTACATCACACTTTCACTGTGCAAATCAGCCAGGAGATTGTCATGCCAGAACATCTGCTATTGCTTAGTAAATATGTTCTGCTTATCATGAAGATGTGGATTGGGAATCTAGCTATCTGAAATGTTGACAATATTCTTCAGTAGATAAGAAAAGAGACTGTGTGCTCATTTATTTAAGGGTATCTTATATGATAAGCACCTATGTTGCTGAACAACTCTTGAAGGGACTAGACAGATTGACCTCCTTATATTAAGAAACAATATCCAATTGAAGCATTATGGAAAAAAGATGGGAATTGATGACACAGCTAATATAATTATTTATGATAAATAGATAAGGAAAGCTACTTATTCACACCTGAATATACTGATTAGGCTTAGTATTAATCTTTGCATAATAAACATCGAATAACTCAATTTTGATAAATTTTGATATAAATTGATATAAAGTTTGATATAAATATTATACAACCTCAGTAATCTCTTGCTTGGACTACTGTAATGCAATCGACATAGGGTTATCCTTGAAGAGTATTTGCAAGCTACAACTGGCTCAGAATGCAACTGTGTAGATAGTTCTTGGGACCCCTAGATGGCTCTTGTAACCTTTCACTTATGTGGGCTGCACTGGCTACTAGTTTGGGTCTGGTTCCAATTCAAGTCCTTCATGGAATGGGTCTAGGTTACCTAAGGAACCAACTCACCCCAATGAGATTGGCCTACCCCACTCATGCCAGGAGAAGCGGAATGCTGAAAACCCATCAGCCATGGAATTTTGGCTGATGGTTGTACAGGAAAAGAGCATTTTCTGCCATGGTGCCCAGTGTCCACCTTTTGGTACATCATACTCTCTCTTTGAGGTGAGATCTGCCCCACCTTCTTGCCTTCCATAAAGGTCTTAAAACCTGGTTCTGCCAGTTGGCCTTGGGCCCAGGTAAGTTAGTGTCATCCTGAAGCTGATTACTGGATTAAACACTCTATTGTAAACCACCCATTATTTTAATCATTTCTTGATAATTTTAATACATTTATTGTTTAACTGCTTCAATCATTTATACTGTACTTTTATCTGACTGTAAGCCACCCAGAGCAATGTGACAGCATGATGGGTGGTGGTGAATAAACAAATACATTAAATAATTGAAGTATTCAATTTTTATCAAGGAATATTTAATCTTTCTAGAACTGTAGTTGGCCGCTATCATCTTAATATTGGCAGAATACTTTTTGGTGGGTTTTTTTTTATTTTTGTGGCTTATCCTATTTGCTTTATTCCTTTTAGAATGGGCGTCAAAGTAGCCTGTTTTGGTTAGGATACGCTACACTCAGAGTGTAACTGATCTTTTCTCCAATGAAGTAAAGAAACAAATTTGTTTTCGCCTTTACACCATATTGCTCACCTCCATTTCTAATGTTAGCTTTTGTAAGAAATGTTTAGTTCCAAGGGACAAACTATTTAGGTGGAACGAATATTAGCTTGCATTATTTTTACACAGATACCCTAAAGGATGTTTAAAAAGTAAAAATTCAATTCCTTGCTGCTTTCACTGTTAAGCTACACAATATAGGAAATCGCAAATCACCTAAGTGCTTTTATTTAAACAGAAAGGGAACAAGTTACTTTTTGGGGAAAAAAATAAAACATCCATATATAGCATGGATGTGATTAGTCTGCCACAGACCAACACTTGGAACAGGATACATGCTTTATTTCTCTTTGTGAGAGGGGCAACAGGGGCAAGGTTGAAAAAAAATAACAGCAGGTATGTGTGCATGAGCACAGTTGAAATATTTTTTTAATGGGAAGGGCACTAAGTGGAATTTTGCACAAGGGAGTCTTGTATGCCAGCAACACTTCTGTGGAAAGAAATCTATGGAAAATGTATGAATAATATACATACATTCATACATACACACACACACACACACACACACAAATACACACACATTCATACATATATACATACCGTATTTTCCGGCGTATAAGACGACTTTCTAAACCCTGAAAATCTTCTCAAAAGTCGGGGGTCGTCTTATATGTCCAGTCGCCTTATACGCTGTTCTCTGAATTTAAAACCAATCTGCCCCCTAGTGGCCAGCCCTATTTTTTTTACAGAAATAAGCACTAACAGGACAAAGCATACAAAAATCCCATTTTTCTACATCACCCATCACTTTATTCTTTTTCAGGAAAAGCAATTAAACAGTAGAAAACAGTAAGCTATATAAATTAAGGACATTACATCTACAAAAAAAAGAAACATTCGATTGACTTCTTATACCTATAGCAGCAGTCGTGAATATTAGAAAAACTTTTTGATTCAGCAAATCACATTGATTAAGAAAGATACTGGTCAAAGGAAAAAGATCAAAGTGAAAATTAAGGAAATAGATGATGGGATCTACCAGAGAGAATATTTAAAAAAGAAACATTTGTTTGAATATGGTTAAAGAAACAGAAAAGATTCTGAATACATATGTCATTCTAAGAGAGATGAATTCCTTAAATAATACTCTATGCTTTCCCCTCCCTTTTATTTTATTTCTTGATATAAGTAATATAATACTGCTGAAATGGCCTAGATGAAGGAAATGTTTTAGATAATTAAATGTGTCTGAATTTAGGGAAATTATAATGTATAAAAAAGAAAAAAAATGTTTTGAATAAGACCTAAAGGATTAGATGACTAGGCACATTAAATGGAATATTTAAAGATTAAATATACTTTATCAAAATAATAAGAACTATATTATTTCAAGGTTTATAAAGAAGACATTTTGGGGAAAGGGGGAAATCAACTAAATGTACTATGTGGATATAGATTATAGAAACCAGTTGTTAATGATTTTTCTTTACAAATGTAAACCCAGCAAACACACTGTTTACCAACTATTAAGTGATTTATGTGTTAAACATCAATAAAATATATGGGAAAAAAATACCAGCTGAGTTCAGGAAGCATTAGGGAAGCAGTGGTGGGCAACACTCGCTTTCTAGCAGCAAAGGAATGGAGCTCCTATTGTGCTTATCTATAAACAGAAATTCAATATTGTACCATATTTTCCGGCATATAAGATGACTTTCTAAACCCTGAAAATCTTCTCAAAAGTTCGGGGTCGTCTTATACGCCCAGTCGTCTTATACACCGGAATATACGGTACATATATACTACATATATACATGTATGGCTTAAGCAGCACTCAGTTCCACAAAGGTATTTTAGATATTGCAAGGGGACAAACACTTCTTTATTACTTCTTTATTCAATTTCTATAGGTATCATCTCAATAAGTGACTCTGAATGGTGAATAAAATAGCACCTGCCTGGAACTTTTGAAAAAATTGAGTAATCCCTGGAAAATGCTTTCAAGAACTGAAGTCTGGTGCTACGTTCAGATCATATGTACTCCAAAGTAGCTTTCTGGAATCACCTAGATATGGTCCAGTTGAATATTGCTAATCAGTTATATGTTTAAACAAGCACAGGGCCAGAGAAAATTCACTAACTTAAATAGCGAAGGTAGCTGGTCATATCTTCCACTGGTATATGAGACAGTTATCAATCAGATCTTTAAATAAATCTAAATCTACCTCCAAGGGTTTTTTTTTAGTGGTTTAAATAGCAATGGAGATGGTGGAATAGGTGAACATTGTATTTTAGCTATCCCATGTCTCCCAGTGATCCATCCAAATGAAAACAGTTCTATGTTGTCATTGGCTTATTGCCTGCTGAATGTGATGTGGGACAATGTTGGTGCTACACACTAAGGTCTTATGGCACCAGTTCCTGTTTTGTTTTGTTTCATAGAGATGAGGCTCTTATTTATGCATGTCTCTTTATCCTTATTAATGATATTTCCAAAATGGAAAATTACTGATCAGAATATGAAATTGACTATTTTAATGCTCGGATGCATTAAGGTATTGTTTATTTTCAGTAGTTCAAAACAGAATATTGCTTTATTTTACACATGCATGCTGAATGTTTTTATTTTATATTACATCTATCACTGGTACACTGTTAAGATCCAAATATCAGTTTAGACATATGTAAGCAAACACAGAAAAGTGTTAAGAAACTAAGAGATAGGTGAACTGCCAAACCAAAACGATTGGGCTGCATGTTGGTTATATTCTTGATGTTAATTGATGCTGCCGCTCCGTTACTTGCTCTGCTTCCTACACTCTCCTTCTTCGTGCATATGTTGTTATCTATCTCCTCGCTACAGGCTCCTGGGTTCCTTCCCCCCCTTTTTTAGCTGTTTGTTTCCTCCTACTCTGAGTAGGAGTAACTGGGAAAACATAGAGGAAACGAACAGCCAAAAAAGGGAGGGAAGGAATGTACCAAACCCAGGAGCCTGTAGCAAGGAGATAGATAACAACATACGCACGAAGAAGGAGAGTGGAGGAAGCAGAACAAGTAACGGAGCGGCAGCATCAATTAACGTCAAGAATATAACCAACATGCAGCCCAATCAAGTAGGACCGATGATGAGGTCCAGGAGCCGTGTGCATAGACTGACCAGCACTATAAAGGAGATTCCCATCGACCGGTTTTAATGATGTTAAATGATGATGTTGGCAGTTGGCCGATGAAAGCTTGGCATTAGATTAAACATTTCTAGTTTTAAATTTTTCCTGGTGTTCGTGTTTGCTTGTTTTTATAATATATATATATATATATATATACATATATATATATATATATATATATATATATATATATATATATATATATATATACATACATACATACATACATACATACATACATACATACATATACACACACATATATATATACACACACACATACATATACACATACATATACATGTACATATATATAGTTCCAATAATGCAAATTAAAATGCTATTTATCACATAAGCTATGATAAACCAAAACGATTGGCTTGGGCAGAAAACTATATATCACAAGTCACCACAGACTTGCATTATTTCCAATAGTAAACACAGCTTTTTCTTCCCCAAGAATATTTGGTAAATTTAAATCAAACTCCCAAAACAAATAAAAAACTAAATCTGGGCTTCTACTTTAAGGAAACCTTGAAACAGATGGAAGAATCATTTTGTGATGAACGTTTTAAACAGATTCAGTTTAAAGTGCCCCTCAAAAATGCAGGGTTTTTTTTCTCCTGGTTTCAATGCTTTAGTTCACTACTCAACTTCTTGTACATACACTTGCCAGACGCCACTCAGCATGAACACTCTTAATAGCCGTGGACTGTACACAGAGAGCGATGAAGGTAAACAGTGCATACTGGGTTACTGGCATAGCAGAGGAAAGATGCATGCTGTGTAGTTTTGTCCTTACATTGTGATAAAAAGTCTACACAGCACTTCAGTGATATTAGACTGATACATTGATTTCAGTAAAAAAGTTAGCAAAAGAGAATCCAGAGAGCCATTATCAAAGCAGGCATTACTGTAATAGATGCTCACAAAAAGAACACAGTGGATTTTTGGATTCTCATTCAATATTTTCAACATAATTCACTGATAGTAATCCTTTCCTCTTTAAGAGATTAAGCAAGCCATATAACTATTTATCATTCAGAGCAAAAGAGAGGATTTCATTTTATTCTATTCTGTAGCTAGACAGCACTCAACTGATCCAAATGTTATGACATCTTAGTAAAAGGTAGTTTTAAATTATCTCTTTGCTCTAAAGTTTTTAATAACAGATCCAACAGAATCTTCAAAATTTAAGAGGTAATAAAAAACTTGTTATTCACAGGAAAGCAAATTACTTATTAAGTTATCACTAGGTTGCGTTGATTGTTTAAAACATTATAGCTCTTAAGGATATATCCCAAAGTTTAATATTAGCCCCTGTAAAGTGTGTTTATTCTTCACTCTACAACTTATGCATGTTCAATAGGACATCTAGGCATAGTCTTACACAAAGCCATGGAATAAGCAATGATAATACAATGTGTGTCATAATACAGAAGAAGCAAATTATATAGTTTACACCATTTGTGCTATCATATTATGCACTTCTTTCCTTCTTTACTTTAACAAGTAGCTCTTGACGTACAGCCATTCTTTTAGTGACTATTTGAAGTTACAATGGCACTGAAAAAAAGTGACTTATGACTGTTTTTCACACTTAAAACCGTTGCATGGTCCCGTGTTCAAAATTTGGATGCTTGGCAACTAGCATATATTTATGACAGTGGCAGTATCCCAGGGTTATGTGATCACCTCCAAGGTCCCTTCCAACTCTATTATTATTATTATTATTATTATTATTATTATTATTATTATTATTATTATTATTTAATTATTATCATTACCTTTTGCAACCTTCTAACAAGCAAAGTCAAGGGGAAGCCCAATTCACTTAATATTCATGTTACTAACTTAATACTGCACTGATTCACTTAACAACTGTGGTATGAAAGATCGTAAAATTGGGTGCAACTCATTTAACAACTGTTAGCAATTGAAATTTTGGGGCTCAGTTGTGCTCGTAAGTCAAGGACTACCTTTCCAGAAAAACCTGAGAAGTCTCTTCCGAGATGCTTCTTTTCCTCTTTTCATTCTTTTTGCATAACTGTTGCCTAGGCTGTGGATTTTCCTCTTGTTTCCCAAGGTCATTCCTGCAAACCATTACAATGTCACACTGATTCTTGCTTTCAGCCCATTTGCCTCTCTCTGTGTGTCCTGCATTTACTGTTGTGTACTGACCAAATTCTACTCTGTACGTTTGTGCTGCACTCTACAGGCCTCCAGTCCATCTTTCTGTTCCATGTTTAACCCAAATAATATCAGAACTTCTCTAAGAAGACACAAATGAAACATTTGAAAAGACAACAAAGTATGAAAGGGACAGCCACATGTAATATATCTCCAAGTTCTCATTCCTATGTAATGAATATTTAAAATCATCAGTCACTTTGAAATAAAAAATCCCCCGGAGAACTGTGTTGCTGAACACAGTTTCATTGCCAAAAAATCTTTTTCCAAATAATTTTCCTGAAACAGAATGCTAGTTGGCAAGGAAGAGGCTTTAAAAGGCTATATACTGTAAATATTCCAGCCTCGGTTCAAGATTATAAGGGTTATGATCCTAATTCTGCATTGAATTTGTAAATTAATAAAAACATACTAAAACAACAACAACAAAGTAATGGCACTATAAAAAATATTGTTCATCCCCAATAGCTTTATTTTCAGTTAACCATCATTTCCTCTTTTTTTTTTTTTTTTCCCCTGTAGATATATACTACACATTTTGGTCTTTTATTTACACTTATCAGAAATTTGAAACCTAAGTAAGGTTGAATTAGAACTGATTTTCCCCCCATAGTTATTGGAATATTAAAGCTGTTAAAATAGAATTGTCAAAATGAGAAAAAAAATAAAATTATTTAACTTCCCAGCATTTAGTTTATAAAAAACAAAACAAAACAACAGTTTTACTCACAACTGAGTATATATTACAGTGGTTATTATATCAATTCTTAGGTTTGGAGATAAAGCCTGAATTTATATTTTTGCACTTAGCTGAGCATTCTTTAGAATACAATATATGGTATTAAATGTGTATATATATTTTAATAAACAATATAGATTTTAAGAAGGACTGGATGCTGCACACTTAACAAAAATCTTACTATACATTGAAAATTTATCTGTTTTGTTATAACTACAATAGGATATTTTTGTATAATAAAAGTCAAAGTGAAAAGGAATTGTAGCATTCCCCATTATTTTTAAAAACCTGCATACTTATTCACTAAACAGGATAAATTCCCTTTTCCTTTAAATATTGGCTTCAGCAATAATTAAACATGCATCATTAAGCACATTAATCAAATTAGATGATAAACAAGAGGGGGAAAAGACCTTATGCATGACTGCATGCAAACCAAACATTGAATACATATGCGAAGAATTTGTGATTATTTATCAATCACTCAGAAGTGCAGCTGCATACACATATGCTAATAAATGTTGTTGCATTTCATGTTCATAAAAAGATGCAGTGGCGCAGATTAGTTTCAGGATGTAGTATGTTTTGAAGAAATGATTGACATATAGATGGATCTTATTCCAACTAAAAATCCTTGCAACGTGTGATAAAGTCAGAATTTGAAGTATTTTATAGCTAAAATATAGAATCGTTGCAACTATGCTACCATATTTAAATAATATTCTGCATTATCAGAAGGTATGATTAATGTTCTTAATGTGAATTTTTGTGTCATATAGAAAAAGGTATAGGTTTTTTATGTATTTTTGACTATTATAATTTATAAACATTTAATTTAAAATAAAAATACCAGTACCCCTTTCTTTACAAGGTAAGTGAGTTAATTCATAACTGTCCAGGATAAACAGAAATAATACTGGAAAATGTAATTGCTTGAGCTTTGATGTCCACAATTTTTGCAAATGAAAATTCACAACTGGGATTGGTAGAGCACGTGGAGGGCCACTTGCCAAAAAGCAGTCAGATCCAAGATAGAAACTACATCTGATTTAAATTTAATAACTGTAGCATATATGCAGCAATCACTGTCCTTGCTTAACAAATTGGAACTTGGTGGCAATGTTTGTTGGGGCATTGACAGCTCACAGCTGCTCTCAAATTATACTGACTCAATTTAACTGGTCAATAGATTCATTCTGGGGGAGAAATGAGTCATACTTATAGTACTTTGGCAAATATATCAGGGTTGCATGCAATACTCAGTCACAATAATATTAGCTGTGATGTATCCATTTGATATTTTTTCAACAAAATATTTTGTTGTTCATTTCTTTATTGGTTCTGTAGTCTTCTTCCTGATTCTCTGAGAAGTCTGCAGCTTTCTTTTCTTTTCTTTTTTCTTTTCTTTTCTTTTGCTATTTTAATTTGTTTTGTTTTTAATATGTATGGTTGTTTAGCCCATTTGCTTTCTTTTGATTATCCATACATAATAGGAACAGGCTTAACAAAAGCTTTCTGGACAGTTTCATTTTTCCTAGAGTTCATTCATCTAGTTTCTCTCCCCATCAATTACAAAGCCCTTTGTACCTTGCTTTGCCTAAACCACTGCTGTTTCTCAGTAAATTGCACAGGTCAGGCAGGTGTAATTAGATATCTGGTTGTGCTTTACCCTTTCTAGGTTCAGTTCAAAGATCAGATTGTAAAATCTGCAAAAATCTTTGCGGCTTCAAAAAGGCTCTTGTCTGGGGACCCCAGTCATTTGAAGTGAAGCAAAGCAAGCTATTTGGTAGGACACTCTGTCTAGGGCAACACAGCTTTATGAAATCACCCACACAGTCCCACTCCCCAGTCCTAGATTATTATGCAATAGAAATCCCCACAAAATGAAATCCTACAGACATCTAAATGAGATGAAGCAACAGCTTCCTTGCAAGAAGTCCTGAATCTTTGCAACCAGAAGGGATATGAGCAATTTTAACAAAAGACTGAAGATGATTAAAGGCAAGGTGATTAGCTTTTGGTATTTTTTTTTAAATAGATCAACTAATAGAGGAGATAAGGAACTGTAGGGAAGGAAGCGGGACATCAAACTACTAAAAGAAGAACTTTGTCCAGTTGACCATTTCCAGTTCAAGTTTCAGTGCATGAAGAACTTTAATTGACTATGCCAGTTAAACCCCATCAGGATTCCCTCTCTTGAACAGTGGTGAAGAATGCCCAAAACATTGTTCAAGACCTTCAGTTGGATTCCTTAATTGGAAGAATGAAGTGGAAGTCAGCAAATTAAATCTGTCAGTCAAAAGTGAGCCTGTATAATTTCTCTATAAAAGTACTATAAAACTCTGAAACTGGGATTGGGTGTTTCCCCCCTCTTTCTTTTATTCACCCAGCCTTCCTTTGATGTTTCTGTTTGTTGTCTAGAAGACTAAAGTTATAAGGAACTGTAGAAATTGCATTTCTGCACAAACCTTGACCCTGAAATTGAAAGGGATAGGATCAAATAAAAATTACTCTTTCTCTCTAACTGTGAGAACTTCTATAGTTATAAGCATGTCCTACCCACTTCTGAAAAAGGTGATGTTTCTCCTGAATCTGAACCAAAATTAAAGACATATCTAATAACTATATTGGATTCAGGGATGTGCAAGATGGTTTGTGAACATTGCGTGCATCACCAGTTGTTTTCAGGGTTTTTCATCTCAAGCCAAAATATGAGCAGGAAGGGAAGATACTAGGAAGATCAGGGGAACAAGGTAGGCCTCAGATAGGTGCTGCTGGTGGCAAGAAAGGGGCAGCACATAGAAATCTTCGTTTACTTGCCTCATAAACCACTCTGGGATTTGTTTGGATTTTGTTAAGACAGAACTCTGTAACAGCAAAAATGAATGAAGCCTTGTTTCTTTTGAAGCACAATTGACCTGGAATGCTTTGACAAAATATCTGGAATTAATATGCTCAAATCAAACATGTTTTCCACTTCGTGTACATGACTGTTGGGCACAAAATGTTCTAGCCCTCCCCCCTCTGAAAACCATACTGACTCATTCTGTATGTTGATTAACACTCAGCTGTATTAGCTAATGGGTAAACCTGCCCATTCAAAAATGTATCTCTGAAACAAATATTGTATGCACTCTGGAGTGGATCAACAGAGGCATGCAGCCATAACATCTCCATTTCCAAGCATGCTTAATCATCCACAGCCCAATACAGACTTCTCCTCTGTTTAGAAGCCCCCCACTTTTCTAGAGTCCAGTACAGCAGTATAAACCAACGATAGCTTGTTTGGCATATATGTCTTGATAGCATCTCAGTATAAATCTCTTCCCCTACTATCTTCATTTTCATCACTTGCTGTGAATATTGCTGGACCCTCCAGATTCAGAGGTACCTTGTATGTAATTAGACAGGTTAGTAAAATGATGTATAATTTTCAATTAGATTGTTGTGACTGTTGCATTTGCTTTCATTCTGCTGAATGAGTTGTGCTATTTTAGCATTGGTGTCCCATTTAAAATTTTATTTATTGAAAGCTAGTCCAGCAACATAGTAAAGAACAGGGTATAAAATAAAATAACTAAAAAAAACCTAGCCAATCAGAAACAAAATTAGCCTGTAGATATTTTAATGTAGTTAAAACCCCAAAATAAATTTCTTCCATTATTCTTGATATGTCAAGCAGCCTATCAGATAACTTGGTTTCATCATAAAGCTTGGGACTTAAAAGTCCATATGGGTGGAATGCATGAAAATTATAGTACATACCGGTAATTGCTTTCAGCATGACAGATTATACTTCAAAGAGAACAAAAGGAAAATAATTTCCATATGTAGGCGTAATATAATCCAAAAATGAACAGGCAGAAATAGTCCTGATTTTGTAAGTGGAACCTAGCAAGGGAGGATCTAGGAATCTTTATAAAATGTTCTTTATTCAAAATTTTCCACAAATATTGGAGTTCCAAATTATGCATAATAAAAGCATGACAAGGCTGAGGAATCAGAATATTAATCCAGCTAGTCCAGGTAATAGAAGAACTGATGGCCTTCAAATATTTTGAACTACATACCCATAACTTTTTGTTACTGTCCATGCTGGATGAAGTTGATAGGAACTATAGTCTATACCATCTGGCTATTAAATTATTGTTTATCAAAAACCTAATCCAAAATTCTATATTCTTTTTTTAAAATGTTCAATTAAATATCAGGTATTTAAAAATTACTCTTTCTCTCTGACTGTGACTCTATAGTTACAAGTGTGTCCCACTCCCTTCTGAGACAGGCAGAGGGTGATCTTTCACCTGAACCAAAATTAAAGATGTATCTAAGAACTACACTGGATTCAGAAACGATTCTAACTATTATTAATTGAAATATACTATTTAGCTCCTCCTAATCTCTTGTTCCTTGCCACACACACACACCCCAGCTCTTGCCCAACTGGCAGTTCGAAAGCATGTAAATGTGAGTAGATTAAGATAGGTAACAGCATTCCAAGTTCCTTTGTTATATAGCCATGCTAGCCACATGACCACGGAAAATGTCTTCAGACAACCCTGGCTTCCTAGGCCAAGAAACAGAAGTTAGCACCATGCCCTTGATTACACATGACCAGATAGGGAAACCTTTACCTTTTAATCTCCTTTCAATCACCTCTAAATCATGATGTCAACGCTGCAAATACTGTATATTCTTGCTTTGATAATATGTAGAACTGTCTGGTATTTTTAGAGTTAATGCAGAGCAGAAGAGGGTAAAGGAAAAGAGAGAGGAAGGAAACCTTTGACCTTCACACTAATTAGATAACCGTGATATATGACAGCTAAATTGGGGAGGGAACATGCTGATAATTTAATTGCTCAGGGGAAGAGAATTTAGATCTTGGCATACCTCCCTTATGCCTGTGGTGACATTTTGTAACAATAAAAGACTTTTAGGAAAATCAATGCCTGGAAGTTCTTTGAAGTGTTTCATTAGCCAGAACCATAACACATAAGCATTAACTTTTTTTGTAATGTATTTTACATACCAGGAGTAGGCTCTCCAGGCTCTTTTAGTGGTTTAGCTTTAAATATCTATATTCTAGTCATCATGGACAATAATTAGGGATATTAAAGTTCAAAACTTTTGGAAGGTATCCAGCACATTCTTTTGTCATGCATTTTGCCCTGAATTCAATGCTATTCTGTTTCTTTATAATCTAGTTATTACATTTATTTTTATTGAGTTTATTTATTTATTTATTAAATAGATTTATATAGAAACTTCCATCCCCACAATGGCAACAAATGCAATCATATAAGCCACTTGATTGACAAATCAACCTGGGGTGCCCAGGCCTTCTGACAGAACCATGTCTTTGGTGTCTTCCAGAAAAGTAGCAAGGAGATGGCCAATTTTATTTCTCAAAGAATGGCATTCTGGAGATGGGCTACTGCAGAGAAGGCCCTTTATTGAGGTCATGTCAGGTGTACTTCCTTACACATCTGGTAGGCCGAGTAAATGCAATTGGGTAGAGGGAATCCTTCAAATACCCTGCCCAAAGCCGTGCAGGACTTTAAAGATGATAAACAGCAACTTGAATTGTATCCAGAAGTTAATTGGCAACCAGTGCAGCTCCTACAGAAGAGGTGACACATGGCAGACCTAGGCTTACACAGAAATGCATGGGCTGCTACCTCTGGATCAACCAAAGTGTCCAGATATTCTTCAAGAGTAAAGTGATTACAATAGTCCAATCAAGAGATGACCAGGGCATGGGTGATTGTGAGAAAGGTCTGTTGGTCCAGGAATGGGCAGAGCTGGCAACACACAGCACAGTAGGGCAAAGGCCCTCTTGGTCACACCTGCCTCTTGGTCCTTGCACTGCAGTCATGAGTCCAGCAGAATCCCCAAATTATGCATCGGGTCTATTTGGACAGTGCAACCCCATTTACAACCAAAGATGGTAATTTTCCAAGTACCAAAGAGCCAAAGTTACTCTGTCTTGCTAAGGTTTAATTTTAACTGTTGCTCCCCATTCGGACCCAACAGCCTCTAGGCACCAGGAAAGGGCAGTCATGGAATTGTTTAACTCATCACAAGCAGAGATGAACAGCTGAGTATCATTAGCAAGCTGATGATATCTAACCCTATGGTGATGGATGACCTCACCCTGATTTTCATACAGATGTTAAATACAAGCAGAGAGAGCACTGATATCTGTGGAAGCCCACAAAGCAGGGGTTGAGGGTGGACCTCTTGCTCCAAATCAACACTGACTGGAACTGGCCTTAGATCAGAATTTTCATCACTAAGCTATGAGGTCATAAACTGTGATATTACATGTTCATTTTCTTACCAGTTTACTAGTATATCTGCTGCTAATTCCAATCTTTTTTGTGGAGTGTCAAGGATTGTCCTGTTGTTTTGATTTTCACAATGTTATACATTGCATCATTTGCTAGGTTTTTAACATACCGTACATCTTCTCCTTGCAATTACTGGTAAAATTGAGCATATATGTGAACTGATTTACAATTATGTGTAATAGGTATATTGGTTATAATCTTTTTTCCTTCCTTCCTTCCTTCCTTCCTTCCTTCCTTCCTTCCTTCCTTCCTTCCTTCCTTCCTTCCTTCCTTCCTTCCTTCCTTCCTTTTTTCTTTTTCTCCTAACAATACATATCTTCACACCTGCACATCTGTTTCACTGACAAGTTAATCAATTTGTGCAACTTATTATTACAATTAGTGATGCGTTTACAGTAAAAATATGTTGAACAGACATCAATGTCTTACCCATGAATCATTCTATAAATGTGAAAAAGAGTAATTCTCTTGTTTATTCTTCCATATTTTCCATGACAGCTTTTGAGGGAAACTTTGCTAGAGATGTTCCATTTTGCAATTTTTTTTGTTAAATATATTCCTTTCTGGTGTATGCACAAATCCCGCATTTGAGTTTGCACAATATAGTAAGTCATTCCAGGAATATTTAAGGCAATAGGATAAAAAAAACCCATACTGTTATGTTCTATTGTTGGACCTCCCAGAGAGAGAACACTTGTACACAGCAAAGGAAGAGATTTCTCATCTTTTCCACTTAGTCTTTTTTACTCCTGAAAAATAACTACAGTGAGAGCCACATACAGAGCTATCCACATTAGTAATTCATAGCATCATTGAGTCATCACTGTGGCAAGCTAATGTTTCTTCATGTTTGACCAATCAGTTCCTGGTCTTTATTTTTTACTTACTTTACTGAGTATACCAGCACCAGAGATCAATATGAATCGGTCAACAATTAGTACACATTACCCCTGCCTCATATTCCATTTCAGCACAAACTGCCCAGGGATATTTAAGAACTACTTTGCCAATGTGATAAGCAGCTTATGATCTGAGATGATTAGGAGTTATTACCTACTCTAAGAAGACTATGTACTCACATTAGTAAGTAAGGTAAGGAATAAGTAAATAAAGAGAGCAGAAGGTGGGTGTATCCTTGTACTTTCCCAGTCCAATTCACAACCATAAACTTGTACTAAAATGTCAGTATTTTGAGCTGGCATCACATGGTCACACCAACTCAACAAACATTTTTAAAATAGTTACTTTTATTTACTTAGTGTGTTTTTTACCCATATGAAAAAAGACATATAAAATCCTAAATTTCTGGCTACATGATCATATTAAAAATAATTAAAGTAAGAGAGTTAATGAAGCAATTTACCCAAAGTACAGGTAAAGAACCAATAGCCAGTCACATTTCCACATTCCAGCATTGTTTGAAAAATAGAAGCTAGGGTATGGTTAGGAAAGAGAGGAAAGTTTGAGAGGCAAAGCACGTGCCAACAAATTTCACTCTTGCTGACAAATGTTCAGCACCATTATTTCTGCAAAATTCCAGGCTGTTTCCCATACATTCTTTCTTTCCAATTTTTTTCCCCCACTTGTTCTAGGTTTTCCTTTGAGATTTGATGTCTTCGGCAATCATCCAGTTTCAAGGTTGATTCAAAAGAGTCCTACTTACTAGATGTTGTTTTCTCAAAAGAGGAACAATATGGACTATCTTTTTTTTTACTATGATTTGTTTACCTTCTGTGGTTCCTAGCATTAGTGTTTTTCACACAGGCAATGGAAGTTCAGAGGGAAAATAAACAGTAGTCCCAACTCTTATAATAAATTTAATGTGATAACTTCCACAAAAGCTTAAGTTATAGCATGGAAATAGTTTGGCTTTAGATTGATATTACTATTGCTGCTACAAATAAGCATACTAAATAAAACATTATTAAGACAAGTTTTTTATAGTAAGCAAGTGGTTTGTCACAGTTAACACTTTTGGGGGAAAAACAATTTTTCTATTATTTTTCAATAATCATATTTAAGGATTCCTATGTTGAATTTCCAGTTAACTCAGTACTTTAAAGGAGTATAGATGCTAGAGATGTGAAATAGTTTCCTGATTTCCCAGTTTGCATTTCATAATTTCCTATATTTTAACAGCCCCATAAGTCCCAAATGATCATTGTGAAGAAATTCAGCCAAAGCAATTAATATTAATAGAGTTGTATCTGGTATCTATGATCCAGCTTAATTGTTTGTAGCCACCACGTTGCTTCCCTAGGTAGATCTCCATACAAAATAAATATAGTATTCTATTTCTCAGCAGAAAATAAATCAAAAGCATATCTACCCAATACTAGTTTAGAATGCCCCTGACTCTACATTCACATCTGATAGATATTCAATCTTTTATTCCATTGGCATTTTTTTCTGAAATCATTTTCAAAGACTTTAAAAGACTCTCTTAAGCTAAATCAAACAAACCCAAATGACCATTTTTCTTGTCTTTTAAGGTTTTTGTTTGTTTCTTACTGATATACTACCAATTACCAAACTCCCTCAGCAGTATACAATAAAAAACAAATGTAAAATTGAGACATTAAAAATCATTAAAAATGCCAATTAAAAGAAACAAGTAAAGTAAAATTTTGTTCAGTTGTAAGTATGCACAAAAAAAGATGTGTTGTAAGGGCTTTTAAAAAATGTAATAAAGATTTTCAACTATTCAGCTTTCAAGAATGCATTCCAAAGAGCTGGGGCAGCGTCAGAGTAGTTCAGTTCTGACATTCCCAGGAGAGCTGCTTACAGCAACTAGAAGCAAATCTCCTCTTGCAGCCTCACTAAGCAAAGATATTCATGGTCTGAATGTGAGAAAGTCTTCGGCAGAGTTAAGTATATATATATTTTTAAAAAAATCCACAAAGCAATTGCTTTTTGTAAATGAGGAAATTATTCTATATAGGTTTTCAGAGAATAAATCCTACTGAACTTAGCTGGAGTTATAATAGGGAGGCTCAGGGTCACTCTGTTATAAACTATGAAGGACAGTGACAAAGATGTAGCAGCCAACTAGCTCTTCAGTTATTATTTCTTGACCCCACTGTAAAATACACAGAGAAAAATCAGTATAACAAATGGGTATGTCAATGGGTAAAAATGGAAGCATCATTTACTATCATCTTCCTTTTTTATATAAAGTGTAGTACCTCTATTTTACTACTGTTTTTTTTTTCCAAAACAAAGAAATCGGCAGTTCACTGAAACATGCTAGTTCAGAGAGATAAAATACAAATTAATCATTGTGGAAATTTCTGGATCTTAGCTTTTCGTTTTTTAAAAAAAGAAAGTGTGCCAATGGTATTACTATTAAAATGGGGAGGAAATTATTTTTGGCATTATATGGTAATAATTATATGTATTGGAAGAAAGTTACATGCTAAATTTCTGCAGGGCTCTTTTTAAGTCATGGTATAGATTATACCTGAAAAAAGAAATGCATGGATATTAGATATTATATGCACATAATATATATGCATTTTCTAATATACACATTTGTATTTATTATCAGTTAGAAACTATATCACAATATTAAGTATTATTTACAAATACTCTGTGTGTATATGTGTGTGTTTGTCTATGTGTGATTGTGTATTTATAGGAGGGTTCTGCTCCACTGTTTGTTCAATTGTGTAGGGCCTCACAGGGATTTACTCCATTTGTGTAATAATGTCATTATATAAATGACAAAATAGCACCATTTGTTTCCATTTTCATATTTTGTGTGAAATCAATATGCAAATGACATAAATAGTTCAGATCTGTATATGGGCAGACACAATGAAATATTATCAAGCAAAATGCTTTCTAACCTTGTGTTTTTGAAATACTGTAATCTTGTACTAAAATGTAGATATTATGGAAAATGGCACAACATCATGCATATAGTAAGAGAAATATTCATGAAAATGAGTACACAATTTGAAGATTTTTTAAATGGCAAAATAATGCAAAAAATAAAGAGCAAAATGAAACTTGATTCTCAGCATTTTAATATGGGAATTTAGATGGGAAAAATAAATTATGCTGAGCATTCATGATTCCTGCATTTGTTCCTTCACATAGTCATCTGATTGAATTAACTATACATTTATATTAGGAATTTGAAGACAACTTAAAAAATTCCTTTCCCGGAACTTCCAGTCTGATGCTTTGACAAGACAGGTGGAAGAAGCCTTTGACGAGACAGGTGAAAAAAGCCGGGGCTCTGGCTTCTTGGCCCAATTTCATTCAGTCCGACAACCCCAAGGGGTCAGAAAGTTGCCCTGGAGAGGCAATGAAGAAGAAGGGAAGCTTTGGGAGTCTGGACCAGATGTCAGTCGGTCCAGATGGACTGAAAAAACCTTCCAAAAGGATGAAAGAAAGGCTGCCTGGTAAGCACCATCAGCCCAAGTCATCATCAGCTGGAAAAAAAGCAAGAAGCCACAGCACTTTGCCAAACAGCTGATTGTCAACAGTGTGCTGAAACTGGGTTAGCCTGTTTTTCACTCCTTTTCCTTACGGACCTAGAAATGTTGATCGCCTGATTGGGAAGAAGCTATGAAGTAAAGACTCCAAAAGGACTAGGGGAAAAGAGAGTAAAAAGCGGCGAGCAATTACAGGAGGGGAAAGGATTTTAAAGAATATAAAAGAATTTTTAAAAATGAAATTTAGATTGACTTAAAGAAAGACTGCCTAACCTAGAGGACGTGGAAAAATGTTTTAGATTTAATTTCAAGGGTAAATAACTTACAAATAACTTCAAAAGAAAACTTTGTAACAATTTTTTAAAACCAGATATAGACAATACAGTGTATGAGGACATCTAGTGGTGAAAGGAGATACTACAGTAACACCAAATAATAAAAGAATTTGAAAAGTGTTTGACCTTGAAACAACACCTGGTGTAAACAAAATGTCTTTATGTGATTTTGCATGAGAAAGACTCTAGATATAACCAAAACAGAAATTATTTGGAGACAGTGGGTGTTTTAAATCTGTTATTTGACTGGAGGATTTGGATTTAGCCAAAAGTAGTTGGCTAAATTTTATGGTTGAATTTTAACCTAAGATAGTTGGATTTTTTGTTTTTGCTTTTTTTATCTTGTTCTCTCTCCTTGAGAATTTGGATTTAGCCTAAAGTAGTTGGCTCTTTTCAGAGTTTGGATTGTAGCCTCAGATAGTTGGCTTGAAAAATGAGTGTATCAAATCTCACCAGATTTATGAAAAAAACTTCCTCTGCACCCTCTGTTGGAACATCTAGCCCAACAAGCCAGGGATCTATTGAAACAATGTTGCAGTGTGAGAAGACAAGCACTACCCAAAATGAGATGTACACCACATTAAAATTAATTCAAGAATCAATACAAAGAAACCATGAAGAGACAAAAAGTAATTTTGATAAATTAAATGAACAAATGTTGGATATAAAGACACAATTTGAAGCTCCCCAACAAATGATTGTTAAAAATGAACAAAGAATTCAGAAAATGGAAAATAAATCAGATGATATTAACTAAAATGAAAGTACTAATACAAAAAAAAAATGAAAAATTAGAATAAGCAAATCAAAACTTAGAAGAAGCGGTGGCAGTTTTAGAAATGGAGAAAGCAGAACACTATTTAAGATTTCAAAACATGCCTGAAGACAGATAAGAAAATATAGCAGTTGTGATTATTGATCTCCTGGCAGAGGCTTTGAAAGCAGACTGAGCAGAGATGTAAATGGAGATAGATGAAATATTTTGAATGAGTTCAAGGAAGGAATTCATTGCAAGGAAATATAAACTACCCAGAGAAGTTCATGTAAGATTCATAAAGAAAACAACAAGAGATGAAATACTGAGAAAAGTCAGAGATAATCCATTATAATATAAGAATAAAGAAATTGTGATGTTAGATAAGATAAGATAACCTTTATTGTCATTTTTATACTATGGGCAAAATGGCACACATCAAAAATGAAATTTAGTTGCCCACTCTCAAAGTGAAACACATACATGACACACACCTAAACATACTATGAACAACATATGTATAGACCCACATCCCTATATATACGTAGCAAATAAATATTAAATATTGTCCATCTTGAATATATAATGGAAGGAGGAAGCTTGAGAGTTCGCAAGTTAATGCTGTATGGAATGAAATTCTGGCTGAATCTGGATGTTCTGCTTTGGATACCATGAAGCCTCCTCCCAGAAGATAACAAGGAAAACAGGTCATGAAGAGGATGTGTAGTGTCCCAGATAATCTTATGGACCCTGCTCAAGCAGCACTTCTGTGCTATGTCCTGGATGGGAAGGAGGGAACTGCCAATGATCTTTTCGGCCATTCTCACCACTCTCTACACCGCCTTCCTGTCTGAAGCAGTGATGCCTCCAAACCAGACTGTGATGCTATATGACAGGATGCTCTCGATTGTCCCCCTGTAGAAAGTGGTCAGGACAGGGGAAGGAAGATGTGCTTTTCTCATGTGGTGCAGAAAATGCAGACACGGCTGTGC
This sequence comes from Crotalus tigris, assembly GCF_016545835.1. NCBI lineage: Eukaryota > Metazoa > Chordata > Lepidosauria > Squamata > Viperidae > Crotalus > Crotalus tigris. The sequence goes on from NW_024096667.1 coordinate 1,114,838, forward strand.
TCGCTTCACCAGTTTCTCACTGTTAAGTGACCAAGTCAGCCTATTCGTTAACTGCACACCCAGGAATTTGATGCTGGTAACCATATCCACAGGTGAATCATTTATGCACAAAGAAGTGTGGCTGTGTCTGCCTTTTCTGAAATCAACAATGATCTCTTTGGTTTTTCCGGTATTTAAAACTAGGCTGTTTTCCTTAGAGCAGTTCACCAACCCTAAGAGACACCTGAAGACAATATCACTTCTTAACTACAAAGCTAATTGCAAAAGATATAAACTTCAGATGGTTAATGTCAGATGGTATCCTAATCAACTGGAATAATACAAGATACCAACTGGACTCAGTTTGGAAGGCATAAGACTTTGATGAAAGAAATCAAGCATTCTTAAATGAAGGAGTACAATATCAACAACAGGAGAAAAAAGATCAGAAACCAACAGAAGAAGCAACTGAGGAAGCAATTATATGAAAAGTAGAACAGAAAGAGAAACTTGATCAAGAGACCGAAGGAATTGCCAGAGAACAGAGGACTATGAGATCAACAATATCTAAATATGAATAAATGAAATGGAGAAAGAAAACGGAATTTTCCCAGTGAATATAAATGGACTGTATATCAAAAAGAAATATTTTTTTAGAAAACTACAGAAATTAAATATATAATTTGTTTGCAAGAAACACATATAAAAAGACAATATCATAAGCTGTTGGAATACCCCAAAATTGGGAAACTTTATTATGTATCAGTGCAGCAGAAAAAAAGAGGTGTAACCATATATATTAAAGAGACAATAAACTCTAAAATGATTTATTCAGATGAAGAAGGAAGAATTGTGATGGTAGAAATATTTTTACATCAAAAACAAAAAAGTAGCAAATCAGGAAAAAGTGGAAGAAAATTACATCCAGGAAAACAATTGGCACTAATTTTTTTAGATGCCCCAAAGGCATTTGATTATGTTTCCTGGCAATTCAGCAATTAAAAATAATGGACTTTGGACAAAACTTTATAAATATGATTAAAACAATATACAATAAACAAACAGCAAAAGTGATATAATATAGAATTAGAAAAATGGCAAAATTTATGGGAAAGAAATTATAAACTGACAATGTCAACTTCCTACAAAGAAAATTTATATAAAATGTTTTATAGATGGCAGGTGCCCCCAGCAAGACTAGCAAAAATGTAAAATAATAATAATAATAATAATAATAATAATAATAATAATAATAATGTTGAAAGGGACCTTGGAGGTCATCTAGTCCAACCCCCTGCTCAGGCAGGAAACCCTACACCATTTCGGACAAAGGGCTGTCCAGTCTCTTCTTAAAAACTTCCAGTGTTGGAGCATTTACTGCTTCTGGAGGCAAGCTGTTCCACTGATTAATTGTTCTCACTGTCAGGAAGTTTCTCCTTAGTTCTATGTTGCTTCTCTCCTTGATTAGTTTCCACCCGTTGCTTCTTGTCCTGCCTTCAGGCGCCTTGGAAAATAGCTTGACTCCCTCTTCTTTGTGGCAGCCCCTGAGATATTAGAACACTGCTATCATGTCCCCCCTCGTCCTTCTCTTCATTAAACTAGACATGTCAGATATTTTTTATTAGGTATAGTGCCAGAAAAGACTGGTAAACAAAGCATATATTTGACTTTGCATGTTATAATAGTGGAAAGAATTATATTTGCATAATATTGGAAAAATGAAAGAACACCATCAGATGAAGAAATAATTTAAAAAATATTAGAATGCGTGGAGATGGATAGACTGACTCTGAGACTGAAAGAAAAAGAAGAAACGGAATATTATCAAACTTGGGACTTATTTTATCGATGGCTAGAGGAAAGAATAAAGGATTAGGACTTAAATATGTATTAGCGAATGTAAACTCAGAGAGCACGTTCATTGAATAAATACTATTGAATGTAAAAAAAAATTCCTTTCCTTAAGATTCCATTCTAAGCTGAGCAACAATATTCCCAAAATAAACAGCAGGGAAATAAGAAATGGCACACAAGTGTGATATAAGCTGCTAAAGCAGGTCCTGGGGATAGTTTCAATGAGTGCCATTAATTAAATATTCTGACTGTGTTATCAAAATAGAAAGCACCTTCTTCACCAACTCCTTTATCTTGCTTATTCTTTTTTCTCTAAAAAAAATGCACATTGCTTTTGAAATGATCCCAAATGTAAATGGGTACCTCATGTAAGCTGTCTGAATTGAAATAGACTTGCTTCAAAGAAACCCAAATAAGAAGCTACAACCTTTCCACACCTAAAACTTTTCACATATTTCATATGGCAAAAAAAAAGTATTTTCTTCTTGCCATATAAAGCAGGGGTCTCCAACCCCCAGTCTGTGGACTGGTACTGGGTTGCGGCATGCCAGCAACCGGTCCGCACAAACAAGCAGAGCCCCATCCGTGGGATGTAGGCAGCACACAAAACCATGCCTCCTCCTGTCTGTGGAAAAACCTTTCTCCACGGAATTGGTCCCTGGTTCCCAAAAGGTTGGGGACCTCTGATATAAAGAAAAAACCAGGGACTGGAAGAAAGGAAACAAGTGAACCTCTTAATCATAATGACTGGTTTTACTGGCTTTTAAATAATAATGCTTAGGATGAGTGTTGAGGAAATAGAACATTTGAATTGTCCTCATGTTCAGGTTTGTTTATTTATTCACTTTGGTTCCTTTGATTTCCTTGGGCAGAACCCTGCAGTTTTCTTGGCAAGGTTTTTCAAAAGTAGTCTGTCACTGTCTCCTTCCCAGGGTTGAGAGAGATTGAGTAGCCCAAGATCTCATAAGTGTTTTGTTATCTAAGGTGGAACTAGAACTCACAGTCCCCTAGTTTCCAGACTAGTGTCTGTTGGCTTTCTGTGTTCAACATTCTTCATAAATTCATAGAAGGAATGGTCAACAGTTAGGTTGATCTGCAAGGATATGAAATGTAGTATAGGGTATACGCTAGATAGTCCTTCTGTTTTTTTTCCATTGCATCTATTTTGTCCTAGAGCAATCACCTACCCCATTTGCAAAGTTGTATTAATTTAACAGAACATTATGTGTCAATTGTTTCATTCATCATTCATTCAGCCTGGACTTTGCACCTATTCTTCTGAATGTTTGCACATTCCTGACTAAGAGACATGTTTATGCCATTATTCTAGAAATTACCCAAAATATATAAAAGGATAATTTGAGGAAACTATTCATCACCACTCTTTGAAGATTCCGTTTTTATAAAACTATCTGGATTTTAAATTGACAAGTTCTAAGTTAAAGCCATCTTTATGCTCCTATTTCATATTATATGAAGGCAGGTGTTAGAAAGAGGGAGTTGTGGCAGGGTAATGCTAGGAATTAATATTATAGGCAATCTACTAAGATTTTGTAATTTAGGGTTATACAAATTCCAATATAAGTTTCTCAACAACAATAACAACAATACAAAACCAAACCTGAAGTAATTGGTATTTTATTTTCTTTTCTGCAATGGACATAAGAGTCAAAATATTGTAGAATATAAGGATTAGCATCCCCTGCCCACATATCCAGTACTATAGGAACCCCAAAATTGGTGTCCAGCCTTAGTTTTCCAGTAAAGAAGAGGCCAGCACCTCTTAAAGCAGTCTGTTGCATTGTTGCACAGATCTTACCATTAGGAGGTAGTTGTGTAAAGCCACTGTTTCTTGCTGTCTTCTGGAACAACTATGATCAGTTTTAAGCCATCTGTTACATGACAAGCCTACAGATACTTAAATACACTATTAGCTTCTCAGTCTTTTCTCCTCTACAGTAAACATACTCAACATTCATATCTCCAACTATTCTTTGTACATACTGTATATATTTTTCTTTTCTGACTCCTTATCTTAGTTGCTATCCTTGGGACATACTCTAGTGTGTCAATGTCCTTCCTAAAATGCACTGTACAGAACTAGATATGTTGTAACTGGCCTTATTACAGAATAAGTCTTCATGCACAATTAAAAAAAGGACTTGATCCTCTTGGTTTTGATCCTGTATTTTTTGCTGATGCAACTAGAATTTTGGTTGCCTTTTTGTGGCCACATTCAGTAAACTGTTGATTCATGCTGAATTCATGATCTAGCAAGGCAATCAGATCTTATTTCCATGTAGTTCTGCTGGGTCTAGTTCTTCATCTCATGCTTTTTACTCAGGGCTTTTTTTCTCATAGAATGCCCAGAAACTTTTTTGGATGGAACCTTGTAGCGTAGGCAAGGCAGGTTGTATGACATGTGTGAGTTCCGGCACCTTTTTTTTTTTTAGAAACAAAGTACTGCTTTTACTTATCCAAATTAGGGCTCTGCATTTGTCTCCAATTAAATTTATCATGTCGATTTCTGTCCATTGTTGAAACATTTGCCATTTACCTGTTCTCTTTGATTTCTCAAACATCACAGAAAAAGGTTGCAAGTAGACACCCACAAATTCTTCAAAACTTTATAATTGTAACTGATCTGTCCACGAAGTTTTAACATAATTCATGGTAACCAGATAATTCCAGTTTCCGTTTCTGTCATATTTTACTCACACAGATAATTCCTCTCAAAGTTCCTATTGCTTTTAATCATTTCAATCAATTCTTCCTTACTGATTAGGATCAGGATTAAGAGAATTCATTCCCTCATGTCTTCTTATACTTTCTGGAAAATGAAGGAAACAGCAAAACCACTGAGAAATGTTGAAGATTTCATTAACTTCATTACTTTTTCTTCCAGCAAATGCCAAGATAGCTGAAATCACCCATTATTATTATGTTGCTTCTCCAGAAAACATTAGTAATATGGACCAGAATGGCATTATCCAGATCTTTTGCCATGCATGGTTGTCAATATACACTACTACACTAATATGTTTCCTCAACTTTATTCTTATCCAAGTGTTGACAACTGGAACATTGCTCTCAAATTTCTGCATCTCTATATAGGTGTGCATTTCCATCACATATAATGCCACATCATCTCATTTGTTGTTTATTATTTTCAAATTGAGTAAGTTATGCTTGTACCTGATTTCTTGAAGAAAAAAGAAGCAAATATATGCAATAGGAAGTGCCTATCAAATACTAAACCTTACTGCCTGTAACAAAGTGGCCAAAAACCTCATGCTGAGAAAAATCAGGATTTTTTTTCCCAGTTATTATACATATAGTCAGGTCATATCATTTTTCTTTAAAGTGTGCAAAATTCTATTGTTAACACTTCAGCTCTTTTCCACTCAAAGCAAAGGAGCAAGAAAGAGGGGAAAAAATGAAGACATGTTATGACATGTCTTCATCCAGCTGTATGCCTTTCTGGAAATCTTTTCACTTTTCAAGGAAGATTCCAACAATGCAGCTGAGTGCTGCACAATAGCTAAGTAAGGTTCTTCAGTGCTAGATTTAAAAAGAAAATAGGATAATAGGCTGTATTATTAATCATAAGCACCCAGCAATGTAAATTATATTGGTAATTACTGCCTGAAGCATTTATCTAAATTAACATGTGGGATAAATTTGTTAGGAGCCATGCATGAAGTCAGACTCAACTCCTGGTGACTTCAAGTAACCATCCTGAAATCTTTTCAACAGTAAATTTTAGCTCTTCAAAGGACATTCTATAATCATCTTCACTCAGTCATCTCTCTTATCTGTTGTCTTCCCTTCTATGTCTTTCAAACTTGTCATGCTCAATCATATTTTGCAATTCATCATCTGTTCATATCACATGCCCAAACTATGTGAGTTTCTCAAAGAAGCAATCAATCTGTTTTGTGCTTTTTTTTTAGTTCATGATCAAATAGCGTAGATAAAATGAATAATCAAATGATGAAAAAAGTATAAGGAGATTTACCTTTGATTTTCTGATCGAAGGCCTGAGATTGTGTAGTTTGTGCCAGAATACAGAGACCTGGTTATATTTCTGAGGAATTTTTAACAATGTAAATCAAGCGATTATAAGAAATAAATCTGGAGAAGTAGGCAAGTTCAGAATAGGAAATGGGAGGTACATAGTCCCAATTTTGTTTAGCTGATTCTATATGTGCCTTTAAGTCAGTGTTGATTCCTGGTGACTATCAGGACAAATCCCTGACGTTTTCTTGGCAAAATTTCCAATTGGTTTGCCATTGCCTGCTTCCTAGGACTGAGAGAAATAATTGGCTTAAGATCACCAAGTTGGCTTCATGCCTAAAATGGGACTAAACTTCACAGTCTCCTAGTTTCTAGCCTGATGTCTAACCACTCCACCAGATTTGTTTAGTTTATCTACTGCTTATATATTAAGAATGGATGAATTAGAAGAGATGACCAATAGTAAAAAAAATGAAATTAAAGTTCTAGCAGTTTTAGTGAGCTACCTTGCTTGCTTGCTTATTTATTTATTTTATACCGCCAGAATCAGAAAACAACTCCCTTCTTTTATTTCATAAATTTATATCATAAAATAGAAAAATATAGTAGCATAAACTCCAGATATAAGCACAGTTCAACAATGAGATAATCAGAACAACACCTTTATTAACTTATTAATTTTCAATTTTCAATCTCCAGAGGGAGATTATTCCATAATAAACTAGGCATATCACATCACTATGTTCATTGAAATTATGGGCAATTCTATAAAAGCTTGGTATGAATGTAACAGTAGCAAGTCAAAAATATGGCTGAACATCAAACATTAAATTGAGAAAGCTAATGGCAACTATCATGCTTGAAGTTAACTGAGAAGAAAATAGAAAAAGGATAGAGAGTTTTGTTCTCTTGGGCTAATTAACAGGTGAACAGAAAGAGTATGCTGGAGATGTCAGGAGGTGATTCATCCCTGGGAAGAAGGCAATGAGAGGAGCATGAAGGATAAGCAAAAATGAGAATAATTAAAGTGTTGGTCTTTTAGGTAATAATGTACATTTATAAAAGTTGGACACTGAGAAAGAAAGAAAAGTTTTTTTTTAGCTATTTGAAGTCAGGAGACACCTAAATTTAATGAATAAATATGTAAATAGTGGTCCAAAATTCAAATGGGAGATTAGTGTGTGCATGTGTATGTGTGTTTTTATATTATGTGTGTGTATATGAAAGTGCTCAAATAATATGTCTCACACTTCACTCATATGCTCTTCATATTTATAAAAAGGACTATGTTACAGAAAAACTTATCAGGACACAAAACTTACTTATCCAGCTAAAAGATTAATCAGTGAGCAATATTTATATTTAAGACTCAACAATGAATCCTTTGCAGATGCTGTGACAGTTAAATTCCTCGAGCACTTATTGAATAAAGAATACTGCTTACTTAATGTAACCACGCTCGTTATCCTATCTCAATGGGACATCAAGTGATAGCTATATACCATTTTAGCTATGTACACAATGCTACAAGATGGTGATATTTAATCACAAATGCACTCTGTTATTGTTCATATAACATATTATACTTTTCTTGAAATATTTAGATTCCTCATGATATCTATCCATTTAATTGCACATAGCATAAGCAATTACTTTGGGGTAATGGTTAGAGACCATAAGTTCTAGTCCTGCTTTAGACACAAAATCAGTAGGGTGACTTTGGGCCTCTCTCTCTCTCTCTCTCTCTCCCACTCCCACTCCCACTCCCACTCCTCCAGCTCTCCCTCTCTCCCTCTCTCTCATTCTCTCCCCCCTCCCCTTTAGAAGCAGGCAAGGGCAAACCACTTTCAAAAAACCTTTCCAAGAATACTACAGGGACTTGTCCAGGCAATTGCCAGAAGTCAACACTGACCCAAACAAACAAACAAAATAATCAAATAAAATTATATATGTAGCAGTCAAAATACAATAGCATGGGTGATTCTGATTATATATAAAGAAATGGACCTTGAACCACATAACTACTAGTTGGCATGTCCTTATCCCTACTTGTGTGTTGCCAAAAGCCACATTTAATAAAAGCTGTATCTTCCTGGCAGGTTTTTCAGAATGAATATTGATTTGTTGAGGTTTGTTCAAATGATTTCAATTAATATTTTCTCCTATAAGTGACTTTCAAAGGCTCTGAGTAGACTGAAAGAGCAAGTGAGGAACCAATGTTACACATTATAATCATAATTGTACACATATTTAGAAGACAATTCTGTTCAACTCAGTGGAAATCATAAGTCCACATATTTAGGAAGCCATTGTTCCAACTTGTCTAGTTTAAGAAAGCTGAAAGTTTAGGGGAAAAGATGAAACAAGGCATATAAGCCTCAGGAAGCAACCTCCTTACTGGCATTGTGCTTGTATCAAACTGTTTCCTTTTCATATAAAGACATTCCTTTTTATTTTCCTTACAAACTCAAAGGACAAAAGAGTCCTGCTGAGGAAACGTATTGCAAATGTGACACCAAACAGCAGCTCAGAATCTAAAGTGGCAAAAACCACCTTGTCAGAATTAGTAAACACACCAGCAAAAGTGTTTGATGCCCTCCCAGCCGCTGGTTAGCATTCATGTCTGTGCAGCTGCTGTCTTCTCTCGCAGACACTTTGGGAGGAATGAAAGGGGAAAGAAAGACCCATTTGTTTTCCTCTTCACTCACCACTAGGGACTCTAGAACTCTTTTCAAACTTCCTTCAGCATTTTGACACTTGACAGGATCAGAGAAAACAGGCCTGGTGAAGGAGGTTTGCCACAGAGTAGAGAGAGTCACTACAACAAAGCAACCAGCAGCCCAGCATGGGGTGGGATAGAGGGGGAGAGCAAGAGGCACTCAGATATAGTGTCAGGTATGTGACTTCAAGGGAGGAAGAAGGAGCTTTGATGAAGCTAATTATCAGGAAGCCACTGGTAAGTTTTGCTTACCTTCCCTAGACTCTCAATTTACTCAGTTTCATAACAACCAGTTCAGGAACTAGGTTGGATCACTGATTGAGGTGGATGCTATTTCAAGGTATAGCTCCAAGAGAACCAAGCAAAATGGGACTTGACATCAGCTTACATCTTTCTTCCCCCAAATGACTTTGTTCTGTAACTTCCAGGGGCACTGAAATTAAGGCATGCCAATGCGTGAAAGGAAGATACTGGTATAAAACAAGTGGGCAAATCACAAAAAAGCTCTGATATAGCCAGTGCTTTTTTTGTAAAAAAAAAGAAAAAAAGGGTGCCAGAACTCACACACGTCATACAACCCGCCTTGCTTACCCTACAAGGCTCCATCCAAAAAAGGTGCTGGAACTCCGTTCTGGGCATTCTATAACAACAACAACAAAAAAAAGCCCTGGATATAACCCTCCTTAGGTAGTAGGGCACAGCATCTTCTAAGTTGGATTGATTTCAAAACCGGTAAGCAGGATTGGACCTAATTAAAACTTACATGTGGAAACAACAGGAGGAAATCCCAGAGCTGTAGAAAATTCAATAACATATTTTCAGAGAAAGTATCAATTGACCACCTCTTGAATGCATTCATGTATCTTGGGCTCCCATATCTGGACCCAGAAACTGAAATGTGAATGTGGACTTAGAGAAAATTAGTGTGATTTTGTAGAGAATTTACAAGTCGAGTTCATGCATTACTGAAAGATGATTTAGGAAAGATGATTTAGGATCCAAACTGCAAACAGTTAAGGAGTTTAATCATAAACAGCAAGAGCTGAGAAGAGCTAATGGTTCTCCAGATGTTGCTGAAGTACAGTTCTTAGCAGCTCAACCCTGCATAGCCAATTGCAAAAGATGAAGTGGATCAGCCACAAATAAGAGGGCGGGGAAGGATAGATTCCCACCCTGGGACTACAACTTCTACTTTAAAAATAAACTATTTCAAGAATCAAAACATGCATTACAAATACTTTCTATTAAGGTTCCCTGCAACCAGACAGAAATGATCTTCATAAATATTCTAATGTACATGGCTAAATAGCTCACATATTGCGAGAAATTTTCTTTTATTAAAAAAATAGAGCATGTTTTCTAGATTTAGGGTGTTTTTATATGCAGCATATTCATTGCTTCAATTTTGTTTTGCTCCCCCCCTTCTCCTTGCTTGCTTGAGTGCTGACAGCCGTGTGTCTCTCAAACACAACTAAGTGATAGAGCTCTTCAAAACTGCATAGTAGGCCTTTTGCATTATTCTGGTAAATTTACCTGTCAGAATGAAATTCCTCACCCTGAAATCACAAGGCATAACATTAAGCCAGATGGACTTTCATTTTAAATTATATACTGTAGCAAAAAAATAACAAAATATCTTGATTCAGCAACTGTGCTCTGAAGTACTTTCTCCTTCTTGTACTTCCTAAAATGAGTTTTACCAAGAGAGGCATTCACACCATCTGATGGTTTTGTCAGAGAAATGCAACAATTATTGTGATGCAAGCTGTATCCCTAAACTTGAGTTGTGACACCATAATGTCCTTTATTTTGTCATTTGCCCTCATTGACCTTCCCTGGATCTGCTCATGTCTATGAATTCTTTCCAATAAAACCAAAGCCTTTATAGTAAAAGTTGACTCTTTCATATTAGTCCTGGTCTTATTCCTTGGCTTACATTCACTGCCCCGTTCTTTGCGATCTTCCTAACGTTCAAGTCCCAGCCTTGAAAAACTACCCCAGTGCTTTTTATGATGTGCAGGTGCCAAATCATTTCCATAAATTCAGCACAAGAGAGCTTTCAAATGAGTTAATTTCAAGATCAGTTTTTTAAATGTCCTTACTCTTGGATACTAGACTGAAAAGAAAGAAAAAAATAATTCAAGTATCAATTATATGAAAAGATTACAAAGGCAATGTAATAAAATAATGTAATTGTGCTCTATTAAACCATAATAAAAATTGAATAAAGAAAGAACTTAATGTGAATATACAAACAAATTTACAAGACCAATTCTTGCATAATTGGCTTTATGAATCAAATGGATACTTAATTAGAAGGGGGAAAATCAAGTAATTCCAAGGGTTTTATAAATTCTTCATCAAATGGAGAATCCCTAATCAGCTGGATGGCAGTTCAGTATTGGTCATGTCCATTCAAATATGTAAACAACTGGTTCTGTGTGTGGATGCCGCTTCCAGAAGTCCATTCTGGGCCTGGGCAACAAAAAATAGCTACCGGTTCTGCCGAAGTGATGCGAACTGGCTGAATCCCACTACTGGCCATGTCTCCTCTAAACAGCTATGATGTAACAATACAGATGAGAAGGCTGTATCAATGAAGATCTTTTATCAGTAGATGGTAAAGATGGCAGGTTCATCATGCCTAGATTTTCTGAAATAATTCTGTCTTATCTCCCCTCCCCTTAATCATCTTTTAAACATACCCTTGTCTTTTAGCTATTCCCCACAGGCTGAATGACTCTTGGTTTAAACCATGTTCAGCACCTGGAATGAATCCTCTGAATTGGTCCAATTTGTCATTTTCTTTTCTGTGGTATCCAAATGGAATCTGACCAGGGCAGTGGAAAATAGAATAATTGCTTTTTTGACAATTGTCCCTATTAATATACTCTAAAATACCATTTTAGCAGCTGTAATAAGAACCTTCAGACAGAAAAAGCAGGTTGGAAAATTATGTGGAATAGAAAAATCTGCCTATTATTTCCTGTCACACATGAACACAGACTTATAACTTCCCAAGGACAGGAGGAAGGAGGAGGAAGAGACAGTTTCAAGTTTTGCAACATACATTCACTACAGCATTGGGAGCCATAACTTCTGGCCTCCCATGCTAATCACTCCATCATCCAGGATGTAAAATGTAATTGTACTAGATTAGAACAGTAATGTGCTGATAAGTGCTGGGTATTCTCACATCCTATGCTATGCTTACTTTCCCTTTTCAATGAGACAAATTACGAAAGCAGAGAACTAGAACTCATAATGAATAAGGCATTTCTTCACTAGCTGAAAAATTGAAGTTTACGAGCCCTGTTATTAGAAACCTTAATAAAGGACTCTGCAGTATATCTTCCTCTCAAAAGGATGCTGCAGGGTGAAGAAACGAGAATTTAAGAGACCAAGAGGTAAGTGTCAATATGCACAATTGTGAATCTCCATGAAGGAAAATGATTTGTGGTAAATTTATAACTATATTAATCCCACACCAACTGTTCAAATGGCAATTTGGGGGCTTTAATGTTTTTAGACACACATCTGAATAGTCAATTGCAGGAGAAGTTAAAAGCAGTATTTTTCCACCCTCTGCCAACTCAGTAGATGACTCACATCATAGAAGATGTGCTGCCTTGACAGCCATAAAAGCTGAAAACATGACACACTTATATAACTACTTCAAGATTTCTTGTTAAAGTCTACATGACAAAAAAAGTTTCAGAGTTTTTTTAAGACAACAACTCTACTAGCTTGAGATCTTATGTACAACTGCTCAGAGATAAGTCCCCAATAAATGAGATTAATTTATCTATATTTATTTAAAATATTTCTCAGTTGTTTATATAGTCTGGATTTCTTTATGAACAATCTTTTTAGGATTCTCACCTTATTCATTTTTATGTTGCCTTTCAGAATGTGGGGTGGAGGGTTTTATTTTGTTTGGTCCAAGCACAAGAAATTGATTACATAAATGGATTCATTTACTTGATGGCTTGTGTGCTTAGTCTTCCATGATTAAGAACACAGGCATCTGGTAGCATGACAAAATCAGTTGTTCCCTCAAATCTATTTTAAACTGGACATACTCTCTGCACAGAACTTTCAGCACAACTCTTATAAGAGAGAGAGGGGGAAAAATTATTTATATCTCTGGCAGGCTTAGGGGAAGACATTCACCACCTTGACATGGAGTGTTCCTCCTGCTGCTTCAATTCCCATACCCCTTGTTCCAAGATAAATCTAATGCCATTTTAAAAAGTTTAACTTCCATGTCTTCACTACTCACTGATACTCTCAGGCTGATTGTCCTATTTGGATGTTGAAAATAACCCTAGGGGAGATTGTGAGGCTAGCACTAGAAAGCACCAAATGGATGCGGTTTTTGTGGCCAAGTCTCAGAGGAGATGAAGTGTTCTTCTTCAGAGTCACAGCACATCATACATCTTTACTTCTCCCTGGAAGGAAAACGCTTTCAAATTTGAACCTCTGGCTATGAACCCAGCATTCTTCCCATTTTGGGGATCCATTTTCCCCCAACTTGCTGCTTGTCCTAATGAGGTAATGCTGTATAAAAGGATTTCTGCTCAGAATCTAGATTCAGGGACCCTAATACAATACACACACTCTTGGCTCAGTCTGACCATGAAGCTGGCACTGGAGTTGCTTTGAAAAACTCTGCTTCTGGGGCAGCTAGTCTGAATCATCTAACACCACCCGTCTCTCTTGCACAAGTTGGCCTTAGAAACCCCATGTCTGTTGCTCCGAGTATCTGTCAGAACAATTGCTTTTAGTCACCATAAAAAATAAAACAGTGATAAAAATTAATCAAACAAGGAGTCAGAAAAGAATTGATATTAATTCACAAACATCTTGAAAGGGTTGAAAGACATAGGAAGACATAGAAAGAATAAAAAGGCTCACAAAGAGGAGCACCAGATAAAGCTCCCTGTGAAATCCAGTCAAAGGAAGACAGCCAACCTACAAAGGTTTTTTTTTTTCCCCTGGTTGCCAGATAATTTGCTTCAGAGAGCTTTAAAGAGCAAGTGGTAATGCAGTCCTTCTCATGTTTTCCTAGATGCTGTTGGAAATGTGACGTCAAAAGACAGTTTTGCTATTTTTACTGTATAGCTATGTCTGTAACAATTGGTATGTAATACTATTTATGCAGTCAAGTTTGGCACCACTAGTATTGGCAGGATTATACTTGCTAATATTCCTCCTTGTTTGATTTTATTTCCCATGTCTTCTCTTTTTAAACTTTTGTATCTCTGTATTTGTTTAACTCTTTGTACTTCCCAGCAAAGGTCTTTCACAAACCTTGATCATTCCAATACATGATGAAAAAGATTGATTCATTCAGTTAGAAACTACTGTTTTTGTAAAACATTTTGACAATGAAAAATTCTCCATCACATGATTTGCTTTTACATAACTGTCGCATTAGAAGTATATTGCTAAAAAAAAGACAACAATTGTTCTTTTCAACCTTTTCATGGTAATAGAAACTCTTATCAATCTGACATTCTAAAATGTCCCTTTTAAATGTCAAATAAGATTTCCTAAGTGAAAAAAAGAAGGAAAATGTTTCTTTTCAATTCAAAAATATACAGGAATGAATTTTTCAAATAAGAAAAATAAATGTCCCTCTTCAAAAGCCATTCATGAAAGGACAAAAATGTTATTTCAGGAAAAGATTGTTGAGAAAATATGAATATTATAAAAATGATATAAAAAGTTCATTTGTCAGTATATTACTCCATTTCTTTATTGCCAAAATGTATAATTCTTATCAGAAAAAAATGCTAGAAATGCGCTAATCAGAGTGAACCAGTATTCATAAATGGTGCCAATGTTATAAAACTTAACAATTTTGGAAGATGATTTATCATAAAATGAAACAAATTTTTGAACTACAAGCCACCCAATACTATTTTAGCCTTTTTTGATATGCGATCAAATACTACCAGCGATGGGCAAAATGTTTGTTATAGTTGATTGCACAGTCATCCAGCTGTTTAAATTAAATTTGGCATTTATATAAAAGTATCAATTTTCCAAAGGAAAATTGGCTAGGCAGATGTTGCTGTTTGATGATGTTAAAGGTATCATTGTAGATGAAATCTATTCCACATAAAATGGCCTTTTGCAATTGACTGATGGTGATTTTGTCAATGCCGATGGTGTTCAAGTGGTGTTCCAGTTGTTCTAGAATTGCACCCAAAATGCCTATTACAATTGGTACTATATTTACTTATTTTTCCCCTAATTGTCTGTCAACATTGCCCACCTATTTTCCTTGGTAAGTAGAGACTGTCAATGTTGCTGCATAGATGAAGGACATGATTCATTGCAATTATTTTTTCTGGTTTTTCTGTTGGGTGTTTTTAATTCTGCTTGAGTCAAGTTCACAATTCTACCTCTGTATCTAATGAGTAGAGTTGCCCAGGTGTTAATTGCCTTGATAGTATTTCCTCCATTGAGTTTGGATTTTAAGTTCTCCACTCATATGAAATATTCACTTCTAA
Source organism: Crotalus tigris (assembly GCF_016545835.1). Lineage (NCBI taxonomy): Eukaryota > Metazoa > Chordata > Lepidosauria > Squamata > Viperidae > Crotalus > Crotalus tigris. The sequence continues at coordinate 1,129,928 of NW_024096667.1, forward strand.
CCTTCTTCTTGATTTTAGTGTGCTTGGTGTTGTCAGCTTGAAGAGTGTCCAAGTATTTGTAGTGACCTTCTTCATCCAGACTCTTGGTATTATTTCCATGGGGCATCTTGATTCCTTCAGTTTTCATTATTTTCTCCCTGTTGATGATAAGAATGGCACATTTCTAGAGTCCAAATGCAATATCTTGGCTCTATAAACAGACAATGTTGAGCAGTGATTTTATTTAGATAGTGTTTTTCCATACAACTTCAGACTATCCATATAAAGGAAGTTGAATAGACTGGCAGATGTTTTTGATGTTTGATAGCTATGGCATGTTTGTTCAATATTGTTGACAGAGGATTTATTGCAATGACAAAAAATAGTAGTGACAGTGAGTCTCCTTCAAAGAGTCCTCTCTTGATATTAACCTCTCCCAGTCTGTCACCATCGACCAGCAACTTCCATTGTGCCATTGATCTTTGCTCAAAGGTTCTGATGCTACTAATGAATCACATTATTTCTAGGCACTTGGTTATCCAATTATGTGGCAGGGAGTTCAATGTACTGGCCATATGGTACTTTGCCTTGTGATTTCTCTTTTCTATTCTTCACTTGGTCTTTCTTTTATGCCAGTTTGCTTTCTCTAATATTCAGTAAGCCCTCATGGTATACTATGTTCAGAGATTTTTTTTCACTGTCCTTTCACTGGTTCATTGCACTGTCACCCAGTTTTCAGACTTGATTTGGCATTTTTATCTACCAACTGAAAGTCTCCCAAGGACATGGGATAGGGAGATGTGGAATACCTTCAAATACCTTAATACATTTGAAGGTATTAAAGGTCTCATTGCAAAATGTTAAAGCTTCTGAGTAAAGTTACCTTTTGCAATTAACTGATGGTGACTTTGTTAATGCCAATAATGTTCAAGAGGTGAGCCAGTTGTTTTGGTATTGTACCCAAGATCTTTATTATTATTGGTCATACCCTACCTTTGCTTTTTTTTTGTCACAGTTGTTCTATTTCTATTTGCAAGTCTTTGTATTTTATTATCTTCTCCAGTTCTTTCTTTTCTCTTCTGCTGTCTCCACTGCCACGATCACTATCCAGACTTTTTGAAAAAAACTTTCTTATTGACAGTTGTTAAGACTAGGGTTTTATATGGTATATGCCTGTCTGTTTGAATTCTAAATTCCCAGAGCAATTTAGCTTTTTTATTTTCTATTATTTTCTCTATTTTATGGTTCCGTGAGTTCTTGTTGCAGGCAAATAGTATTTCTTGCAGATCTTCCAATGTATCATTGCTGCTACTTTGTCATGCTGTTGTTTGTAGTCAGTCTGTGCAACTAATTGGGTAGTCCGCTGTTTCTCCAGCTTCTTTGTAGAGGCCGCACTTGGTGTTTGTTGCCATCTTTTCAATTCTGGCTTTGTATGCATTTGATCTTAAGGCTTGGTCTTGTGCAACCAAAGTTAGTCCCCCAGTCTCTTTCTTCAACTTTCCTGCTCTTAGCCATTGTCAGGTTTTCTTATTATCTACTTTGCCTGCTATTCTTTTAATGTACTGGCCATGTAATATTTTGTCTTCCCACAACTCTTTTCTGTTCTTCATTCAGTCCTTCTTGTACACCAGTTTGATTGCTCCATTACTGAATAACATGTACCAGTAAGTCTATCAAATATTGCTTTGTTTTTTTATCACAGCATCCAATTAACAGGTAGTATAAACATATTAAATATTACCTATAGAGGAGGAGGAAAAGGAACAGTTTTACTGTTGTTCCATGTATTGCTAATCCACTTAGCAATGAAAGCCACACTTGAATTTACTTTTTGACTATCAAATATTATTCAGCAGTCTTTTGTCACTAATATCTAGACACTGGCATTTCTCTATAAAAGAGAAATAATATAATATCTCTAAATTAATTAATCATATAACTTTTGCATTGGGTTTCCATTCCTCTCACCACCACCCACTCCATATTTTTTTAATTACTTAAATGTTATCATCTCACCAATGCTGCTGTCAATCTCTTCACAAGTCAACATGATTTTGCTATTTGGATAGATGATAGATAGATAGATAGATAGATAGATAGATAGATAGATAGATAGATAGATAGACAGACAGATACAGAATTTAAAAAAATATAAATTGGCCATTTAACATTTTTTTAAAATTTTATTTGAATTTTCAATACATATAATACTTTCCATACATTATATATAAAACTAAAAAAGGAGAAAAATACCTTTAAAATAAGACCTTAGGTGTCGCTCGTCTATCTCCCCCTGACTGCATCCGCCCTCTCAACCTTCCTTCCTTACTTACTTCCCCTCTCCTCTCTCCCCTCACCCCTTCCTCTCATCCAACTTCCTTCCTTCCCTCCTCCTCCCCTCTAATCCCTCTTCGGATACAGTTCAGGGGAAACACCCGAGCGGCACCTCCCTCTAAATTACTCCATCTATTTTATACTTTAATATTTCTATATATACTTAATCCCACCCCACCCCTCCCCCCCTACCCCCCACTTCCCAGAGCAAAATACAGGGTTATTATAAACAAAACAAACACAATAAAACAACAACAACAACAAAAATTCTATACAATAAACAAATTCATACATTATCCTTAACTCTCTCTAAACTTAAAATAATAATAATAATAATAATAATAATAACATAAACAAATCTACTATAAATCAAATATTATAAAAATCTATAAATAGTAATTATAACCTCAAGAAAAAATTAATCATAAAATAAATGGAACTTTAAAGTTCCGTATTTATTCTGAATATAATCTATCCACCTTCTCCATACTATAATAAATTTTTCTTGTGTATGGTCCTTTAAATAAGCAGAAATTTTTGCCATTTCCGCTAAAGTAGAAACCTTAAGTATCCATTCTTCTAAGGTAGGCAGCAAATCCTTCTTCCAATATGAACCTACAAGTAATCTTGCTGCAGTTATTAAATTCAACATTAAAATAGTTTCATTAACATCTAAATCCATAAAAATACCCAATAAAAACAGTTGAGGAGTAAACTTTATCTTCTTTTTAAAAATCTTTTGAATGTTCCACCAAATAATTATCCAGAAAGCTTTAACCTTCTTACAGGTTCACCAAACATGAAGGTAAGTTGCATCAGTACTACCACACCTCCAACATTTGGGCTGTAAGTTAGGATACATACAAGCCAATTTTTTGGGATCCAAATGCCACCTATAAAACATTTTATAAAAATTTTCCCTCAGATTTTGGGCCTGTGTAAATTTAATATTTCTAATCCAAATATTCTCCCATTGATCCAATAAAATCAGTTCCTGGATATTCTGAGCCCATTTAATCATACAATCTTTTACTGTTTCTGAATCCAATTTTATTAACTCATCATAGATTCTTTTAATATGAGCATGATTCTGATCTTTAATCTGAACGATCTGATTTTCATCTCCTAATGTTATTCCAACTTTCTTATCTACTGTCCACCTATCCACAATTTGTGCGGCCATTTAACATTTAATATTTGCCTTTTTTCTATGTATAAGGGTATGTCACATAATTATCAGAACAGCAATTTTTAATCACCACTATTTGAAAAATGAACTAGCTTGAAAAATTATTTAAACAAATATATATTGGGAGGAATAGAAGCATAATACTATTAATACACATAATGCTAAGTTTCAGGAAGTAGCCTTAGCTACAGATGATGTTTTTATAAAAAAAGAGTTAGCAAGTGCTTGAAATTAGTATGGAATCAAATCTAAAAGAGCATCGTCTAACAAGGACGAAGCTCTGTAGATGAAAGAAATAAATACAGACTTTAAATATGTGTGTATGAATGTGTATTGCAAACTATTGGGCAGTCTAAAGCTATCTGCTGAAGTTTGCAGATAGATATCTTTGAAATAAAAGAAATATGAAATGAAACATAAGGGCAGAAAACTGGAAACAGGGCAGAAAACTATTATAAACTTGCTAGCATTTATTCAAGGAACTGTTTTATATCCTGTAGTTAGACAGTCTTAGAAGATGATTTTCTATAATGTCTGAACTGGGGGGGATTTCAGAATACGTAAAGGAATCTGCAAATGTTCACAATAAAAAAGATAACCTATTATGTTTATGTTACATTTGAACTCTTTTCTATGGTTTTTTCCCCACTGCTTTTCATATATATCTATTATATATCTACACACACACACACACACACACACACACACAGACATACACACACACACACACATACACACAGAGAGAGGATAGATAGATAGATAGATAGATAGATAGATAGATAGATAGATAGATAGATAGATAGATAGATAGATATAGATGATATAGATATAGATATGTAAAAAAGCTAGTTGTTCAAAGATATAGATATAAATATATAACTACAGGATCTAATACAGTTCCTTGAATGAAGCCTATCAAGTTTATAATAGCTTTCTGTCCTGTTTCTAGCTTTCTGGATAGATAGCTGCCGCGAATGAGTGGAGATAGATAGATAGATAGATAGATAGATAGATAGATAGATAGATAGATAGATAGATAGATAGATAATCATTACTATAGTCCAATAGTTTCCACTTAAAATGCAAAAAAGGAGATTCAATTATAAGCTTATTCTTTCTTTCCTATCCAAGCTGCAACAAGCAGAGACAACTAGGTTTTGCTATTTTGAGTCTAACAGGGTTGGTCTACAAAAATTGATATGGCAGTAGCAAGCTACAGAAACCTCTAACGTATTTTTGTTTTCTACTGCTTATCTGAATTTTTGCAGCCCAAATCTACTATCCTTAAACTAGATGCTTCTGATAATTAAACAGTATGTGGCTGTTCCAGCAGTCCACTATTATTCAGATTATATTTTTCAATTTTGGATTACATTTCTAATACAAATAAATGAAAATGAAATGCATGTCTCAAGTAATGAACCAAGTTTCTCTTATCTTTAATGTGTTGATGTTCTCGCCTCCAAGCAAATTAAGCTACATTGGTACATGCATCTAATTAAGTAATCGGTTGTTAAGAAACTACCTTATGTTTGGATAGAAGAAACCTGATTTAATGGTGTAAGGCACTGGATTTGATAAGCAAATGTTCCTCCTGCTGAAGGAATAATATTTCCAAGTACAATATCATGCTGAATACCTAGTGGTCAAGAGGTGCCCATTATATCATCTGTGATGCTTCTTAAAAATCCACTTAGTAACTTCCTTTTTCACCCTTCCCCTCCAAGATCTTAGTCTGGTGGTATTCTGTCTGCACTATTAAATGAGAAATTTGATGCTGAATTGGTCCTTCTCTGAGCAAGTGATGAGTTAATAATGCAAGATCATGTTACCTAAATAATATTGACAAATAGAAAAATATTCCAAGTAATAGAAATACATGTTTTATAATGGGGAAAATGTTTGCAGACCAGGTTCATTCATGAGAGAAAAAAAGTATTTAGATGGATTAAGAAGTTTAATATAATAAAACAAGGCCAGTGTATGGGAATACTCAGGGTTATAATTCTGAAAAATGAATGCATCATTAGCAAAAATTAAGGCTAACTGCATTTAGGATACAATTTCTAAGGTTTATTTAAACTGGAACCAATGAAAGAAGTGATTTTTACCACATTTTGCTGTTTGTTAATCAGTGAATGGTATCTGCAACAGCATAGTTTAAGATTTAAACTTCTACCAGGTGTTTCAGCCACCTTCTTCAACACAGTACCTTCCACATGAATAGGAAGAACATTTATCATGTCCATATTATGGAAGTTGACACTTGAGGATGTCAAATATATATAAGAATGACACTTGAGGATGTCAAAAATAAAAGAATGATTCCTGTGTGTGTGTGTGTGTGTGTGTGTGTGTACACACACACACACACACCCAGGAATCATTCTTTTATTTTTAATATTGTTCTTTATATATATATATAAATTGGCCAAGTGGCTGAGCAATCGCATCAGCCACCTGGCCAATGATAATACCAACACTGTGAGATCGGCGGAGGAGTTCCTGAGTAGGATAAAAACCCTGAGGCTGGAGGAGGATGAGCTAATGGTGTCCTTTACATCATTTCACTCTTCACCTCCATCCCACAGGACCTTGCGGTTACAGTATTAAGGGACCGCTTGAACCAAAGGAGTTCGGAACAGCAGCAGGACTCTCTCCAAACTGAAGACCTCATAAAATTAATGAAGGTATGCCTGAAGACATATTTTACTTTTCAGGGTACCATATATGAACAAACTAAGGGTACACCTATGGGGTCTCCAATCTCCAGTGTAATTGTTGAGATAGTACTCCAACAGTTGGAGCACATAGCGATGGCCCAATACCAACCTAAATTTTGGGCCCGCTATGTGGACGACACATTTACTGTCATCAAGAAGTATCAAAAAACTAACTTTATGGGCATACTGAATTCGGTATACCCAGACATTCAATTCACGATCGACAGCCAGATGGAACTCTTGACACCAGGGTATACCGAAAACCAACATGCATGGACAGAATCCTCCATCACAAGAGCAATCATTCAGTGGCCCATAAAGTTAGTTGTATTAGAGCCTTGTTTAAATGGGTGGAATCCCACTGTAGTACTGCCAGAGCAAAAATAGAAGAAAGAAACCATCTCTTTCATATATGTAAGCGCAATGGATATCCAACAAGGTTCATTAGGCGCTATAGTGTGCCACCTGAACCTCGAAGGGATCCATGTACAAATGAACCGACACCACAGATGATGCTGGTTACCCTCCCCTATATCTGCAACGTCTCTGAGGCAACTGCTAGATTACTAGCACCATACAATGTTAAGGTAGCCCATAGACCCAATCAGACGCTACGTGCCGCAATCATGTGCCCCAAGGACCCACTCCCCACTATGGATAAGTCAGCAGTCGTCTACAGAATTGACTGTGAGGACTGCCCCAGTAACTATGTCGAGGAGACCGCCAAGAGAGTAAGAACCAGGGTCCATGAACACAAATTAGCAGTAAAAAGAGGCGAACAATACTCTCAGATTGCAGCACATATGACTGAATCAGGCCACTGATTTGACTTTGAAAACGTACGTGTCTTGGCCAGTGACAATACGAAAGGGGGCCGCTTGCTTAAAGAGGCATGGCTATCTAATAAGAACTCAATTAATCGGCATATCGATCTTTGCCCAGCCCACTTAACGTTCAGAGCTTGGAGCATGGTAATCCCCCACCCCACTGGAGACAGCCTAAGGAAACACCGGATATATCAACGGAGAGGATTATAGAGAAGATTTCCCCCTCTTACCATCCACAGCCCGGGAGTATCCAGATGGAATGCAAACAACGGAAGAACCCTCAAGACGGCACCGTGCAAGCAAGGAGCAAGGAGGAAACAGGGGGTGTGATAGCAATTAACTTGAATAACATCTACAGAGACCACGATTGGGGAAAACACAAAGAAAATAAGAGACAGTGCATTGCAACGGGGCAATCAGAATGGAGTGGGGAAGGGAGGGATGGAGATGTGCAACCAAACAAAGTGGGTGTGGCAATAAAGCAAAAAAAGAGGGGGGCATTCCACCAAACCCCGAATTTGGCAAAGAGAAAACATCCAATGACATTTACACAAGCAAGAAATGCAAGAAAGCAATTATTGCTAATAAGAAACCGGCAACCGGGAAACAGCCTATTCCATCAGGCCCATTGACAAGATCTAGGAGCCGGGTGCAGACCCTGGCCAATCTATAAAGAGGACTCTCCTACTGACCAGCATTTTGAGCCCTGATGATGTCAGCAGTTGCTGACGAAAGCTAGGCATTTTATTGGTTTTATTGTAATTTTATTGACATTTTACTAAATTTTATTAAATTTTTTAGCACTCCCTGGTGCTCACATTTATTTGTTTGTTTTAAATATATATATGTATGTGTGTGCGTGTGTGTGTGTATGTGTGTGTGTGTGTGTGTGTGTGTATATATATATATATATATATATATATATATATATATATATATATATATATATATATATATATATGTAGGTCTTTGGTTGTTCGGGTTTTCTCCCGCGTAAAATTGGAAGTGTCGTGGCGACGTTTCGACGAAGTCCCATTCGTCATCTTCAGGCTGGTGTTTTCAGCTTCGTGCTTCGAGCAGCAATGTGTGGTCTTAGCTGTTTCTTCCTTTTAACTGCCAGTGGGGTATGAACTGATTGGGTGGGAGCTTGGCTGTGTTCTGATTGGGTGGAGGTGTGTTCTGATTGGTTAGGGGCGTGGCTGTGCTCTGATTGGCTGGGGTTTGGCTGTGCTCTGATTGGCTGGGGGGTTGGCTGTGCTCTGATTGGCTGGGGGAGTGTTCTGTTTGGTTGTGCTCAGGTTAGTCTGAGTTGCAGAGGGGTTTAAGATTTTGGGGTGCCTTGCTATTTTTTGGCTTCGCGTTTGTGGTCGTGCCTCATTTTCATGGAGGGTGTCAGTTTGCTTCATGTATGGATTGGAGGGCTTTAAAGTGGATAATGATGCAGATCTGGTCTGGCTTCTGGTTTGTGGTCGTGCCTCATCATCGGTGTGGCTTTGGGTTTGCTTTTTGCGTGGCTGTGTGGTGGTGACATCCTGTGTGGTTTTTGTGAGTGTGGGTCTGGTATCATTTTTTGTGTTAGGGAGTCGTTTGTCAATAAGGGCGGGTTTCCAAATGGCTGGTAGGCGGGAGGTATCATCTCGCTTGTTCATGCTGTGTGGGCGTTTTTCTATCTCGATGGCTTCTCTGATTATTCTGTTATTAAAATGTTCACTTTTGGCAATGGTTCTGGTATTTTTAAAGTCAATTTCATGTCCTGTGGCTTTAAGGTGTTGGACCAGGGAAGATGTTGGTTCCTCTTTTTTGACTGAGTTCTTATGTTCTTCAATGCGTGCACTTATTCTTCTGTTGGTTTGTCCGATGTATGTGGTGGGACAAGTGGTGCATGGGATTTCGTATACTCCTTGATTTTCTAATTCAATTTTATCTTTGGGGTTTCTAAGGATGGTGGATATTTTTCTGTTTGTGCAGAATGCTGTTTTGATGTTGTGTTTATGGAGGATCTTACTGATTCTGTCTGTGGTGCCTTTGATGTATGGGAGGAGGGCTTTGCCGTTTTCTTGTTCTTCGTCTTGGATTTTAGTGGGGGTTTCTTTTTGGATTAGGTTTGTAATCTTATTTCTTTGGAATCCATTGGATGTTAGTACGTTGGTGAGAGTGTGTAGTTCGGGTTTTAGGTGTTGTTCGTCAGCTAGGCGTTTTGTTCTGGATATGAGTGTCTTGGCTACAGAGTTGATCTGTGCTGGGTGGTGGTGTGAGAGAGCGTGCAGATAGCGGTTTGTGTGTGTTTTCTTCTGGTAGATGGTGTGTCCTAGGGAGCCATTGGATTTCTTGTAGACTAAGACATCCAGGAAGGGAAGTTGGTTGTTAGCTTCTGTTTCCATGGTGAACTGTATTTTGGGGTGTAGGCTGTTGAGGTGTGTGAGGAAGTTGTCCAGTTTTTCTTTCCCATGTGGCCAGATTATGAAGGTGTCGTCTACGTATCTGAGCCAGAGTTTGGGTTTGTGATCCAATTTTTCTAGAGCTTGGGTTTCAAAGTGTTCCATGTAGAGGTTTGCAATGACAGGTGAGAGGGGTGATCCCATGGGTGCTCCTTCTGTTTGTTTGTATTTTTGTCCATTATAGATGAAGTATGTGTTGGATAGGCAGTGGTTGGTCAGATCTAAGATGTGTTTGGGGGGGTTATATTTGTTTTGGAGAGCTTTCAAGGCTTCTTTGAATAGGCCCTTGGGTGAAGAGGGATATGACATCCAAAGCTCACTAGTAAGTTGCTGGGCTGTAGTTTTGTTTCTTTCTTTCTCTATAAACTGGAATGATTTTTTATGTGTGTGGTGATGGATTCTGCATAGGGGCTGTAGTTGTTTTTGCTAGAAACTTTGGCTAGGTTTTGTAGAGGTGAGCCTATGGACAGTCTGACTATAGGTCTGGATTGGGGTTCCTTACCTTGTGTTCTTGGGGAGACCATGGTTTTGGGGCATTCTGCACAAACAGACAAATATCCACCATCCTTAGAAACCCCAAAGATAAAATTGAATTAGAAAATCAAGGAGTATACGAAATCCCATGCACCACTTGTCCCACCACATACATTGGACAAACCAACAGAAGAATAAGTGCACGCATTGAAGAACATAAGAACTCAGTCAAAAAAGAGGAACCAACATCTTCCCTGGTCCAACACCTTAAGCCACAGGACATGAAATTGACTTTAAAAATACCAGAACCATTGCCAAAAGTGAACATTTTAATAACAGAATAATCAGAGAAGCCATCGAGATAGAAAAACGCCCACACAGCATGAACAAGCAAGATGATACCTCCCGCCTACCAACCATTTGGAACCCGCCCTTATTGACAAACGACTCCCTAATACAAAAACTGATACCAGACCCACACTCACAAAAACCACACAGGATGTCACCACCACACATCCACGCAAAACGCAAACCCAAAGCCACACCGATGATGAGGCACGACCACAAACCAGAAGCCAGACCAGAGCTGCATCATTAGCCACTTCAAAGCCCTCCAATCCATCCACGAAGCAAACTGACACCCTCCATGAAAATGAGGCACGACCACAAACGCGAAGCCAAAAAATAGCAAGGCACCCCAAAATCTTAAACCCCTCTGCAACTCAGACTAACCTGAGCACAACCAAACAGAACACTCCCCCAGCCAATCAGAGCACAGCCAACCCCCCCAGCCAATCAGAGCACAGCCACCCCCAGCCAATCAGAGCACAGCCAACCCCCCAGCCAATCAGAGCACAGCCACGCCCCTAACCCATCAGAACACACCTCCACCCAATCAGAACACAGCCAAGCTCCCACCCAATCAGTTCATACCCCCACTGGCAGTTAAAAGGAAGAAGCAGCTAAGACCACACATTGCTGCTCGAGGCACGAAGCTGAAAGCACCAGCCTGAAGATGATGAATGGGACTTCGTCGAAACGTCGCCAAGACACTTCCAATTTTACGCAGGAGAAAACCCGAACAACCAAAGACCTACATACAAATACCCGCGAAAACCTCATAAAACAAATATATATATCAAGATATTATTATATATATATATCTATATATATGAGATATATAGCATATATTATATAATATTAAAGTCAAAGAACAAGTATCGATCACCATAGAGAACTGATAAAAGGAGTTTACTAACCAAAGCTTTCGTTGGAATCATCAACATCATCCAGGTTTATATAAAAGGTTAGCGCTGGGGGATACACTTTTTTAGGATTGTTAGTAGCCTGCATCCGGTCTTCTAGAACGTGTGCATGGCCCAGCTGATCGTACCGTGCCTTAGATGCTTTTGCTCATCATCATGTCACCATTTTCCTTCATCCAAATGTAGTATTTTTTCCATATCCTGGGCTGAGAGGATCCTCTTCACTTCACATGCACACCTCTTTTAAAAACCCTGACGATGTTTAGGATGATTTCCAATGAAGCTTGGTTATTAACGCTTTATCATTTTCTCTTGGTGTCGACTTGTTTTTGGCCTTTATTAACATGTACCCAAGAGTTGAGTTTTTTTTATATATATATATATATATATATATATATATATATATATATATATATATATATATATATATATGAATATATATGTTTAGCTAGCAATAAATGCAAGAACACCAGGAAATTATAAAACTATAAAAAGTTTTAATAAATTTAAAACACCAAGCTTTCGCCGGCAACTGCCGGCATCATCAGGGTGGTTTCCAGTCAATGGGAAAGGCTATTTATGGCTGTGTCATTCTTTGCACCCGGCTCATGGATCTCATCACAGGCCCCAGCCAATCCATCTGCACTTTGATCCTAGTTTCCATGTTACTGATCATTGTTTTCTTGTTTTCCTTTGTACCAACATTCTCATCCTTTTTCTCCTCATGTGGTCATGGGTTGGGGGAGCTGGATGAGAATGTTGGTACAAAGGAAAGCAAGAAAACAACGATCAGTAACACAGAAACTAGGATCCCACAATCACACCACCACTCTGCACAGATGAACTCCATAGCCAAGACCCTCATCTCCAGAACCAAACACCTAGCAGACAAAGACCACCTGAAAACTGAATTACACACTATCACAACCATATTAATCTCCAACGGATTCCAAAGAATTACTATTACCACCCTAATCCAAAGGGAAATACCCCGAAGGACTGAGACATAGAACAGTACAACGACATCGCCCTCCTCCCCTACATTAAAGGCACCACAGATAAAATCAGCAAAATTCTCCACAAACACATTATCAAGACAGCCTTCAGCACCAACCAAAAAATAGCCAACATCTTAAGAAACCCCAAAGACACGATCAAGCTAGAAAACCAAGGAGTCTATGAAATACCATGCAAAATCTGCCCAGCCACATACATTGGACAAACTAATAGGAGAATAAATGCACACATCACAGAATACAAGAACGCAGTCAGAAAAGAAGAAAAAAATTCCTCCCTCTTCCAGCACCTTAAAGCTACAGGACATGACATTGATTTTGAAGGAACCAAACTAATCTCTAAAACTTAACACCACAACAAGAGAATAATTATGGAAGCCATCAAAATAGAAAAACACCGCCCACAACATGAATAAACGTGACGATACCTCCCGCCTACCAGACATCTGGAAACTAGCCCTAATCAACAAACGAGTCCTAGCCACAAAAACTGACACCGGACCCAGAACAACACAGTACGCCACCATCATTCACCCTCACCAGACCCAAACCCAAGCCCAAACTCATCCCTCAGACGAAATGCAACCACCATCCAGAAGCCAAACCATGATGACATCACCAGCTGCTGCACCTCCCTCTGACCCCCACACAAAGCAAACAGACACATGTCATGAACACAGAGCTAGACCGCAAACTCGGAGCCAAACCAAAGCCCGGCATGTTACTTCACAGCCTTCAGCCCTGGACATCACATCACAGAACTCAGGAGGCTACAACGCCAAAGCTCAGGATGTTACAACACAGCCAACCACCCAGGATGGTGCAACACAGAACTCAGGATATCACTAGACTAGATCTCAGGATGTCATCACACAACCCATTACCCAGGTCATTACAACACAAAAGACTAATGGGCACACAGCCAGCACCTCAACTATTCAGGATGTTATGAAACAGCCAAACAATCCACAAACAATAGCTCCTACACAGCCAAACAATCCATCTACAGCAACTAAGCCAGCACTCCACACACACCCCACCAATATATATATAGAGAGAGAAAGAGCAGCTCCGATCACACTTGGCTCGCACAAGCATGAATCCGAAGACCCCAGTCTTAAGATGACAAGTGGGACCTCGTCAAAATGTCTCCAAGATACTCTCAATCTTACACAGGAAAAGACCCGAATACACCAAGACCTGCATATATATATATATATATATATATATATATATATATATATATATATATATATATATATAATAAAATATAAAAATGAACACTAGGGTAATAAAAACTAAAAAAGTTTTTAATGGGTTAAAACTATAAAAGTTTTAAAAAGCGCCAAGCTTTCGCCGTCACCTGCCGGCATCCTCAGGGCTGGCGTGCCAGAGAATGAGAAGGTCTTTTTATAGGCGTGCCGAGGTTTGCACTCGGCTCCTTGATCTTGTTATGGGGCCTGATTGGTTCAGCCGTGTGTAGTTGGCCTGCGCTTTTTTTCTCTTCTTAGTTGTATTTGTATTTTTATCCTCGTCCGTCTCCAGTTCTCCCAACCTCAGATTAGCTGATCAGGCCAACTACACACGGCTGAACCAATCAGGCCCCATAACAAGATCAAGGAGCCGAGTGCAAACCTCGGCACGCCTATAAAAAGACCTTCTCATTCTCTGGCACGCCAGCCCTGAGGATGCCGGCAGGTGACGGCGAAAGCTTGGCGCTTTTTAAAACTTTTATAGTTTTAACCCATTAAAAACTTTTTTAGTTTTTATTACCCTAGTGTTCATTTTTATATTTTATTATGAATATCCCTAGGGTTCACATTTTTAACCTTTTTAATCATATATATATATATATATATATACATACATACATACTTCAATGCCAGCAGCGTCAAAATAATTCTTTAGCATTTTGCTGGACAGCAATGGTTTTTAATGGTGTACAGCACTGAGTGAACACTTCCTTCTCCTGTTGCAGGATCATCTCAGACTAAGTATTATATAATATAATCCTTATGAATAGATTCTGCTATGAGCACTTAAAAAACATGACTATGGGCTTTTTTCTAGGTACTATTTTTTTTAAAAAAAAAACTGCAGGTATTATGGAAGAAGCTAAGCAAGGCCATGTTGTGATCCCTCAGTGTTAATCTGGGCTGGTGCTTTTTAACTAGTATACAAAGGCAACTGGAGTTTAGACTATGCAATGAATTGACCATGTTGACAATGGAATCAACTAGTCAAATCAAAGAGAAGTTGTGAAAGATGTCTCCCGGCTCACTGAACAAGTTTCAATATAACAAATGTTAGTATAAGCCAATGTAAACCAGTGTGAAATGATGAACACAACAATATCCAAGCTTCATCTGCATATTATTGGGATATAAGCTACAGGAAAGAGATTTTAGCATTGTAGTGGACAGTTTGATGAAAGCATCAAGTCAGTGTGCAATTAAGGGGGAAGAAAAGGCAAATTATATGCTTAGAAAGGGAAATGGAATCATTAGGAAGGGAATTGGAAACAGAACTGTCAATAACACCCTTATACTAACTTAGGGGGGGACCATTTTCAAAGAATTGGGCACTCTTCTGATCACTGTTCCTTAATTAGGATATTGTAGATTTTGAAAAGGGGCAAACAGTATCAAGGAAATAGAATAGCTCCCTCTGACAAGGATACAGCAGATCTAAATTTCCAATGAAGGAAGGTTAGGAGAAACATGATGAAACAAGTGGTACTTGACAATTTAGAGATGATTTTTTATCTCTCTCCTAACAATGTTAGAATTTGAGGCCATCCTTTGAAAATGAATACAGGGAGATTCAGGACTGACAGACAACTATACTTTTTCACACAGCTTACAGTTGAATTGTGGAATTTGCAGCCAGCACTTTTGGCAATAACAGCCCCTTGGGGATGCTTTCTGGACTGCTCATCAGACTATCAGTGCAACCATTTTAGATGACTGACAGCTGCTTCCTAAATCATAAGCGGTGTGCCTTAAATACTGTGTTCTGCTACACCCCTCCCCCCCCCCGAATCCAGGCTTGTGAGTTTCCCAAAGCAATTGGTCACTGTGTGATTCAGAATAGTAAAGTGGGTAGGCCTGCTTGGGCCTGATCCACTTATGACTTTCCCAGCCTTTTAAAAGCTGCACTATTCATTTCTTTCCCTTGTTATAGATTCAAAAATGCCTGTCATGATGCCTTTCCTTTTAACAACTTGAGTGCTCTTGCACATTAGATTAATCTTCCTTTTATTTTTCTTGTAAGTCCTTTGAATTTCTCCTGGCAGGAATTCCAAATGTATTGTTTTAACTGGTTTTGAATGTTCTTCCTTTTTCTTCTTTCTAAGGGGAAGAAAGGGGAGAAAATGACTTTGAGTGAGATTATTATTATAATACCACTACTGAGAGAGAGGGGGAAAAAAAAGATAAAGTCAGGCTAAAAGGCTTCTTTTGTAGGCACCAACTTTTTTCCTAGCATTCCCTTTCTACCATTTATATCTAACCTGAAAAGGAGAAACATGGCAGGTGAAAGGTTGCCTGGTTTAAAGATTAAGCAACAATATATGCTTTAGTGTCATGTGTTAAAATCTAATATCTGAGTTAATTATCTGAACATGTGTAAAAGCTTCTATTAAAAAGTTACTAATTCTATTTAGACCATTTAAAAGAAGAGATCAATCTTCCATTGTATTCTCTTTGTGACTATTAGTACCCTAAAATAAAATGGAGAACCTTTTTTTTTAAAAAAATAGCGATTGCATCCCAATCTGAATAAACAGGAACATCTATTCACATGTTGATGAATCTGCATACCTAAAATTGACTAAAATACAATTTAATCTACATAGTACATGCATCAGTGATACAAAAAGTCTTCTTGCTAGACAATCAGATGTCACTGTGAAGAACTTCAAGTTCTATTCCAAATGGACCATAATTCTTCTCTTGAATCACCTTTCACTTCTCTGCTAATATATAATTCTTCCCTTAGATGACTTGGGGTATTTTTTCTTCAGAGTTATCTCCTGTCCAACTCAAAATCTAGCTGACCAGTAATTGTATATCTAGCATGGGAAATGAGCTGTGTGTTTCACATACAATCTGTCCTAAAATGTAGGTTGTTTTAATACTAGACTAACCAAAAACCAAGAAAAGGGTCACTTCTTGAAAAAGAATTGGAAACCCTACCTAGAAAGTGTCTTAATTTATGAGTCAAGCTTTAGTTGATTAATAAAGCCAATAAATCATTTAAAGCTTGTCCTGCTTAATAAAATGGAGTTTGATTGAATGTAACACTCATGGAAAAACTACAACCACTATAAACTACATGCATAAGCATCAACAGACTAGACTACTATGAAGACTGGCATAATTAAATAATTATGAAAGCATGTGTACAAAATCTTGTCTGATGATGTGAATTACCAAACCTGTCTTTAAACATAAGACAGCATTTTTTAAGCTTCGTGGAACTACAAAGATAGCTCTTATAAACTTGAACTGCAGTTTCCACAATATTAAATATATTAAAAATCTGAATACCATAAATAAGCTGAGAAAAAAACTTTAGCAAGAAAGAATCTTATCAAAAGAGCAAGAAAGAAAACAAGCTAAAGGAATAAAATGTACTCCCTTTGAATGGAAAATCTCAAAACAGCTGGGAACTACACTGACCAACACTAGCTTATAGGTGAAATGTGTGCTCCAAGATTGATATTCTCATCCTTATATTTCAGACAGGAATAAGAATGGAGAGTTAGATACAAATACATCCAGGAACTCTAAAAAGATTCTGTATATACTGTATAGATTCTTCAAACACTAAAGATTGAAACAACAAATAGAAATCTTTTTGGTGATAACTATTCAAGTCATAAAATAGGCTTAACAAAGTTATTTGCCTCCCTGGGAGTGTTTGCATACCACTGAAGGATTCTGGGAGAGTGAAGAGAAAATCACCATGAGCAACAGAGAACTGGGCCATGCAACACCTGCAACACCTGCAGCTTGAATGGTGGAGAGGAGGCAGCTGACAGCAGCACAAAACAGTGGACTGGTAAGATGGCTGGGGGAAGCGAAAAGGAAGTGGCTGGCTGTAATGCGAAGCAGCAGACCAGTGAGGTGGCTGGGGGAAGCACAGAGATGATGGACGGTGGCAGCAGTGGACCAGGAGGCCCGCAGGTGGTGGCAAGACAGCAGTGGCAAACAGGAAGCCTGCAGGTGATGTTGTTCTTTTCTGCAGACGGGGAAGCCTGCAGTTGGAGGCAAGACAGCAGCAGCAGACTGAGAGACCAGCAGGCAGCAGCAAGGTAGCAGCAGACCAGAGGCCTGTAGGCAGTGGCGAGGCAGCATGACAGAGGTGGCAAAGCAGCAGAGGACCTGACCAGCAGCCTGACAAAACCTTGCCGACTATCAGATATGGAACAATGGTTAGAGGCAACTGAGGGCAACCAGAAAGACCGGCTGAGCACAGAAAGCCAAGGCAGAAAGGACAGAGATAAATAATGAGCAAATCAAGAAAAGGAAGGACAGAGATGAATTTCTTTCTAGGCAGAGAGTAGAAAGCCAAAAGCAAGTTCCTTGTTGAGGAAAAAGCAGCCCTTCCCTTCATTAAACAGTCCTATCCTAACAGTGACCCTTAACCTCAATATAAACTGTATTTTTTTTTCTCAAAACCAAAGGGCATACTATCTCATACTTCATCTACACCAAAATAACAAGACACAAAAACAAGCACAAACAGGCAGAAAAAAAGGACAGCAAAATAGGCATAATTACCCAGAACAGAGAAGCTTTAAACAAGGCCAACAGCAAAGCACATCCACCAACCAAAAAGAGGGACTATCAAACATCAAACTCATGAAACAGGTGACTGATACTACTGTGGTATGTAATACATGTTCCATGTATGCAATGATGCCCAAAGAACACCAAAAGTATACACTCATTAGATGCAAATTATGTGAACTACTACAGGAAAAGGTTAAGAACTTAAGGGCAACTCTAGCCAAACCCCAATGTATGAAAGAAAACTTCACCCAAACTGAACCAAATAACGAACAAATAACTCCCAGAGGCCTTGACCCTACTGATAAACCCTGCTGACCCTTGGAGGAAGACAAATGGAGGTATGTTATACAAAGAAGGAAATATAATACCCAAAAGAAAGAAATAAAGAAATCCCTTCTGCCCGATCCTACCCAACCAGAAGCATCCCCACTAAAACTGAGCAATTGATTTCTCCCCTTAGATGGAAACACACAGATCCGCAACCCCCCTCAAAGAAGACATGCAGACACCTAGCAAAGAAACAACTTCAAATATCCCTAAAAAAGTCACTTCAAATATCCCTAAGAAAGCCACATCAACAAACACACCTGAAATAAACAGAAAAGAGAAGAGAATCATCTATCTGCAGACCAGACATACAATCTGGGGAGGTATGCTGTCTCCCTGGAGCAAAAATCAAATATGTGGCTGAGAACCTAACCAAAATAATTAGCCTACAGATTTCTACCTCCTCCTCCTCCTCCTTCACATTAGGATGAATGACACAACAAATAACCTAAGTAAAATAGTGAGGGATTACAAACAACTAGGCAATAAAGTTAAGAAGCTAGGAGCACAAGTAGTGTTATCAGTACTCCCAATGAAAGGCCAACACCCATTGAGGGAAAGAAGAATTTTAGAAATAAACCATTGCTAAAGGGTTGGTGTCACCAAGAAAACTTTGGTTCCCTGGATATAGACTGCATTTCCTACATGAAGGATTCTTGGAAAGGGATGGACTACACCTCACAAAAAAGGGCAAAAACACTATATATCTGCAGAAATGCACATGATCAAAGATAAAACCTCTCCAGAATATATATGGGTCAATATAAAAGAGAAAAAAAGTGACATTACCTCAGGTATATATTACACGCCACCCAACCAATCAGAAGAAATAGATGAACTCTTTGCCAACCAGTTAACAAATGCATGTAAAAAGCATACCACAGTAGTAATGGGAGACTTCAACTATCTAGATATCAACCTGGAAACAAACTCTGCAGTGAGCAGGAGATAAAACAGATTCCTAACCAATCTAGCCAACAACTTTGTCCCCCAAAAAGTGGAAGAGTGAACTAGATGTAAAGCTATACTGGACTTAATCCTTAGAAATAGAGAAGAAGTGCTACAGGGAATTGAAATTGCCAGAACCTTGAGTGAACGTGACCACGCCATACTGGAATTTAATATAATGCAAACACTAGCAATAGAAAACAATCCAATCACTATCTTAAACTTTAAAAGAGCTGTCTTTAACAAACTCAGAGAGCACCTAGGAAAGATCCCATAGATGAAAATCCTAAAGGGGAAAACAACCCAAGAAGTGTGGGAAATCCTGAAAAATGTGATCACAAAAGCCCAGACCAGCACAATACCATTGAGAAATAAAAACAAGAAATCCAAGAAGAAACCAGCAAGGTTGCACAAAGATCTCGCTGACAAACTGAAAGACAAAAAGGACAAATACAAAAAATGGAAAGAGGGGCACATAACTAAGGCCAATTATCAGCAGACAGCCAGAATATGCAAAAATGAAGTCAGGAAAGCAAAGGCTCAGAACAAATAAAGACTTGCAACAGAAATCAGGGACAATAAAAAAAAGTTTTTTACAACATATTAACAACAAGAAAAAAAGTCAAGGAAATTGTAGGCCCACTAAAGAGAGAAGATGGCAAGGAAATTATAGGCAACAGGGAGAAAACAGAGATTATATACCAGAGTTCTGAAAGAGCTGGCAGATGTTATCTCAGAACCATTGTACCACATCTTTCATAAATCCTAGAGCACTGGGGAAGTACCTGAGGATTGGAAAAGGGCTGATGTGGTCCCCATTTTCAAGAAAGGGAAAAAAAAACAGACCCAGGAAACTACAGACCAATCACTTTAACATCGATATCTGGGAAGATCCTAGAAAAGATAATACAAAACAGATCTGTGAACAATTAGAAGCAAACAAAGTCATAACTAGTAGCCAGCACGGGTTTGTTAAAAACAGATCCTGCCAAACCAATCTTATCTCATTCTTTGATAAAGTGGCTAAACTAATAGCAAAATACTGTGGATGTAATATACTTAGACTTCAGTAAGGCATTTGTTAAAGTAGACCACAACCTATTCCTTGGTAAGCTAGGAAAACATCACCACCAGATGGATCTGTAGCTGGCTGGCAAACAGTACTCAATGGCACTACATCCACATGGAGAGAAGTGGAGTACCATCTTAGGCCCAGTTCTCTTCAATATCTTCATAAATGACTTGGATGAAGAAATTGAAGGAGAACTCATCAAATCTGCAGATGACACCAAACTGATAGGAGTAGCCAACACCCCAGAAGACAAACTCAGGATCCAAAAAGATCTTGACAAACTTGAGCAATGAGTCATATCCAACAAAATGAGTTGCAATGAGGCAGGAAAAATTTAGGCAGGAAAAACCAAACATTGGGTGAGACTTGGCTTAAAAACAGTAACTATGAGAGAGACCTTGGAGTCCTAGTGGATGATCACTTGACTATGAGCCAGCAATGTGCAGTAGCAACCAAAAAAGCTAATACAGTCCTGAGTTGTAGAAACAGAAGCATATAATCAAGATCATGCAAAGTATTAGTACCACCATATAATACCCTAGTAAGACCACACCTGGAATACTGCAGCCAATTTTGGTCACCATATCACACACAAAAAAAAAAAATGTTGAGAGTTTGGAAAAAAATTCAGAGAAGAGCAACTAAGATGATCAAAGGCCTGGAGACTAAAACATACGAAGAACGGCTACAGGACTTGGGTGTGGCTAGTCTAAAGAAAAGAAGAAATAGGGAAGAATGAGAAACAATGGTTAGAAACTGATTAAAGAGAGAAGCAACCTGGAATTAAAGAGAAACTTCCTGACAGTGAGGAGAATCAACCAGTGGAACAGCTTACCCCCAGAAATCATGGGCACTCCATCACTGGAGATTTTTGAAACTAGACATTCACCTGTCTGAGATGGTATAGGTTTTTCTGCTTGAGAAGGGGGCTAGACTAGAAGACCTCCAAGGTCCCTTCCACCTCTATTCTATTCTAAATGGGATTTTGTCTCATTGGATCAAATTAGCAGTCTGGGAACTGTCTCACTGCTAACAGCAGGTGAATCTTAGAATTAAAAATCTAAATCAGAAAATCTGTGAGGAAATATCTATTTGGATCTGCACAGTTCCATAAAATCATGGAGAAAGAGAATTGTTGTCAACCTCTTAAAATTCTCCAGTACTGGAGTCCCCACAACTTCTGGAGGCAAATCATTATACTGATTAATTATTCTAACTGCACTGATAGTTTCCATCAATTGTTTCTTGTCTTGCTTTCAGATGATTTTGAGAATAGATTGATTCCCCTTTCCTTATGGCAGCCCCTCAAATACTGGAACCCTGCTACCATGTCACCCCAGTCCTTTTTTTCATCAAACTAGACATATCCAATTCCTGAAACTGTTCTTCATATGTTTTAGCCTCCAGTCCCCTAATCATCTTTGTTGTTCTTCTCTACTCTTCTCTACACAAATCAGAAATATGCAGTCCAGACAAGCTATCAAGGAAAGTATGGTGTCTTCCAGTTGCCAAGATTAAAGACATGACAGAGAGATTTGCCCAACTTATCAAGCTCACTGATTATTATCCCTTTCTCCTCTTTCATGTTGGAATGAATGATACAACAAAACAAAGCCTGAAAAAAATATCAAGGGATTATGAGGAGCTAGGCCAAAAGACAAAAGACTTAGGAGCACAGGTGGTATTTTCATCCATACTTCCAGTGAATGGTCAACTCCAATCAGGAAACAGAGGATTTCAGAGGCAAAGCACTGACTCAAGGGATGGTGTTATCAAGAAAACTTTGTTTTTTTGAACTATGGACCTATTAATAGGGATGACATGGTTGAGAGAATGGAAATTATAGGGACTTTGGGAGAGAGTGACCATGTCATATTAGGATTCACAGTAAAGAAGGCAAGGATAACTGAACAAAGTTAGACTGCTGTTCTAGATTTTAAGACTTCAACAAAGAGAGAGAGTAGGAACAATTCCATGTTGGAGATCCTAGAGGAAAAAAATATTTAGAATGCTTGAGAAACTGAAGAACAATATAATAAAGGCCCAAAGAAAAACAATAACAGATAAACAAAAAGAAGATACACCTGACAAGACCAGTATGGTTGCAAAAAGAGCTCTTTGACAGGCTGAGGTACAAAAAGGACAAGTATAATAAATGGAAATGGAGGCTTGTAACTAAAGCAGGATACCAGCTGATAGCCCAAATCTGTAAAGACACAATTAGCAAAGCTAAGGCTCAGAATGAGCTAAAACCTATAAAACTTGAAATGCTGTGAATATAGCATACTTATATTTCAGTAAGGCATTTCATAAAGTAGACCACAGCCTACTTCTTGGTAAGAGAGAACAATGTGGGATTACCAGATGGATTTGCAGTTGGCTGAACAACCTCATTCAATGTGTGGTCCACAATGAAACTACATCTACATGAAGGGGAGGGGCCGTGATGGCTCATATAGTTCAGATGCTGAGTCAAAAGACAACTGAGAGGTTTACAACTTGGCAATTCAAAACCCAAGAGTGAGCCATGTGACAGAATAAGCTCCTACCAACCTAGCAGTTCAAAAGCATATAAATGCAAGTAGATAAATTGTTACCACTTCAGTGGGAAAATAACAGGGACATGAAAGGAGCCCCCTCAGGTGTGGGCTACAGTGATATTACCAGCTAATCCTTTCAACCCGGAAGCATCTTGGTAGGTGCTCCTGACACAAATAGTACATGAAGGGAAGTATGCAATGGGGTTCCTCAAGGTTCTGTTTTGGGCCTAAGTCTTTAACGTGACCTAGATTTAGGGATTGAAAAATTCATTAAATTTGTTGATGACACAAAACTGTGAAGAATGGCTAACAGTTTAGAAAATAGAGTCAAAATTCAGAAGTATCTTAACAGACTTGAGCATTGGATCCTATCCAACAAAATGCAGTTCAGTAGTGAGAAAAGTGAGGTCCTACACTTAGCAAGAAAAATTTAGAGAGGCAGTATCTGGATCAACAGTAGTGCCTATGAGACAGATCTAAGTATCTTAGTACCATCACTTAAACATGACTCAGAGGTGCACTGCAGATGCCCAAAAACAACAAAAACAACAACACAGTCCTAGACTACATCAACAGAGGGATGTATCAAGATCACGAGAAGTGAAAGTAATTCTCTATACTGTGCTGTTGAGATTACATTTGGAACACTGCATTCATTTCTGGTCACTACAATAAAAAGGCTCCAGAAAGAGTATAGAGAAGTACAACAAAGATGATAAGGTGTTTGGAGGCTAAATCCTATGACAAATGACTAAAGGAATTAGGTATGTTTAGGTTAATGAAGAAAAGAAGACTGAAGGGAGACATGATAGCAGTCTTCCAAAACTTGAAGGGCTCCACAGGGAAGGTAGCATTGATTTATTCTCCATAGCATTTGGGGTAGGACAAGAAGCAATAGATGGAAGCTTGTCAGAGGGTGGAAAAACATTTTACTGAGATGGTATGAGGACTCCTACTTAGGGTAGGGGTTGGACTAGAAAACCTCCAAGGTCTCTATGATTGTAAGGTTCTAAGGCATACAATAACATTGTTTTAAAAAAAACATGATTAAAGCATTTCCTCAACTCTTTTGAACAAAGAAAAATCCATGCCATCCCTATATGAGTGATGTTATTGCATCCACCTTGTATTACTATCCCACCCATTGTGGCATGATGTAAACATGCCATGGAGATGATCTTGGAGAAAGCAGGCAGAAACAACAAGATTACATAAAGATTGCATACTCTAAAGATGAGGAAACAGCAAAAGCATGAAAAAGAAGTTCAATCTGAGTCCTTTCTAATTAATTGTGGTATAAGAGAGGAAGAAAAAAAACCAGTCTGGCTTTTGAAATTTTGTTACTATGGACCAGACATGTCAAACACAAGGCCTGGGGACCGGATATGGCCCGCAAAGTGGTTTCATCTGGCCCATGAAGCCATCCTGGAAACAGTGAGGGAACGGCCCCCACTGCCGTGGCCCTGCCCCAGGCTGGCTGGCTGGGAGCCAATGTACAATTTTGTGGTGGCCATCTATGCTGAAACGCATTCAGTCTCCCTCTGACTTTGCCCTGTTACCCATCATGAACAACCTGGCTAAGGAGAGCAAGCACAGCAGCAGCAGCCTTGAGGAGGAGGTAAATGCAGCTGGGCACCTCCTTGGGGAAGTGGGGCTGGGCTTGGTGCCACGGGTGCTTGGGGGCCAGGCTAGGCATTTGACCTCTGCTGCCCAGGGCTTCAGGCAGCCTGCACCACCATCCAGCCCCTCCACATGGACTGAGAGGAACAGTGTGGCTCCTCCAGTGGACCATGCCTTGACACTTGCCCTGGTCCCACCCCCTTGTGCCAGAGACTCTCAGATCTGTCCCAATCCTGCCCAGCCACCACAGGCACCATTGACGCAAACAATGTAGAGCTGGCCATGCCCACCTAGGAGGCCGCACACACCCTGGCCACACAGCCCCAGCCCCCCAAGGGCAACTGCAATGTTGATGCGGCCCTCAATGAAATTGAGTTTGACACCCTGCTATAGACTATTTTAATAAAAAAACAGTTGATGTCAGATTTCTGGAGTCTGTTTCTTGTTCTGACCTATTTTGAAGGGCTAATATGTTACACTTTTAAAAAATTATTAAGTCATTTAGTCATTGAAAAACTGTCCATTTCCATGCTAAGAATGTTCTCTCATCCAACCTCACAATTTCTCCTTTGCAGAACAATGTCTCTGGTTTCAATGGAGAATATCCCAGATGATGACCTCTGTTCCATCTCTTCTAGCATATGTAGCACCTGAAACCTGGATGGACACACCTCCAAGAGAGGAACACTCTTCTCATTTAACAAGATTTCAGAAATCCAATCCAGATCTGCTATTGCATCCACAAGGTCATGGATCAGAGGAAAGTACATGAGCACACTAGGGTTTTTGGTTCTTTTTCTTATATTAGTTTTCCCAACAGTAAAACAACCCCCTTCTGTTATATTATATTGTTTATTTCCTAAGTCTGTTGTTGTCTTTCCATATATTGATTCTGTTCTTAATTACCAGTAGGATCTGTTCTATGCAGTTACACTTAACAGATTCTGGCTTCTCATTGTTTCCACTGTGCTCCTTTTTGATTGAAAATCTATACCCCTGAGCAACCTTCAATCCTGTGAGCTCCAATATAGGTGTTAGATATTTTTGGTGCCTCTAGCACAAGTAGAAACTCATTTGCACAATCAGTGTATCACAATCACTTCTGATATATAAAAAAATTAAGTTAAATCAGGCTAATGCAAAGCACGGTTCTTTAGGTTCTTCTTGCAGTCGCTGAAGAGCTTGTTAATTGTTTGCTAGATTGAGACAAATGTGAAATATTTTTGGTGACATGGGAATAAATGTATTAATAATTAATCAAGTTCTCAATGCTGTACTTCATGTCTTCAGATAAATAACAATAACAATAACACTAATAATAATGTTGGAAGGGACCTTGGAGGTCATCTAGTCCAACCTCTGGATCAGGCAGGAAACCCTATACCATTTTGGACAAATGGCTGTCCAGTCTCTTCTTAAAAACTTTCAGTGTTGGAGCATTCATCACTTCTGGAGGCAGGTTGTTCCACTGATTAATTGTTCTAACTGTCAGGAAGTTTCTCCTTAGTTCTAGGTTGCTTCTCTCTTTGGTTAGTTTCCATCCGTTGCTTCTTGTCCTGCCTTCAGGTGCTTTGGAGAATAGCTTGACTCCCTCTTCTTTGTGGCAGCCCCTGAGGTATTGGAACACTGCTATCATGTCCCCCCTCATCCTTCTCTTTATTAAACTAGACATACCCAATTCCAGCAGGCGTTCCTTATATGCTTTAGCCTCCAGTCCCCTAATCATCTTTTTTGCCCTCTCCTTTTTCTCCCATTGGATCTTCGACACAACAAATTCTTTCTGCCTCTTTTGCCTTTCATCCATCTACTTCACATGAACTCAAGTGACCCAGAGTGAGCAACCAAGACCTCTTTCTGAGCAAGCATACATTTACAGAAATAAAGGATTCCTGCAAGCTTCTATACCCTACAAAATCAACCATATGTCATCCTTAAGTGACTTCTGTGTCACACAAAATTGTCACTCAAGCCCCAAAATCTAATAAAGCATTGCTCTTCACTAAGCATACAAAAGGAAGGACCTTCTCTTTCATCCTCCCTCTTTGATGCCCCATCTGGCTCTTCTGGCAGGTAACAGGAGGTAAAGTATATGGACTTTCAGATGCTTTGCCGATACACATTTATCTCTATAAAAAAAAATACCTTTCTCTTTTTTAGCCTCCAGTAAACCCATGAATATATTTTTCCTGCCATTTTTTTGTTTGTTTGTTTCCCTGCAGTGTCATTTTGCTCATTTTGGGGAGATGGAAAAGGAAAAGAGAAACACACCCATATGAATCCAGGGAAATTGAAACAATATATCATATTTTATTATATTGCCCTTTTCTATAAGGACTTGCTTTTAAAGTATATTAGCCCCATACTGCAGGATTACTTAGGCAGATCAGATGAATTGTATATAATTCTGCTCCTTTCCAATGTAAAATACTATTCTCAGTGTGAAAAACCACTGAAAATCATACACTGTGATGCTGTGGATGGGATGAGCTCTCATTAGATTTTACATGTTTTGCCAATGTAAAACAACGGCTCCTTAATTATAAATGAAAATGTATGTACTGTATGTCATCTTCCTTTACCAGGTTTACTCAAGAAGCTCCCCAACTATGCAAGAAGCATCCCTTGTAAGTCCACAAGGGAAGCCCCTCATCAAATGGATCAGCATGCTCTCTGTATACTTGCTTTAAATCAGGGATAGGCAACCTTGGCTCTTTTATGACTCATGGACTTCAACTCCCAGAATTCTTGAGCCAGCATGGCTGGTTCAGGAATTCTGGGAGTTGAAGTCCTCGAGTCATAAAAGAGCCCAGAATGCCTACCCCTGCTTTAAATTGTTTGGCATCTGATTCAGAGAACCCACTAGCCTACTCCTTCCAATTTTAACAGTCCATAGGCTCAGAGCATCGTGTCCTCATGGCTTCTGCTACCTGAAGAAACATAATCTCTCCCACCACTGTTGTTGATTCATCACTCAATCAGCTGCCAATCCTCCCACCAGCATGAAAAAATCCATGTTATCCACAGTGAGTTAATTAATTCAGCAATTTAATCCAGAGTTACTTGGAATAGCTTTTACGTATTTACCAATAGTCTCTTTTTTTTCTGTTTCATTTTTACTACTCATGTTGTGGCAAACAACATCTTTTCTTTTCCTGATCACTATAATGCTGGACAGGGTTTCTTGAGCCAGATTGATCTGTCCAGTTGCAATGAATTCTTTTTTGCAAGTCATTCAATTTCAATGAACCATTCATTTCTGAATGACTTGTGATGTTCCCATGCTGTGACCTTGACAGTTTTCCAGCTTTTAGACAGCTTCTAGCAGTTTGCCAACTTGGTTTCTTCTTTACACTGATTTATAAACATTATAGTATTTCTCAAATAATGTTATTTCGTTTAGGCTAGCAATGCCACTCCAATTAGAGACCTGAAAGGTATATCGTGTTAACAAGAGTAAATAGTCCAGATTATAGAAAATAATTATTTTAGTTTACTCTGAAAGACACTGCTTTCAACATTAAGTCCATTCATGTGTACCACAATTTTTTAAAAAAGTAACAAATTGGGTAGGATTGGATAAGAGGTATTAAAAAAATGGGGGTCTTGAAATTAATTCTTTTGAGAAATGGGTATGTGTAAGAAACCAAATCATTTAAGGAATCAACATGTATAAGAAACAGGGTATGATTAGTCTAAAGAAAATAGGCTGGGGAGAAATATGATAACATTCTTCATAACTGAAGTTTTCATATATAGAAAAAGGTGTAAGTGTTTTCTCCATGCCTGAAAGGGAAAAATCAAACCAGTATTAAAACTACAAGGATATGGGTTCAGACTAGATCTCAAAAGAAGTAACCCATAATTGTATAATCTGTAACCCATGAAGCAGGCTTCCATATGAAGTGGTTACTTCTCCTTCCTTGGAAGTCTTCAGAGACTGATTGGTTAATGGCTTCTGTACTGAGCAAATGGTTGGACTAGATGACTACTTTCTTTATGATTCTAGGCATCAACTTTTCCCATTGTGAAATGCTTATTCTAGCTGTGCCTTTTACTGGTAAAGTACTGATTGTTGTTAAGACAGAATATTACCAAAACACTTCAGAATGATGTTTAACCTGTGCAGGGGTTTGCCCACCCCTTATTGCCATAAAGATTTTCACTTCTTAATTTCTTCCAATGTTCTAGTCTCATGTCTGTACTAGAATAAAACAAGTCATATGATCATTATGATCTAGATTTCAACACACTTCAGAAATAGACATACAGGTTGTTAAGAGCAAATTCCATGGATTTTCTTATCAATCCTTATGTAAACAGAAACTTCCATGACAGTTTTAACTGACTGGTGAATGTTTCACTTCTTATAAATGAATAAACAATTTGTAGTAAATTCTCAAATGATGACAAAGCTACTGCTTGAACTTTTTTTTTCAATGCATATCGATTTTATAATGCCAGTATTTTTTCTAGTTTATAGAATCTATATTTATATATTAAACAAATGAATACGTGTCTGAAACTCAATGGGTTGCAAATAAAGATTTACACAAGACAAGTGAATTTCCACAGAAAGTATCTTTTCAATGTAGAATTTAATTTGGCAGAATACAGAAGATTTAACTTTGGTCTAACTCTAAAGCTTAGTGCTGCAACATATGAAGACAACATAAATTCAAGAGTCCTCTTGTGGGCACAAAATCTCAAACATCATTTGCCCTGTTACTCAGTTCTACAGACAACAGCATTATATTTTTTTTAAAAAATAGCATGCGTATCGTATGTGGGAATATATCTGGGCACATTCTTGCTTATGTACGGCTTCTTAGAAGTTAAGCATCTGCAGCCATAATTGTTTAGCTGCTATTTATCCTCGCCTGCAGCTACATCCATCTAAACAACCCTCCACAAAAGACTGACTGATTGAGAGGCATATTTTGGACAGTAATATTGAAAGCAAACAAATCCAAGACCTCAGTTATGAATGAAACTAAAGTTGACATGGAACCAGATTTCTTGCAGATGGAGAGTATTAGTATAATGTAGAGGTTAAACTATTGAGCCAACACCAGAAAGACCCAGGTTCATATCCGCCCCATCTACAGAAACTTACTGAATGACTTTGAGCCAGTCATTCTCTCAGCCCATTTTACTTGACAGACTTGCTCTTGTAGGAAAAGTGAGATAGAGGATAGAACATTATGTACACCCTCTGAAAAGCTGAATGAAAAATGGGAGAGAAAGCTAACAGAGAATGACTTGAAATTGCCCTAACATCTCCTTACATCCTGACATTTTAAATATTGGTTTAAAAAAAATAGTAAGAGGGGAATGGGATATGTTATCCATCATTTTCTCAGTTTGAACAACTTTTTCAGAAAATAAAGTTAAGAAGTAATTGCATTTTTTTTCAGGTACTGGAGTTTTCTGCAACAACTGGATTCAATTTGCCAAAAATGCAAACAGCATTTTTGAGAAGGGGACTCAAACAGCTCCCCTTCTCTGTGTAGAGCTTTGGTTCAACAATAAGCATAGATGTGATTATCAGGTGAATGAAATAGAACTGGCATCCATGATATACGGCCTGGTTATTTGAGGGAACCTCCTGTCTTCCATAGCATCTGCCTGGCTAACTTGATTCTGCCGGATTGGTACATTCCAGCTACCTTTGATTAAATCATGCCATCTATCAGGATTCTAGAAGTGTGCCTTCTCTATAGCAGGGCCTGCCCTTGGGAACAAGTTTCTGCCTAGATCCATATGAATCCCAGTGTGTTGTTGTTCAAAAAAAACCTGTGAAAACCTTGTTCTTTATGCAGACCTTTGGCGAGGGACAGTGAGACCTCTTGCCTCATTATGTTTCTGTACTTTTATCTTAGTCTTGTATGTTTTATTGATTTCATTATAATTTCTTTGTCTGTGTTGTGTTGTTGTGAGCCAAGCAGAATAATTAAGAGTAGGGAGATACACATGCTTAATATATTATGATTCATTGCACAGTCAGCCAGATGTTCAGATTTGATCTGGCATTTTTATCCACCTATCGAATCCTTCCCAAGGACCTGGAATAGGCAGTTGTTTGAAGGTATTAAAGGTATTGTCACAGGATGTAAGCTTTGCAATTAACTGATGGTGATTTTGCTGATCACGTTCAAGTGCTCAAGTTGTTTTGAAATTGCACCCAAGGCATCTATTACTATTAATACTACCTTTGCTTTCTTTTCCCACAATCATTCTAATTCTGTTTGCAGGACTTTGTATTTTGTTATCTTATTATTATTTTATTTGCACTTATTAAATCACTCATAGAACAGTCTTCAATCTCTGTGATAGGAAAAAACCTAATGTTTCCTCACTGACCTGCTTTGCAGTCCAAACAGAATTGCCATAGAATCAAAAAAGACTAAGCTAAAATTTGGCCTGCATCCAGCCAACCTAGAACTTTGCATTCTGTTTTTTTTTTCTTTCTTCTGAGTACTTGTGTGCATATATTTATTTCCAACCTTTTAATGTTATTACTTAGTTCCTCAATAAATATCTCAGACATTCTTGAGGATGGCACTCATGTTTCTCCTTCTTCTCTGTAGTGTTATAAAGGAGAAGACTTTCTTTTTTGTGAAAAATATCTGTCCAGTTATTTCTCTTAAATATATTCTGCAATGAAAACTGTCCATTAATAGGATGTATAATACAGCCTGCAACAGATTCAGAGGTCCACGCAAGGTCCAACTGTTCTGCACACCATTATCTGTAATTAATTAGAACAAAAAGAATTTTATTTGCTCAATGTAATTCTACTTAAACAGGAAAGACTTGAAACCTCCTATTAGAACCAGTAAATGTACTGAAAGGAAATAAACCTTGAACCAAAGGAAAGCAGTAGTGAGAGACTGTATTGATCAGGAAGACGTTTGCATTTAGTTTACAATAAATACTGTGCGGTAGAAAGCATAGGTCTTCTGCATTTTAATTAAATCCACTAAAGACACATTTCAGCACAGGTAATCTGTTTAATATATCCCAAGTCAGCTGCGTAAGAGATGTTGGTTTCACTAACAACCAGAGAACCACTGCAATATGCAACATTAGTCAATGAGCATAAAACTTTGTTCCACTACAGTCATTCCAAAAAGTAAAGAGATTTGCCCCTAAGAATGAGGTTAGCTGATCCAGGGCTTCCTCTGTTTATCTGGACGAAAAATGCTCTCCACAGCACAATGTCCAAGTCAAGTTTTCATGAGCTGAATATTAATAAGCTGCTGGAATTTGCCAGAATTTTTTCAGTCAATGTTAAAATTTCCTGTCATCCTGAGGCATAAAATATGCAAAGATAAATGTATAAACCTTAAAAGTATCTCAGCATATTTACTTCCTTCCCTCTCCCCCAAAATAAATATCCCAGGGAGAAAATCAGAAATTCTCCCTCCCTTGTCTATGATATAATGCCATATACTTTAAATCAGTGTTTCTCAAACTCAATAATTTTAAGATGTGTGGGCTTCAACTTAACGTTGCTGAGGTGGAAAAACAGTAGACTATTCTCTAGTTGAGCACATCCAAACAAGGAGAGCTCTG
This sequence comes from Crotalus tigris, assembly GCF_016545835.1. NCBI lineage: Eukaryota > Metazoa > Chordata > Lepidosauria > Squamata > Viperidae > Crotalus > Crotalus tigris. The sequence goes on from NW_024096667.1 coordinate 1,162,053, forward strand.
AGCTCACCTTCAGTAATTTAGTTCCTTGTTGAACTATTCTTAACCTTTGGTACTTCTTCACTAATGTTTCACTGGAAATCTGCTCTCCTGAAACTTAAAACCTGGAATATACAAATTACATCCATTCGGGAAATCAGAAGTTATCCAGAATGTATTGTCTGTCCCTCCTTCTTTACCAATCCCCAGACCATGGCAAATTATAAACTATACTATTCAGGTGTCACATTGGCAATTTCCCACATAAAAATCAAACCAGAAATAACTCAAGATGCCAGGGTGTGGCCCAACCTAGTTTGGCTGGAATATCATGTCTCATGACATCTTGAAATCCTTCCAACCACCAAACTGTTCACAGAACAGCATAGTCTCCCAGTCCATCAACAGCTCTCCCCCCAAATGTCTCCCCATTAGCTCTCAATGGAGGATTGGCAAGTCAGGCGAATATTTAAAGAGAGGGGGAAAGACTCACAACTGCATTGGATTGATTGAGAGGTTTTCAGCTGCAATCCTATATAATACCCAACTCGAGGTTTTTTAAAAAAATCTGTTCTTTCATAAAATCATATGTCTAAAGAGAATAATATAGGATAAGGGAGAAATCTGAAGATGGCAAAGCAAGTTGGCTTCTAATGTTAAGGTTTGTATTTCCTGTTCTACATATGCTGCACATTTGTTTTTATATTTCTTATTACCAAGCCAAAAATTCAGGTATCTCTTGTACAGACTTAACAGAAATGCAAGAATAACAATCAGTGCCACTTTTTAAAGTTCTATTGTCCCTGATTCATCCAGACATCTAATAATTCTTTCTAAATGTTTGATGTTTATGAATACACTAGTGTGATTATGCCCTGTGTTTTCTCTTCATTCCTATTTAGCAGGTGACAAGTCTGTGCAAAACTTGTAATAATAACCCAATTATGATTGTAGATTTTCTGTATATAGCCTGGGGACCAAATCTTTCTGGAATCCTTGATACATGGATATGCCTGAATCTATACAATTGGTTTGGGTTGATCTCTGTTTTCATTCTATAAGCAGACGTCCTTCCATTTGTGGCATCTATGTGGATAACCTAACTCAAAATTTATGCTAGAGACTTATGGAAAGAAAGGATGAACTAAATAAAATCTTGGTGCCACTCTCCCTATTCCCAAACTATCAGCTACTTATTCACTATTAGAGTACAGCAAATTCAGAAGAAAGAATTAAAACTAAACACCAATGTCAGAAACTAGAAATGACTTTTAATATGTAGGTCTTTGGTTATTTGGGTTTTCTCCCATGTCAATCCCATGACATTTTGACAAAGTCTCATTCGTCATCTTCAGGCTGGTGTTTTCGGCTTCGTGCTTTTATATATATAAAAGCACCTCCTCGAAACACGAAGCCGAAAACACCAGCTCCTCCTTCGTGCTCCTCGAAGCACGAAGCTGAAAACACCAGCCTGAAGATGACGAATGGGACTTCGTCGAAACGTCGCCAAGACACTTCCAATTTTACGCGGGAGAAAACCTGAACAACCAAAGACCTATGTGTGTGTGTGTGTGTGTGTGTGTGTGTGTGTGTGTATATACACACACACATACACACACACACACACACACACACATATATAAAACCTTGAATGTGCACCCTGTCAGCCCAAATATGGGAGAAAGAAATCTTCTTTCTTTTCTTTTCTTTTGCCTGTATCAGCTCAATCCAGAGCTATCCACAAGCAGCAGTCACCAACTGCGACATCATTTTGCATTTTTAGGTTGCTAACAAAGAATAAAGAGAGAACTGGGATAGCTATTTCGAGTTTCTTAACTCTCTTCGGCCAGACTTACTCTTCTGAGATTCGAACCTGGGCTATATACATGTTAGGCAGTTGTATTAACCTCTAGGCCACATATATGTTTTCTGAGGTTTTCGCGGGTGTTTGTATGTAGGTCTTTGGTTATTCGGGTTTTCTCCCGCGTAAAATTGGAAGTGTCTTGGCAACGTTTCGACGAAGTCCCATTTGTCATCTTCAGGCTGGTGTTTTCAGCTTCGTGCTCCTCGAATTTATTGAATGTTCATCTGAAGGGATGGATAATGGGATGAGGGGGACCTCACCATCTAGAGTGCCCCTGACTAATAGTCTCCACATGCATCCGTTGGAAATCGAAGAACCCATTGACAACAGTAGCCCACCCTTAGGTACCCTAGATGCTCCGGATGCTCCTCCCCCTCAACATCGTGTCCAATCCTCAGAACCGTATATGGCGTGTGCTCCCCTTTGTACGAAGCAGGACTGTCCTCTTTACAGCCGTATTGACAGTCATGCTTCTGAGGACGTCCCCGTTATGACCGGCTTGGACATTCATTTGAACATCGGTGCTCCCAGAATAGACAATAATTGCAGCCACCCCATGGAGGGTGTGGTCACGTGCTCCCGGATGACAGCATGACGAACGCAGGAGAGCGAAAGCGTGGGGACCGGACTAGAAGCTCCCTCTGAATATACTCGAGGGGGAGGGTGAAACACCTTCTGGATGCCGAGCCGACATGGATACGGACCGCAACAAAACATCGTGAACCCCACACACAGACATGTGGTGTATTGAGGGTTGCGGGGGGGAATGGGAATGAAGACATGGATGTGGCTGTGCGTCCCCAGAGAGTAGTGCGGCGAATGCGGGGAAAAGAGGTGACCAGACCCAAGACCCCGCCAGATGATCAATCTAATATTATGCAGGTTACCTTAGTGCAGAGTGATACGGGATGTTCTCCCCCCAGTTTAGGAGTCATGAATAGCAAAGAAGGAATCAACCGTAGGAGCACGAAATTCAAATAAACACCTTACGATACTATGAGTGATGCAAGGATCAGCCGGCCGGGACCTATCACGAGGTCTATGAGCCGAATGCGGGCATGGCTGCGCTCATAAACGAACTCCCCCACCCTCTGGCTTTTACACCCTGACGATGATGGCAGTGATATAGCCATCGAAAGCTCGGTTTATTTATTAAAAACTTGATTGTTTTTACTTCCTGGTGATCGTCTTTTATCTGTCAAGTATATATTGTTAATTGCAAAGTCGTGTCCGACCCATCGTGACCCCATGGACAACATTCATCCAGGTCTTTCTGTCCTCTATCATCTTCTGGAGTCCATTTAAGTTCACACCTACTGCTTCAGTGACTCCATCCAGCCATCTCATTCTCTGTCATCCCATTCTTCTATTGCCCTCAATCTTTCCCAGCATTAGGCCCTTCTCCAGTGAGTCCTTCCTTCTCATTAGGTGGCCAAAGTATTTGAGTTTCAACTTCAGGATCTGGCCTTCTAAAGAGAAGATATATATATATATATATATATATATATATATATATATATATATATATGTATGTATGTATGTATGTATGTATGTATGTATGTATGTATATGTATATGTATATGTATATACACACACACACATATATATACATATACATATGCGTATGTATGTATTTCCAAATGTCCTTGAAATTCAAGTAGCACAAAAATTGGCTTATTCTAAAACAAGCACATGAAGCAAGGAACACACAGTATTCACCATCTGGCTAACAAAGCCTATATTTAATACTTGATACTGAGCTTCTTCTAGCATATTGGGATAATACAGAAAACTTTTATAGAGCAGTGTCCATGTCTAATCTAATACTGTAGGCTTCTTCTGACATGGGAAACCTCCAGCATTTAGAACATCATACAATATTGCCATTGGATCAACTTTTAATGTTAAAAATGTTACCTCTTTTATTCTACTTTTCTCTTTTCATCATTAGATGAATATATGCATAATTGAAAGGTACAGTATGTACATCTAATTCTAACACAGGTAAAATGTTCTTTTTAAGAACATATTTTTCAAGAAACAGACAAAATGAACTATGTAGATTAGCACATTTCTTAACATGAAATTGTGCAAGAAAAATAATGATTTATTTCTTAGCATATCCACTGTTTGAATGCATATTATTCAAGCACAGGGCATGCCATATCTAGCTTCCTTGCCCTCATTCATTAGTTTTGTGAAATAGTCATTATGAATAGCTTAGTGCTCTATTCATTTTGCAGTCACAGAGTTTCAAAGTATAAAGACATAAAATGTGAATAGATACGAAAATGAAGGAGCTTATGTCAAAATGGTGATGACCTAATTTTTATTCAAGTTCTCATGACCTACGATTTTGTCTGTATAGCTAGAATCTTTTAATAATTAAGCCATACAAATATACTTATAGTTAGTTTATTAGTGGATGCTGGAATTCTTTGCTGGAATTTCAGTAACTAAGAATTTTGATACCATTGAGTGGAAATGAAGTTATAGTTCATCAGAGGTCTATCTTTGGTCTGCCTAACATTTTAGAGTCATGTGTTAACCACTGTACAATTTATTAGCATTGTACTTTGCACGGTGACTTAGATTGCAATTTGATGCACACTTGAGCATAAGCTGTATGCCACTGACATAAAAAGTTTCAGGTTGCACATCCACAGCCTTAAGACACTGATAGCAGGAAACTGGGCCTTTATTGCAGTCTAATGTCTGCAACCATTTCTTCATGATAAAGCAAGGGAACAAAAAGGTGGAAAATGCATAGAAATATTAATTTCAGGAGATGGGAAGACTATACATAATCTGTTTCTTGCTTATTCTATCAGGATAAAATTAGCAAGTTATTTTCCTCTTTCATCAAGGACATCAAGGACAAAATCTAAATTCAGAGAGGTCAAAATTAATTTTACTAACCCAAAATATATTTTCTTGGTGCATTTAGAAAACTGACATTTTCTGGAACTAGAAAGTGACATAAGGATTCACACTGCTAAACTTCATTCTGCTGTAGAAAGGAAATATGGATAAATTAGCAGGAATAATTTCCATGTCTAATATAAATTAATCTATGTTAAATATAAGCAAGCAACAGGTATAAGATTATCATTTAAAGATCCCAATGCTAACCCTTTCCTATGAAGATTTAACTGAACAATCATAAATCTACACAATTTGTTTTGGCACCAAAGAGTTGAATTGTCCAAAATGTATGGGTGCAATCATTTTTAAAACCCAAAAACAATGGTTTTGGCTCATCACAGCTAATGAGTTCATGTGCCAGCTTTTGAAAGAATGATAATATTCCATGCTAACAAAATGACTCAGCAAGCTGAAGGTATGCATTGCATCAGTCCACAATATTTGCATTTTTGTAAATAATCTTTTATTTTTTTTCTTGTTTAGGTTGGTTGTCATCCCAACAAGTTCAAGAGAAATGGTAGAATTCATGTATAAAGCACATAGGGCCCTCTTTGAGGTAAAAACCCAACTGACTGATCAGCCCTGAATGTACTTTAACTGCTGTTCTTTAAGTCAGATTTAGATTATTCATTTGGGGAGCTTCATTTTTTGATTACATTGTTGCTGACAAATGTTCACTGCAGCATCATATTACTTTGGTTTATATCATTGAGTAGACTTTCCATAGCAACACATTTACAAGTAAAGGATTATGAAAAGGTGAGCTTTTATAATATTCTTTAAGCAATGCATTCACTGCAGAATAAATTATAGCAGCTTTGGTGTCACTATAAAAGGAAAAATATACCCATCACCCAATAGATAGATAGATAGATAGATAGATAGATAGATAGATAGATAGATAGATAGATTTGTATAATCATAGATAACAATGAGATATAGTTTGTTTTCAATTATTTATTTCAATAATGCTGCAGCAAATACTCGTGGTTTAGCTAGTGTTCCCTAAAACTTGAGATAAAGCTGCATGATTGTCAATATGTCACGCTTGGTTTGGTGGATAGTAAATTGTTAGAATAAATGTCAGTGTTCCAAGTTTGGTTGGGTTTTCGAAGATTTTATGCTTATGACTTTGGAACAAGTTTAAGAGAACTAAGTGAGACAGTAATACACATAATTAATCAATAAATTGAAGCCCCCAGATTTAAAAAATACATCTAGTATTTTTATCTATGAAGTATGTAACAATTACTAATATCCAGATGACATCACTGGATAGAAGATCTCTCCCACCACATGTTTTCATAAGATATTTTGGGAATTTCATAAGAAGCACAGATAATTATATATGAAACTACAATTATTATTTTTCTTTTCATACAACATAGATGTCTTTCCCAAACTCATGTAAGGCAACTCAGCCTTAACAGATGGAATCAACAATAACCAAATTTGGTGAGTTACTTTCTGACCATTAATATTCTAAATGAGATGTCTGGTATCACCTATCTTTAATTTACCACTGATTTCCAAAGCGTTTAAATATTCATGATAAAGTGTGTTTTAAATCTTTCCTTCAATCTCCCTAAAATGTAAAATATACCAACAAAAATGATCAGAAAACAAATCTAAACCCCAAACTATCATATTTCAATGAAGCAATGGGAAATGCAGGCTGGCAAGTTGCACGGTGAGGATGAGAAGAAAAAGCATCTCTGATTACAGTGTCTCTTTCCTTCTTTCTTTCTTTCTTTCTTTCTTTCTTTCTTTCTTTCTTTCTTTCTTTCTTTCTTTCTTTCTTTCCCCTCTTGATCCCGTTCTGCAAAAACTGTGTCAACCTTCACAATAGAAATGATAGCCAGGCCAATCAAATCATCATAAAATTTAATTTGTCTTCTAACAGAGTCTTTTTATTAACTTTTTATTGTGCAAGAGTCTTTAAATAAACCTTGCCACTGAATAGATTAGATTTACTAAATTGGCTATCAAGTAGCTTTCCCTTGATTGACAAGCTGATATCCAACTTCATTATTGTATGGATAGATGTGCATTGTTTGTTGCATGTAATAATCACCCCAGGTGATGTAATACTTGTATGGGTGCATGCCAGTATGGACATTCTCACATCCAGTAGTCAGTTGTCTCACATGACATATAACCAACCAAATCTATACACTGGGAAGAAACAAGAAATTCCCACAATCCTACTTGGAAAGGCTTGTTCCTGAATTAACAGTATGCTTCTCACTTCTTTGGAAAACTAATGTGATATTTTGTGTTAATCAAAATGCTCAAATGAAGTAATCTTTGATAATACCACACTTACAATGCACATTAACCCCCAAAAGAATAATTGCAAGGTAGGGAGGCTAAGTTTCAGATTCCTCAGAGACAACACCTGTAAGTGAAGCAAGCACCAGTTGAAAAATTAACTTAAATCATCAGATCTATCACAGGAAACACACACCAAAATATCTCACTTTTCAACCACAAAGAGAGATGGAGAAAGAGGATGTTATGAAATTTGAGTAAGATTAGTCCCTTTCTCTGCAAAGGATACTGGGGGGGGGGGAAGGAATCAAAAATAAATCTGAAACTGTACAAGAAAGCTCCACTAACAACCAATGCATCTTTGAGAAAATTTATATGATAAGCAGCAGTTTAGAAATCCTGAGTAATTTCCATTTTGCTATCAATCTGCATTAGCGGAGAGTATCTGGAGCTGCTTCCTGAACCCACATATTTATTTTAGCTGAGCCTGCTGAAATGCACAAGGGGAGGGTGGGGGGTGGGGGGGGGAGTGAATACAAGGACTCCAATCAAAGTTATTGCTAGGTAAGAGGGGGTTATGGGAAGAGATACATATTATATTCTATTTGTGTAGAAAAAGAGGCCACAGAATGCCTTCACATCAAACCTCCAAAATACTGCTTTAATCCACCATATATCAGCAGCTTGCACAAAGATAGATAGATAGATAGATAGATAGATAGATAGATAGATAGATAGATAGATAGATAGATAGATAGATAGATAGATAGATAGATAGATAGATATAGATTTTCCAGACACTTTACAATCAAACGCTTAACCCGACAGGTAACTTTAGTGAGCGAGCAACATGGGGAGGGGGAGTACAAAAAAATAAGAAACATTATAGGAAAAAAAGACGGTAGTGAAGATCTTGGACTTACCTGTCCAATAGCCGTCCCCGAAAACTTCTCCGATGAAAATGAAAATTCCTCTAGTTCCCCCGGGGATCTAGAGTTGAGTTGACTCGGAGCACAATAATCGGTGAGTTTTTTAGATGGTCCATTTACTAATCATCCAGCTCACGAGAGGGGGAGGGGGGGAGGAAAGGTGTCCAAGAGACTTTGCAAAAAGTATGTCCGGGTTTCCAAAGGAATCGGGAAAAGGAGGCAGGTTGAAGAGGCACGGAAACCACTGGCCCGAGAAAAGAAATTCTCCCCGTCTACACGCTACACCTAGCTTCTCGCTCCCCAGAGCGGGAGAGCAAAGCTGTCAGTGGTAGCTTCCAATCGCTGCCGTCTTATGCTGCAGATGGTACATCTCGCTCCTACCTTCCCAATTGGGCAAGCGATTCAAAGAACAGGAAAGGCAGACGTCTCCCCCTCCCCTCCCCCCGGAGAGGAAAAAAAAACAGGTGGACTGTCAGCCAGTCACTCACTCACTCACTCACAGAACCTGATCAATCAACAGAGGGCCGGGGTGGTCACCAGAGACAGCAATTTGTAGGGTGCCTGGAATTATGGCAAGGTTATTAATCTTGCTTTGCTGCATCTTCCTCCCATCCCTTGCATTCAGCCGCCTGCATTGAAATGATTGCCAGCTCTGTCTCTGTCCCTCTTCCACTGCATTTTGCTCAGCCCTCCCTTTGCTGCAAGTAAAACACAGAGGAGGGAGGAATACTAATAAGGTGGTTAGCTACAGTTTCTCCGAGGCATTCCACATGCCCTGTGTGTGTGCGCGCGTTAGTTCTGTGTCCAACTGGGCATGAGATCAAGAGCAGGTCTGGGGTCTGTGGGTTGCCTTGTGCATGGATGGAAAGCACACACAGCAGCTTCATTTGTACTGGCTTCAGCAACCAGCTTCCCCGTTTGCCAGATGCAGAATTTATTTGGGATTAGTTCTTTTCAGGAGGATTTTACTTTACTGAAGATGTACAGGAGATGTAGCATTCAGTTCTCCTCCACCTCACCTCTCCCTTCCCCCCCCCCAAAAAAAGCCCAAGGCCCTGGACTGGTGGTTAAAAGCAAAAGACATCTTCCAAAAGGCAACAAGATGAAGTTAATAAATATGGCTTTGAAAAGTGCAGGTCAGTGTATGCTCTAAAATGTCCTCTTACAGACCTAGAAATTTGACTTTAAGGCAGTTCCTGAAACCAGCAAGAACATATAAAGATAACAGACCCCTTCCTTATGGAAATAAAATTGGAAATCACCACTGGAAGGGATTTTTAGAAGCGGTCAGCCCCCTTCTCTTTCATTCTTGACTGGCCCTCCTGGGTGTCAGTGAGATATTGTCTTCTTCTGTTTCTCATCTCAGCATCACAAAAGAAAATAAAACCAGGGATGTGCATTTAGCTTGGTATTCTACATCTAATACATTGCTTTTAATGGCAGGCCTTGCAGCAAAGAAAAGAGGAATCTAAAAGGTTGGCTAAGCAATGGCTCTCCCTGAGACTCTATTCATCTGTGATCATCCATGTACAAATTCATCTATAGAGCTGCACTCAGTAGAATTTGCTCTCTTGGACTACAAAAACAGCTGCTATTTGTGCCAATGTTCAAGCAGGTAAATTCCTTTTGGCTGTAGTCCCAGATACATCCAGCAGATGCTGCTAGTTATAGCTCAGTCAGGAAGCAAAGAAAGAACCACTTGTGCTACAAGCAAGAATAGACATTGTTCATTCACATTTACCATATACACACTGATTTGCAGTAATTTCTGTGGTGGGAGAGACTGGTTTAAAACATATATATTATTGCAGATTGGGAAAACTAGTGACCTCCAAATATTCTGGAGTTCAGTTTCTATCAGTTTCAGTAAATTTAGCTAGCGGCAAAGTCTTATCTGAGTTGTAATCCTAAACATCTGGCTGAAAAGCAATATGCCTATTCCTCTATTACTTTATCCTCTTAACCAATATCTGGATCATGAATCCATTTTTTTCCCTAATAAAACAGATAACAATATTGTGAATAGAACTGAGATATCAGCTGAGTAAAGGTGGATTATGCAATACATTGATTGGAAGACATTTGTGTGTCATTTAATTTTATATGTCAATAACTTTCTTCTCCTTCAAGGACTAAAGATGATGCCTGCCCCATCCTACTTTCCAGGAGGTTAAAATATCATAGGTTAATTTCAACCAATAACCTAACATGCATCAGGCGGAGTGAAAATAAGTGTTCTAATTTTTAATGTTCCCTGCCTTTTACATATGTAACATTTTAGGAAATTAGTGTTTAGGTATTCTAAATATTGACAGGATAAAGTGGATATTTGAAAATAACATTGCAGGGGATTTAATACCTTCTTTGTATTTTCTTCCAGAGGCACTAAACTTAGATATCAGTCAATTCATCCACATTCACATGGTTTTAGGCTATGTCAGAGCCTTTCATTTGTGGCTATCAAGTTTTATAACCTGAGACTCAGATAATTTAAAACCTAGCATATAAAACTTAGCATGTAAATTAAGTTTTACTCTGTTTGTCTGGCTAGCATGGTCTTTCCCTCATACTCCATAGATGAAATTAAGAAACAACATGTCTTTTCAGAAATAACCAATAGACTGCTACATCCACACTGCATCATTGTAGCAGACAAACCAACTAAAGCCATCCAAAATATTTTAAAACACCCAGTAATCCGAGAAGAAAAAACAGGAGTAATCTACAACATACAGTATAAGGACTGAAATAACCACTGTGTAGGAGGGACAGGGAGAAGATTGGCAGAGCTCATCCATGTACAACAACTAGATTCAGAAGACACAATGACCACACAAACATGGACAGACTGAATCACAGTTTCAACTAAAAAACTATTAGCATCATAGACCAAGGAAATCAAAAAATGTTCTTCCTGTTTGATTGCAAACAATCAATGTCTTTTGCAGACATTTAGACTAGCACTGATGTTGTTACCTGTTTGGGTAATAAAACGTCTGTAAGAAAACAATCAAGCTCAGAGAGCACCAAGGACCCCTCATTTCAACCCCGAACTACTAATATTCTCATTTATAAATAGGTTTTTTTTTTGTTCTATGTGTGTGTGCTAATTATCATGTTCAATCTTGGAAAGAAACTGTTTTGGTCAACTTCAGCAATCAATGACATTGGCTGACAGCATGTCTTGATGGGCTCATGTGAGGTAGATTGGGCTGAGAGAGTGACTGACCCAGAGTCACCCAGCTGACTTCATGTCTAAGGCAAGCCTAGAATTCACAATCTCCTGGTTTCTAGAACAGCATCTTAAACAATGTGTGGGAACAACCTTTTCACTTTTTCACATTTTGATTGTGATAATATCTACAAAGTCATTTTTAAGCTTAGTAAAAAGATAAACTGATAGCCTAAACATGTGAAAGAAGTAGTTCATTATCATACATTTTTTCTCATTCCTGTTTACTATAATTCATTCCCTATTAATTCACTAGAACATGATTTCAAGTCAACAGGGTATTTGTTTCCTTCTAATTATTTTGTCCATGCCTTGAATATTCTTCATTTTTCTATATGTTGAACCATAATTAGAATTACCAATAAAAATCGGTTACCTCCTATCTTTCCATTGGCAGAACTGAGAGTATGGTAATATTCTTTGCTCTGTTCTATTCTTAGAATCTGCTTGCCATGGTTAATTTTCAGCCTGTTGGATTGGGCCTGATGTTCTAGTCTATCAGGTCCTCAGTTGTTGACCTGTAAGATACTAGCCAATCTCCTTAGCTTGGTATCATCTGTAAATTTCTTCTAAATCATATATAAAGAAATTGAAACAGAAGTCTATGGATGGAGCTCCAGAGGACTTACTCATAACTCCTTTCCAAGATAATGCAGAATAATTTGCAAGCATTATTTTAGGGTGGTTATTGAATTAGATGGAACTCCACCAGACAGTATCATCTAGCTGCACCTGGTCCATATCTTGTCTACAAAGAGAATACAAGAAACATTATTATATGTTTTTTTGTGATCATGCTACTTCAACATAATTCTACTTCATCCCTTTAAGTGTGGTTATTCAATCAGGTGAAAATTCATCAGACCTCAAAACCATCTAGCTGTCTCTTGCCCCTATTGGTCTATAAAGAGATAATAAGAGATCTCATTACATGCTTTATTTTTTATACATATTTGTACTAATTTTTATAATCACAAGTGCTTAATATTTTATCAGCAACATATTGTCTGGGTTCGAACATTTAACTTACTAATACATATTAGATTCCTTTCTCTCTACCTCATTTTTCTAGCCAATGATAAAAGGTATCCCATGTTCTAAAATAAACTGAGTCTTCTTTCTCTTTCACTTTCACTATCCATTTCTGCACACTGTAACATTTTTTTTAAATTAACTATTCCTCTGTTGATAAATCTTCATTTTTCCAATGTTGAGTGAATACAATTCTTGCTGCAGTTAATACATGTAAAATTAAATATATACACTCTTTCTCATAATTTTCTACAATTATGCCTAACAAAAATAATTTTGGCTTAAAATCTATATTTACATGCTTTATTGTAATCAAGTACTTAATACAATTCTACTTATTCTTTTAGTGTGGTTATTGAATCAGGTAGAAAACCACCAGACCTTAGTAGCCATCTAGATTTCACTTGTCTCTATCTTGTTTATAAAGAGATAATAAGAGACCTTATTACATGTTTTATATGATCAAACTATCTCAACATAATTCCTTTAATCTTTAATACTAGTCACTTGATCTTTAAAAGAAGTAACATTAGCAAGACACCACTTGTTCTTGACAAACACATTTTAGCTCAGTGCTTGCAGATATGCTACTTGAAAATTTCTTCTAATGGATTCCTAGTATAGATATCAGTTTATCTGGTTTATAGGGATATACTTTCTTCCCCTTTTTGAATATTGGACTATGTTTGATCTTCAGACTTCTGGCATTTCACCAGTTTTTCAGGAGTTTTCAAATGTTATATTTAGCAATTCTGAGATCATTTCTGCCAACTCCTTCAACACCCTGGGATTTAATTAATCTGCTTCTGGAGAGTTGAACTCATTTAAGGCATGCAGTGGGTTTTATTATACTTTTATTAATTCTGAGCTGAATTTTTTCAGTCATATTAGAAAGGGCTCTTACTTTTTCTGAGAGACGATCTTTTCCATATTATTATTTTCCCATGTTGTCTGACCTATAGTCTCCTTGAATAATATTTTGAACATATCCTCAAATCCTTTATATTACACTTTGTATTCCTCAGTAACCTTATCTCTAAGTTTTAGCCTTTATGATTCCATCATGACAGACTTGAATTACAGGCTTGTATTCCTCCTTTGTTATCGACCCCTGCTTCCATTGCCTAAGCATCCCTTAGCCTCTCAGTGTTCATCAAGCTTCTCACTCCTTTCCCCATTCTCTCTTTTCATTTGGATTATTTGTGCCCTTCCTTCCTTCCTTCCTTCCTTCCTTCCTTCCTTCCTTCCTTCCTTCCTTTCTTTCTTTCTTTCCTTCTTTCTTTCTTTTAGGATCTCCAATCCCTCTTGAATTTGGTTGCATTAGAATTTCAAATCACAAGATTCTGCCTACCTTCTACCTGAGTTCATCAAAATATGCCTCCCTAATAGTTCAAAGTAGATCTGGTTTGTGTAGCTTTTCCTCTCTTAATTATGTTGAACTCCAAAACAATGTGCTGGTTTTCCCCTTACACTGGCTGACACTATTTGTTCATAGACTTTTATGTGTGATGACTTTGCTAGATTCATTAGCGATTGTTTCAATAAAATTTTTGAAAATTGGCTCTAAGGTAAGCTCTGAAACAACAATGCAAGATACATTTATGGCCATTATTTCAAGTATTTCATATCTATGAATCTATTTGCATAGATTCATGCATGGATGAATCAGACCTTACTTCAATATAATAGATTACCTTATGTAAAAAGGTTAATATCTGTGTGACATGCTATAATTAACAAAAAGCAGAATCTGTTTGGAGCTGTTTAGGGAAGGGGGTAAAATCCAGATCAAGTTAATCTTGAGATGCTTAGGCTATTCCTTTTTAAACATTATTTTTATATGAATTGAAGATTATGTTTTAAGGTGTAGTTAGATAATTGAAATGAAACTTAATTGGTGCATTATTTCAATGTTTGTCAAATGACTGGAATATAAACATGTATTTCAAATTGTATTTTCATGCAAAGTCTACTTCAAAAAATATTGATCTACATTACATAATTTGTCCACATTTTTTAAAATCACAGATTAATGCAGAAACTGGAATGGAGCTACATTGAGTTCATGCAGAAGTGAAATGAACCTAAGTCAGGCCAATTCATTCATTCTGGTTAACCTGTTTCTATTGTTGAGGGGGGGGGGGAATGTCAAGAGTGATTTGGTCTACCATAGGGTGTGCATCAGCTTGGGGACCAGAGCAAGTTCAGTAGATCATATTGAGGATTTCATTCCAAGCTAGTCAGAGCCAGGACCTAATATGGGAAAGACGATTCAGGTCTTAAGGGGTGAAATATGCTCTTGAACTCCCAACCTTCAAAATGTAAATAAAAAACCAACATGAACTCTACCCTTCTGGGCATGCACTAGAATGACTATGGAGCTCTAGGAAGAGATGCTAATGGACCATATGCAGTTTACAGATCACATTCTAGCATCATAATGAATCAAATAAATATTTAAAAATGTATAGGTTCAGTAATTGTGTGAAAAACAATAGTTTTTAAAAAAACCCAAAACCTTATTTTTCTCTGCATATGTAGAGTTGAGTTCATAGCAAGCATGAGTAATATAAGAGCACTAATCATCTGAATATAATTGCTAAACCTGTCTATTTTAGGATTCAAACATTTCCCTTGGTTTGCCCTTTTATGCCTTATTATCACATATTTATAATTATACTGAAAGACATGACTTATATCTACATTAAGTATGTGCCAGTAAGTGTATTACAGAATAAAGGTAGGGCAATGACAAAGCAATGGTGGAACCAGGATAAAAGTTACATTTGGTTGAACATAGTATACATTAGTGAAATACTTTTAAATTGATTGTTTATCTCTTCCCTTAGCAATTTTTAAAAGGCTTTAGAGCAGGAATTGGGAACTATGGCCCTTTTATGACTTGTGGACTTCAACTCCCAGAATTCTTGAGCCAGCCATGCTGATTCAAGAATTCTGGGAGTTGAAGTCCACAAGTCAGAAGGGGCCATAGTTCCCACTCTTGCTTTAGAGGTTTAAGTAGGGCTTTAGCCCTATTTTAAAATTAGATTACCAGATACAGATCGTATATTGTATATGTTCCTGGATTGCAATATGATCATCAGATGATTGTCTCATCACAATGATTCAGTCAGTAATAACTTCTTGAAAATTAGGATCATATCCTAGCCAAGACAAAAATGAAGTCAAAAGTCAAAAGCCAAATAAAACCTATCCCTAAAAAAGACATGTTTGCTACTTGCTACTCCATCAATTTGTTTTAAAAAAAATTGAACCAACAAAAGACAGAGCTGTGAAGTTATTACCTGAAGAATTTTTTTTTAAAAAAAATGACTGTCACGATCATAGGAGGAAGGCAGAGAAACAAATCATTTTGTATTCACGCAATCTTGTGAATGGTGAGTCTTGGGAATAAAGTCATTATATGAAGTAGCAATGCCAGAGATATATTTATTCTGCCTAACAAGTCTACATTCTTTTATTTTTCACTCTTCAAGAGAAAAAGAATCAATTCAACTTCCCCACCCTGGAGAGACTGAAGCAATCTGCTTGCTGTCCAGCCCTTTATTGAATGTGTTAATATTACATACCATATAAGCTGGGTGGTGGAGAAGGAAAGCGGAAACACTTCTTCAACTGAAGCAGAAAAAATATCCAATTGGTTATTCCCTGTTTACAGATGTATATTGATGATTTAGAACTGCAGAAGCAATTGAGGGGTATGACCTACTTTTTCTTGACAGACCTGAATGTAATTCTCCATTATGGTTCTGAATGCTCATATTAAGAAATAAACCTAACTGGAACATCTACAAATCAACATCTGCTAAGTGAAAATTTCTGTGAAATAGTAATGCATCCCAAACCTACCCATGCTTTATTCAGCAATAAATCTCAGGCAGGAATTTACAGTGCTCCCTATTATGCATATATGATTCCAGCATACTCTGTTCTGGGATTTTTACAAACTATGTTCCATGAAAAGCACAAGGTTCTCTGAAAATCTGATGAAGTTCTAGAAGAGACTGAGGGAGGAAATAAAGTTCACTCAAATACAATCCATTTTTTGTCACTAGAACTTTGCCTCTTGATTTGAAGTTCTAGGTTTTGGTTTTGTTGTAGAGGGATGTATAAGAGTAAGGAGGTACTATAGGGCACTTTTATACTGTGAGTCTATGGAACTTGGAAACAACCAATAGTTGTATAGACTACTATTAGAGGATTTCAAAGTCAGTAGATGAGCTCAAAGTCAAGCTCCTTCTTCTGTCAAGATTGGTACTATAAAAGGTAATAAATACATATGCCTTTGAGTCAGTCATGACAAGTCCCTGAAGTTTTCTTAGTAAGATTTTAGTACTGGATTGCCATTGCTTGCTTTCTAGGGCTGACAGAGTGACTGGCCAAGGTCACATAGCTGGGACCAGAACTCATAGTCTTCCAGCTTTTAGCCTGGTGCCTTAACCACTACACCAAACTGTCAAATACACCTTGCAAATGGAAGAAAGAAGAAGCTGTGATTTGGAGTGATCTGCACAAGTGCAGGGATAAGACTGATTAAACAAGATTGTGCCAATTCATCCCATCCGTAAGTAAATCTGAGCTCCCGTTTGGAAGTGCTATCAGTTATTATGTTGCCTTTTATTGAATGCAAAGAAGAGAAGTTACTGTTGGATCCAATCACATTTATTTAACATAATACTTGATTTCAAAAAGGTATTCACCATGCCTTCAGTCATTCCAGATTTATTTGTTTGCTAAATTTATATGGCTACCCATCTCATATACTGTACATGACTGGCAGCTAACAGTTGAAGCAAATAGGAAAAAAGTAAATTGCATCCAGTGATTAAAACCACATATAATTTTAAACAGCATAGAATAGCAGCTGGGAATAACTAAACACTGCACAATCAATATCACCAGACAATGGGCTTATACCCACTTTCAAGGCCCCAGTCTTGAGAGCAAGAGGAAGTTTTTTTAATGCCTTGCAAAAGGTCATGAGGGTTGAGGTGAAGCTGAATCCAGAAGAATGGTATTCTAAATGGCAGGTGCCACAGCAGAAAAGGTGTAGGTGCAGTTATAGGACACTCCCTTATGGATAAGAGCTCTCCTACTAAAGTTAATAGGATCAGTAGACACCACTGTAGATCAAAATCAGGAACATTCAGTATGATGAAAAAGAATGCATGCCGACATACCTAACCCTGTAAATTAAATTAGCAGTGGTATTTGATTCTATTAATTAGGGAAAGCCAAAATGGTGGGTTATCTTGATTTCTCTTTTCCTCTCTCTCTCCCTCTCCCTCTCTGTATGTGCATGCTTGTGTGTGTGTGAACATTCCTGAGATTTGGAATTCTATTCTGACCAAGGGTTAATAAAACAGCTGTACAACTTTAAGAGAAAGGACAGTTTATTTAAAGAAATACAAAATAAAAGTAGGCAACAAGTTTTGTGCATGGGTGCCTGTGGCTAAAGGAAAAGACTGACCTGAGGTTAGCCATTAACAAAGTGAGCAAACTGAAAAACAAAGAACAAACACAGAATAAATCTCCGATTCTCTATTTACAGCCCATCAACCTGGGTTATTAGTAGGTTCTGAGATGCTTAAGAGTCAGGGTCACTGAATCCACACTGATTAGAGGTGGGATAAATTTGGCTTTCATCTTATGGGAAAACAATGAGAAACTGCTCTGACTCAGAAGCAGGAAACTGTTACTTCTTTTTGAGGTTTTTCATTTGATCTTGGAAGAATCAATCCCATGTTTCAGCCTAATTTGGACTATTGCAATAATCCTTAGATGGAGCTGTACTTTAGTAACTCTTATAAATCACAATGGCTATAGAATGCAGCATTTTCCATCCTGGACAATGAGATCACGTAACACAATTATTATGATCCTGCATTGGTTTCCAATAGATTTCTGAACGCAATTATAATTGCTGATTTTAGCTGGTAAAGACTTATGTAGCATGGCTTCTAGGTAGTTGAGTATTGTTTTTTGTAACTGGAATCAACCTGTCTGATGCACGTTTTCTAAGAAATCAAATTTAGCTGTGGTCATCCATTTTCAGGAAGTGAAGAGATGTGGGACCTAAAAACAATGTTTCTGCTATTAACCACTATTTTATGGAAGTCTTACTCAAGGCCACATTAGCACCCTTCCAGATTTTGGTAAAAACTGAGCTCTTCTAGACAGTATTTGAGAGTGAAGTTGGCACCACTGGGGGATTATTGTGCTTCTCTTATGTTTTAATATTTTATTGAGGTTATCTGCCAGGCATCAAAGGTGGCTATCATGATATATAAAACAAAGTATATAAAGCAAAAAAGAAACCCTCACTAACTTCACAGAAGATAAAATGAAAAGTAAGGTGAAGTATGAATAAAAGAATTCATCATTTGAAATGTCCTTCAGATATTTGTACCATCGCTGTCCAGTCTCAAAAATATTTTTGATTTTTTTCCAGTACTCAGTAAGGAGCATTTCATTTTTTTTTCTCATGTACTTTTGGAAATGTTTTAGAGTGGCTTAGATTTTTTTTTATCCATTTGCCGTTGATGCTGTTTTGAGCCATTGATTATGTTCTGTGGTTTCCTGGTTTTAGTGCTGGTATTATCTTCGATTTATGAAGTGCTGTTTTGTTGATTTAGTTTTATTGTGTTGGAGGTCTTTTCTTGCTCTTTTATTTATCTGTTTGCTATCCAAGGACTTCCAAGACAGACTGAAAATGAATATATATATATATATATATATATATATATATATATATATATATATATATATATATTAAAGAATAAAATGAACACCAGGGTAATAAAAAACTATAAAAGTTTAATTAAAAAGCCACAACCCCAAAGGATTAAGGGGACGGCGGAAATCAGGACCCAGAACCCCGATACTACGAACACCCGAGATATTACGACTGAGGCGAAGGAGGATACAGCAAGTGGAGGTGTGGGAGAACCGCTAAATATGACAGCTTACCCATGCGTGGAAAGAAACGTATTAACCAATTCGGAGAGGAAGAGAGGATCCCTCCACTCGGCTAGGATAGCCGGATTGGGAGAGTGTGAATTACAAGGTGTAATCAGCGACGGACCCGTGAATGCCATTGGAGAAGAGGAAAAGAGAGGATCGGAATGGAAAGGAAGGCGGAAGGGGGAGACTCGTGAGGCTGACGAGGTGCGAGAGATCGAACCATCACGCCCCCCATTTGCAGATCCTGAAGACTCCCGTGAGACACGTATAGACACCAACAGCGTAGGAGAGAAAAGGAGAGTTAAAGAGAAATACTGTGACAATCAAGAGGAATGTGATCCTGTCACTACTCCCCCCAGACTGATTACCCGAAGCACGGTGCGTGCAAAATAGCTGGATACAGCGGTAGCCAAGAAACCGCCCTCTCCCACGGTTAAACAACCCACCTCCCAGCTTCAGACTACCACCATGTTGCATCTAACTCTGAACAGCTCACAAGATCATCCGGACGACAGCCGTACAGAAAGTGAAAGTATTAAAATCAAAAGAGAAAGTTACTATAAAAAGAACAACTGGACAAAGGACGATCGTGAAAGGAACGTGAAATGTACATTGCCACCTGAACCCGGCGGGGAGGAGCCAAAACATAAGGACAGTCGAAATAACCAGGGTTGTCACCCATCCACCCCAGGATTAAGGGAAGGAAGGATGGATGAGGATGGACACATAACTAAAAGGAGTAAGAAAGAACAAACTAGCCGCATGCAATTGAACCAATTAGGCCCGATGACGAGATCGAGGAGCCGGGCGCAGACTTTGACATGCCTATAAAGGACTCTCTCACTCTCTGGCGCACTAGCCCTGAAGATGCCGGCAGGTGACGGCGAAAGCTTGGCGCTTTTTAATTAAACTTTTATAGTTTTTTATTACCCTGGTGTTCATTTTATTCTTTACCATGAATACCCCCAGGGTTCATATTTTTAACTTTTTAATATATATATATATATATATATATATATATATATATATATATATATGCTGGAAAATTTGCATAAAAATATGACTCCTGGGCATGTCTATGGTACGAATAAAATACGAACACCAGGAGAATATAAATATAAAAATATACTTTACTAAAAGCTGCCAAGCTTTCATTTGGAAACTCCAAACATCATCAGGGCTAAGGAGCCAGGTCCATGAGCCGGGTGCAAATGCCAGCCAAACCCATTTAAGTCATCATTGTTTACTGGCTCCTTAGCCCTGATGATGTTTGGAGTTTCCAAACGAAAGCTTGGCAGCTTTTAGTAAAGTATATGTAGGTCTTTGGTTGTTCGGGTTTTCTCCCACGTAAAATTGGAAGTGTCTTGCCGACGTTTCGACGAAGTCCCATTCGTCATCTTCAGGCTGGTGTTTTCAGCTTCGTGCACACACACACACACACATATAAATACAAGTAAAAATTCAACTCTTGGGAATATCCATGTTACCAAAATAATGATCACTAAGAGAGTATCTAAAAAATAGAATTTAATCAACCTAGCTTTCGTCAAACACATTTGACATCATCAGGGTTAAAAGGTAAACGCTGAGAGGTCTTATATACAGTTGTTAAGTGCCTGTTTACAGCTCCTGGAGCGTGTCATCAGCCCCAGCTGATTGAGCTGCATTCCGAGCGCACCTCCTACATCAGCACACATTCCTTTCTTTTTCCTAGTTTGTGTTCCTTCACACACTGCTCTACCCACCATTTCGGAGTTGGGCCATTTCGGAGTTGAACCACACTTCTTTCAGCAGACGGCCTCCCTTTGTAGCATCATTAGCCAAAATTTGGGTGTTCTCAAAATCAAAACAATGGTCATATTCAGCTACATGAGTCCAAATCTGTGAATGCTGTTCACCTCGCCTAATTGCCAGCTTGTGTTCATGCAGGGAAAGGCTGGGCACTGAGATTCCCTGCGAACCGAGATTTAGCGCAACTTATAGAGTTGTGCTTAACAACTTATTTCACCTTTCAAGGTGTCACATACAAGCAAGTAAAAGATACACCTATGGGATCCCCAATATCCAGCGTAGTGGCAGAGGCGGTCCTCCAGCAATTGGAACATGAGGCTATGGCCCGTCATCAGCCCAAATTTTGGGCTCGGTATGTTGACGACACTTTTGTCATCATCAAGCGATGTTATCAAGCTGACTTTATGGGAGTATTAAATTCCGTATATCCAGACATAAAATTTATCGTGGAGGAAGAGATCTGTGGCTCGATAGCCTTTCTGGATGTATTGGTCCAGCACTCACTAGATGGAACTTTGAACACCAAGGTCTACCAGAAGCCTATGCACACAGATCGAATCCTCCATTATTATAGCAATCATCCGGCCTCCCATAAAGCCAGCTGCATTAGGACCCTGTTCAAATAGGTACATTCGCACTGCAGCACAGCTGAGTCAAAGGCAGAAGAAAGGAAACATTTGTTCCGCGTTTGCCAGATGAATGGATATCCCCCAAGGTTTATCAAATGGCATAGCATGACATCAGAGCCCCGAAGTGGACAGCAGTGGGAGGAACCCCCGACATGAACCATATGGGTGTCCCTACCGTACATTAACAATGTGTCTGCGGCCACGGGTAGGTTACTAGCGCCTCATAATATCAAGGTGGCCCATAAGCCCAATCAGACTTTACGAGCAAAAGTGATGCTTCGTAAGGGCCAACTCCCCACCGCTGAGAGATCGGCAGTGGTTTATAAGATCAATTGTATGGGCTGCCAGAGTAATTATGTAGGCGAGATGTCAAAAAGATTAAAAACACGCCTGCATGAACACAAGCTGGCAATCAGGCGAGGTGAACAGCATTCACAGATTTGGGCTCATGTAGCTGAATATGACCATTGTTTTGATTTTGAGGACACCCAAATTTTGGCTAATGATGCTACAAAGGGAGGCTGTCTGCTGAAAGAAGCGTGGTTCTCAGGAACAGATTCGATCAATCATCATGTGGACTTGTGCTCAGCACACCAGGCTCTAAGAACGTGGAGCGCTGGTTGTCATGCTAACGTTCAAAGGGGACTTAACCACAAGCTGCATGAATGGGAGAAGGATACCCCCCTGGACTCCCACCCCTTCTGCTCAATTATGCTGGCGGAGCTCTGGTTGACAGTTCCCCCCACCAAGTACACAACTACCATTTGTTCATCAATGGATCGATCCCAACGGACAACCACCGCAGGACCCTTTGCGACGCCCTGAAGGCGGGTTCCCCTTGGAATGGAAGGATAATATGCAGAGCAATGGAGTGAGACTCGAGGGATCGGAGGACAGGACGAGATATGGCGAAGTCTGAAAGTGGTAGTGAGGTTGAGCTACCTTCCAATGACACCGTTAGACATGCAATGGTGACCCGGTCAAGAGTGAATGAAGGGAGACATCCCCCTCCAGTGTATTCGATATGGGGGTGGGCAGTTGGGCAACGATTGCAGCCAAGACAGAGGAGCCCTGTAGGGAGTGAAAGTGGAGAATCGGAGATGAATGAGAATGGCACTCACCGAAAATGGACTGAACAGGAGAGTGCTATCAATGGGACTGCAACAGAGTACATTCTGGGCAGGTGTGAGAGAAGGGAGGCTGGAATGAATAATAAATCACCCAGGACGACACACGGGAAGGAGGACAAAAGGGAGAGTAACACGAGGTGGGGGGAGGAACTCACACCGGGGCTCCTAGGGATAAGTAAACAAGAACAAAACAGGTCTGAAGTCCATGGTAACATGGGAGATGACTTAAACACCCCCCCCTCCTCCCTAGAGGAAGCCACATACAGGGCGGTGGAGGAACTGTATACAAGGGAGGAGGGAGTATCCCAATCCTGTATCCGCCCAACTCCGAAATGGTGGGTAGAGCAGCGTGCGAAGGAACACAAAATAGGAAAAAGAAAGGAATGTGCATTGATGTAGGAGGTATGCTCGGAACGCAGCTCAATCAGCTGGGGCTGATGACACGCTCCAGGAGCCGGAACAGGTACTTAACAACTGTATATAAGACCTCTCAGCATTTACCTTTTAACCCTGACGATGTCAAGTGTGTTTGACGAAAGCTAGGTTGATTAAATTCTATTTTTTAGATATTCTCTTTGTGATCATTATTTTGGTAACATATATATATATATATATATATATATATATATATATATATATATATACACACATATATATTCACCTCTGTCCCTTGAGAACTACTGCCATTTAGAATTATACACACAGAGTTTGATTTGCTAAAAGGCAACTTTGCTGCATTCCTACCTTGACTCAGTAACCAGCTTCCATCTGTCCTTGCAGTTATAAGTAAACAAAACCATTCTTTTCTTTTCAAAGTGGGTGTTAGACACAAAATAAGCAAGCTTTAAAATATAGCCTGTTCCAATACAGATAGTCCTCTGCTTACAACAGTTTGTTTAGTGTCGATTCAGAGTTACAATGACCATTGTTTTTGGCCATTTTTCACACTTTTGACCATTGCAGCATCCCTCACATGGTCATGTGATTTACATTCTTGATGACTGATTCATATTTATGACAGTTGCTGTGTCCCAGGGTTATGTGATCACCTTTGGTACCTTCTAACAAGCAAAGTCAACGGGAAAGCCAGATTCACTTAACAACAGCGTTACTAATTTAACAACTGCAATGATTCACTTAACAAATGTGGCAAGAAAAGTCATAAAATGGGACAAAACTCACTGAACAAATTTCCCACTTAGCAACATAAATTTTGAGCTCAATTTTGGTCATAGGTTGAGGACCACCTATACTTAACCTGAGACCATAGGTTAATCCAGAAACATGTTGCTGATGTTTTATTTCTCTAAATAATATCAGTGAGTTTTTAGTGCAGAGATTCTCCACTTTTTATAAGTAGAAAGTTGTCCATAGTCTTCATAGTAACATGCTATGGGTCACCCTTCAAAAACTGGTTTGGTCAGGCAAAAATTAAATGTATATACATTTTATGTTATTTAATTTTTAATTTATACTAATACTTAATTCATGTTTCTGCTGGTAGCATCTGACTGGTTTGAACTGTGCTCAGAAACAAAGCAGGACCAATTTATAATACCTTTATATAGTCTCCCATTTAAAGAAGTTGTTGTTTTTTAAATAAAAGCATCTCAAAAGGCAATTTCACATCACTTCCATATCCTACCAGGAAAACTACACACGAGTCCATGAAGTCACCAGAATTTGTGTTCAGCTTGAAAGCAGTACCTGTTTTTATCATATTAAACTTGAATTCTGTTCTTAGAGGTTTTATGGCTTCATGCCTTTTTTTTTTTTGACCCTAAATCTACAACTGTGAATCTCTTTTTTGTAGGTTTGGAGTTTCTATGTGTATTTCCACAACACTAGATGCCTCCAAAGAATGAACTATTGCAGTTTGCTGTTCCTTCTCTCAAATGCTCAGAATATAAATGTGTTCAGAATATAAATACATATGCCTTATCTTCATGTGACTTTATGGCATCATGACAAGGGCAGAAATTGTTCTGATCACTGACTAAGAGGAAATAAATTTTAGCTAGAGAAGGACAAACAAATAAAAAATTGAAAGAGTGGTATCTAACAATTCTTTCTCTAGAAAGGTTTTAGAGATTCATTTTTTAATGGGGCTTTGGGAACACTGAAAGAAAAATCCTTGACACTTTCAAAATTAATCAAGATTGGATGTGAAAGAAACACTCCATTTAACAACAGGGAATGAAACTTTTTCTGTGATCTTCTGTTGGATATGGACAAGAGTGGAGAGAATAAAAATAAAGGTTGAATTCATTTTTTCTTTACATTTTCCTTGGGCTGGATTCAATTTGCACTCATGGCCTGAATATGTAGTCCACACATAAGTGTTTGTAGCAGCCTCCTCTTATTCCAGAGGCAATTATCAAATGTGAAGTGGCTCTTATTCCTTTTTCAGCTCCTGCATCTGACAGAATGAGTAGCAATACTTGCATTCTGGAATATAATGAAGCCTGTGATCATAAGAGTTATTGCCTTCATTTACAACAAAACCTTCTTGTCTTTAATGGTCACTTGACTGATAGAGAGAAAAAAAACTTTTCCCCCTTTGCTATATTTCCATGAAAACAAAAACATGCTTGTTTTGCTTGTTCTTGTTTTTCTCCATCATATAACAATTCACAGACTTTCTGCCCCACTCAGACTGAAAACAAATCTATGCTTTCTAGATGATCACCTAATCCATTTTTTTTAAAGTCCTCTTTATGAATTCTGGAGAATGTATGAGAGTGAACAGTGTGTAAGGAAAGGAGATTCATGCATTGAACTACTACTGAAAGACCTCAATCACACTAAGAAGAACACAATTAGCAAGCCATCTCTATCTGATCCCACACTCTTCGGCATAGCCTAGACAACAAGACACCTCATCGCACAATTAAAGTTTGGAAGAATTAGAGGAAGAGATTGAAAACTAGAACGAGACTGCTTAAGCTGACTATTTTCTACCATTCTATGCATAGGAATTCAGCAGCTTAAGGTCACAGTATGAAAAGTTTCTCTGTTGCACACAAAAAAGCATAAAACAAGTTTTTTAAACATGTATAGAATTGTGTATATTGTGGACACCTATCCTTCTCATTGATAAGACCAGAAACCTAGACTTGCAATTTAAGAGGAAAAATAACTGATTTATTGAAAAAATGGTGAAAGAAATAATAAAACAATATAGGTAATCCTTGAGTTATGACCACAACTGAGCACATATTTTTTGTTGCTAAGTGAGATAGTTGTTAAATTAATTTTGCCCCATTTTATGACCTTTCTTGCCACAGTTGTTAAGTGAATCAATGCAGTTGTTAAGTTAGTAACATGGTTGTTAAATGAATCTGGCTTCACCATTGACTTTGCTTGTCAGAAGGTCACAAAAGGTCATCACGTGACCTCAAGACACTGCAACCGTCATCAATAGGAGTCAGTTGCCAAGCATTTGAATTTTGATTGCATGATCATGGGGATGCTGCAATGGTGATAAATGTGAAAAATTGTCATAAGTCACTTTTTTTCAGTGTTGTAACTTCAAACGGTCACTAAATGAACTGTTGTAAGTTAAAAATTACCTATACTTACTGCACTGACATATACATACAAGATACCTTTTGAGGGCAGATGTGGCTGATGGACTCATTGTGTTATTGTTAACCAACAGTGACCATGAGAGAATCTGAGTCTGAAAGGAAGAGCAACAGCTGGAAAGGGCTGCTATTTTTAATGAGCTGCTATCAAAGTCTTCAATGAGTAGTTTTTAAAAATGTAAAAGATGTAAAAGAAATGCTGTATTTTAGAAGAACAAAGTGGCATGATCTGCAAAAAAGGACTCCCTTGTGCCCTGTTACAAAGTAATGAACTCATTCCCCTAGTTTTCCACTTTCCAAGCAAAAAAAAAAAAAAAGAATCACACTAAGAAGCATACAATTGGCAAACAATGCACATTTGGAGGGAAAATATAGAAAATAAATGTGCAAATTAGGATATTGTATTATGTTTTGAAAAAAAAATAATAATCCAAAAATATTTTTGGAAGGGTGACCACAAAATTATAAATCTTAAGAAATGTTGGATACCAAGCTATGCCAATTAAGGAAATTATTAATTGAGAATGTGGGTTTCTGATTAACTGATTAACAGAACGGCATAATAGAAGAAAAACAGTAATATCAATTGGAATTAAGTTGATCCAAGTATCTTAGTCTGGCATATAGTATCCAGTTTGGTCTGCAGTGTAAAATTAGAAAGTGTTTTTTTTCTGAGAGGAACTATAAAATGACCTTTCTACAGTGAAGTAGAATACTACCTCAGAAAACACTGATTCATGGGACTTATAGATAAAAATCAAATTATGTCGAGTAATCATTCTATTATCTCCCACTGACTATCTCACTGTATTCTAATGTAGTGTTATTTCCATCTCAAAAGCAAACCTTGAATTGTTTAAAGTAGTTCAGTTTTGATGCTTATTAAGGGATATTATATCTTCAAAGTTGGCAGGCTTTCTTATCTCAGGGGAAAAAAAGATTTTGTTTCTACTTGTATGTTATGTATCTGTAAAATGATAATGAAGATGATGGTAACAACGACAACCCAATTTCATTTTGTAGTCTGTGTTACTATTTTCCAAAATCCACTACCTAAGCCAAAGCATATTTATGCATTTGTTTTATTTAAAAGATTTATATAGCTGCCTTTCTTAGAAGAAAAACTCTGGGCAGCTTGCCCAGAGTATAAAAAGTGACTTAATTTCCTTTCAGTTTCTGAGCCCTGTTAACCTTTTTCTTCTTTTAGAGAGAATTTGACTTAAGTTTGAATTTCATGGTTTTAGAGCAGAAATATATGAAACCTCCCAAGGATCTTTGATTACCTTATTCACAAGGTATTTGGCTTTATTCCATACCTCAAGAGGAATCTGTATATTCACTTTGAAAGTTGGTTTATCTTCAGAGATAATTTAGAGAGGTGAAATTCTCACAGAAAATCTTTCTGCTTGTCCCAAGAAACAAACACAAAAATCCTTGAAAAATCCTTGACCATTTCTTGCAACCAGCATAGAAAATGTTGAATTGGATAGTCCAATAATAACACTGTAGCTTTCTATTAAAAGCAGAAGTAGATTTAGCCAGATGTGAGACCCTTTTTGTAAAAGTGGGCAATAAGGAACATTGGGATTTCTGCTAACCTCCCATCTATGTGTGGCAGTAGCCTACCTGAGTTCCTTGAACCCATGGCTGAGTTGGTTGTGAAGTTCTACAGATTGATGGTTCTGGGGGATTTCAACTTGCCTTCATTGAGCCCAGAATATAAAGTAGCTCAGGAGTTTATAGTCACCATGGCAACTTTGGACCCATCCAATTTATTAAGGTTCCACTTCACAGTTGGTTATGTGTGTGTCACACATTAGATCTGGTTTTTGTCTCAGAGCAGTAGCACAATGAACCGGAGTGGGAGATGTCAACCTCAGTCCCTTGATATAGATAGATTGGTCCTTTCCAAGCCTCTAATGGACCCAGTAATGTTTCAGGTGGAACAGTGTCAATGGAAGAAGATGAAGGACAAAACTGATTAGGCATTGGTGGCAAAGCATGTTTACTTCTCCATTCTTAATGCATCTGCAGATAGCTAGTCAGCAGCTCTGTTTTTGGGTGACCAGATAAGAACATCTGGGATAGCTCTCTCAGAGCCACTGTAAGGAATATTCTCAGCATCTGTAAAACAAAGTTACTCATATTTGAATTGGACTCTGGCTATGAAAATGACCAAGGCACATCTAGACTCAGTTCTGTGGAAGACATTCGAGCCAGTTGATCCTAATGAAGTAATCAGGGATTTGTTGCAGTAAGCTCTGTCACCTGTATTACCCATTTTTATGTGTTTGGGTCAAAATTGTGATTAATTGCAGAGGATGATACCATCTGCCTTGAAGGAGGTATCATATCATATGCCCCCTTCTCAACAGGCCATTCTTATACCCAACAGTATTGTATAACTTGCATCCAGTCTCCAGCACACTGTTGTTGAGAATTAGAGTCTCAGTGTCAACCTCCAGCTCAAGCGTCCAAGCACCAATGGATGAATCAGAGTATCCAGACTCTTTTCAGTCAGGGTTTGGGCCAGGTTACATAATTGAGATGACATTAGTCCACATGTGGATGACTTCTGGAGAGCTTGGGATGGTGGTGGCATCCCAAGAGAGATTGATGACCATTCTGAATCTCTTGGTGGTCTTCTATAATATCAATTAAGATATCTTTTTGAATTAGCTTCAGGGGTCAGGACTAATAAGCCACTGTTTTGCAGTGGTTTTCCTTCTTTCATGACTATTTTCAGTTGATGTTGATAGGAGTGAGATGTCCAGCCTAGGGCCGTTATGTGTGGTGTCTTAAGGCTCAGGTAAGTCACAATTCCCATTTAACTTCATGAAATCACATTTGGTGGCATGGGATGCAATATTAACAATATGTGATAGACAGGTGATACCATCTGCTTTTTTAGAGCCTGGAGACTGTGCAGTCCTGGATAGGAAAATATCAAAGCAAGACAAAGTGGCTGTTGGGGTTTTGGCCCCCAGAATCTCATGAGTTGTTTTCTATCTCTGCTCACAATATTTAAAGAACTTAAGAATTTACAGGCACAGGAATATTCATTTAGAACAGGATGGTCAAGCTGCCAGCCCACATCCACCCATTGCCGGCAATAGCAAAAAAGTTGTGATATGTTGTGACATGTCACGTGACATTGCAAGTTTGACACCCCTGATTTAGAACATGAAACATTTTTTTGCTCATGCACAATGGATAACTGAGAAAACCAAAAGATATTACAAAGAAATCTAGGAGCTTTCAAAAAATAGACTGGACAATCATAGGGCCTCCTATAACCAGGGGGGTGGATTGAATGGGGTAGCATTCCCCTGATCAGAGTTTATATGTGATTTGGGAGTATTCCCTGACTCATGGGTTCAGATGAAAGAGCAGGTTGCAAAAGTGGTCATTTCACAAATCCATCTTGTGCTCAGTCTACATGGGGTTACTTTCAAAGACCACCCAGAAGCTCAAATGATACAGAATGTAGTGTTCCTGCAGTTCGGGGCACATTAGGATTTGGCCAAGTTACACTACTGTTCTACTAATCTCCAATTTCTTTCTGGATACAATTCAAGGAGCAGATTTTCACCTTTAAATCCCTGAATGGTATGAGGCCAGGTTATTTGAAGCCAATCTCTTACAATATCTGCCCATTGCATAAAGTTGTATAGGGTGGCTGTTCCCTTAAAGTTTGTCATCTTGGAGGATACTTTCTCTGTAGCCGCCCTTCTCCTTTGGAGCAGACTACTACCTAAAGTCTGGGGAGGCCCTACACTTTTAGTCTTCCAGAAAACCATGAAGATCTGTCCCTGCTGCTAAGCTTTAGTCTAGGATGGAGATGAACCAGTATATATAGAGAGTTGATTGTACTGTGTTGAGAATTCCTATGAATAATATGGTTGTTTTTATTCATTTAATGGCTTTGTTGTGAACTGCCTAGAATTATTTACACACACACAGAGACAAACACACACACACATTTTGAATGGGATTTGTTTGCAGTTTTCTTCAGCATGGACATTTTTTGTGAAAAAAGCATCACTAAACTTAGAGCAATACAACTCTAAGAAAGCTGTGTACTGATTTGTGAGAATAGAAAACAAAAAGGCAAACTTTCTCCCACATGCCAAATAAATATGCCCCAACAGCCTGACCCTATATATCAGTTACTGCTCTTAAATGTTTTATGCATAGAACAGTAGCCAAAGAAGTACCACACTGAACCATTTTAAACACAACAGTTCTGCTGTTTAGAGAATTTGCAGTTCTACAGCCATCCAGCAGAGGGGGAAGAAACACTATACTGTGGGAAATAATTTGCATACATATTACATTGTAAATGGATAAGTGAAAGAAATAGACAGAAGAAAAAACATGCCAGAAGCAATGTAGTTAATAGTCTTATTTGACTCATATAGGAATAGGATTTGGCGGAATCTCTGTGCAAATAGGAAAGAGAGAACAGAAAAGGAATGGGTAGGCATGAGAAAGCTTCAAGACATGATATGTGTATCGTGAAACTGTAGAAGAGCGTTAACACTTAGGAATCAGCATAAATCACTATGGAACTTTAAAAAATCCAATTTTCATAGCTTTGGGCAAGTTGGCTCTTTTATTTTATTTATTGGTTCCTTCCACTGAAATGTTTAAATTCCTCAATGAATTTATAGCAATAGCAATAGCACTTAGACTTATATACCACTTCACAGTGCTTTACAGCCCTTTCTAAGCAGTTTGCAGAGTCAGCACATTGCCTCCAATAATCTGAGTCCTTATTTTACCAACCTTAGAAAGATGGAAGGCTGAGTCAGCCTTGACCTGGAGAGGATCGAACCCCTGGCAGTCAGCAGAATTAGCCTTTAATATTGCATTCTAACTACTGTGCCACTACAGTTTCTATTATATTTATATAATTTATATTGAACATTATATCCTTTCAAAGCTGAGGAGTACAGAAAGTCATTTTTTAAGTATAAATCCTATTGCATTAATTCAGAATTCAAATCTGGCTTCTTATCTTCTTTCTCTTACTTTCTGTGGACTGTTTCTCTTTGTAACATATGGTCTCTACACCCTGCATTTAATAGATCAAATTAGTAATCCATTCAAAAATAATAGCAACAATTATCACAAAAATTTAACAAAAATTTTCTTAAAAGGAATCCATTTTAAATTTTGTTGACCTTAAAGTGTAAATTTAAAGCAAAATTTTGCTTACAGTAATAGAAACCACAGAGTGTGATGTACTTATTAGTTTCTTGTATCTAATTTTAGAAATAATATCTCAGAAGCTTTGAAATCTTTCCCAAATTAAGTCAAAAAGTTCCCATCATCACTTAAATAAGATGAAGGTAGGTTAAAAATGACTAGGTGGGCTAAAACATGAGGAATGGTTACAGGATTTGAGTATATCCAGTTTAATGAAAAGAAGTAATAGGGGTTATATGATAGTAGTGTACCAATACCGTGTTTTCCCCAAAATAAGACTCATCCCAAAAATAAGCCTGAGCCTGATTTTTTGGGTGGTGGGCCTAATAAAGGCCCTATCCCAAAAGTAAGCCTGGGGATGTGAGCATGGTCAGTACAAGTGGTGCCGAGTGTGTGGGGCCTGATGGTGTCTGGTAGTAGCCGCAGCCCACTGACCCTTGGTGCAGAGCAGGTAAATCCGCACGTGGAGGCAGAGTCAAGGGGAGTGCTTATGGGGCACTTGGGCATGAAGCAATTCACTCAATTCCCAAGTGCCCCAGAAGCACCCAAACACTTTCCCCCCAAACAGAGAACTGATGGAGACTGGAATCTATGTCTGCTTCAAAGTGCCCCATTCGCAAGCAGACAGAACTTGGGAACGAAGCAATTTGCTTGGTTTCCAAGTGCCCCATAGGCACCCAAACACTTTCCCCCCCCCCCGAACGGAGATCAAAGCCTTTGGAAAGGAAAAAATAAACTTGGGCAAGAATTAACAGCTTTCACTCCCTGCCTCGTTTTATGTGTATATGTGTATGTGTGAACTATATGTTTTGAAATGTTCACCCTTTAAACTGTTGTTAGAGTTAAATATCCTCCTGCTGCAGAATGCCAGTGAAGAAGAAAGAAGATCTAGTGTCCAGAAGATATTATGAAATAGCGGTTGGTGGTTTGGATAAAGATTGCCTTTCTACTTATAGTAGCTCTTTGAACTAATTCTTGTTTGTCCATTAATTCATCTCATGGGCTGAATTAAAGCTACTGAAATGCATTTCAAAATAATTCACTCACATGCACACAAGAGCCACAAACATTGAAAGCTATCATGCTAAATCAAATAATTAAGACTCTAAGCTCAATATTATTGATTCACAGAGCATTTTCAAAAAATCCAAGCAGAATATTTCAGTTCTGTCTGGAGATGCCAGGGTTTGAAGAAGGGACCTCTGCAAAGAAGTATAGCGCATGTTTTTTTCTGCATTATAGACCTTCTAGCCACATCTATATCACTTCTAATTATTCTTGTATTCTATTTTAGAAACCAATCCATACTATGATGATCCATGTCTGTACTCCAACTACAGAAGCAAAAGTAGAACAGTTCTATGGTAACTACCAATATTTTTTTATGACTCAAAACCAAAAGCATGGGAGACATTAAAACAACATAGATTAATGGGAATATGCTGGAGTGATGGGATAATAACTGTTTGTATACATTTATTGGTTTTCTGTTGTATGTTATTCCAAGTCATGTTTCTGTGAGATGCATGTGTATGCATCTCAAATATAAATTGTATTTGTAATATATAAATATGTTAAATAAATAAACGAATGAATGATTCACCTTGGTTTACAAAATGAATGAAATGACAATTAATAGAATTTTACCCCCTGCCCTAAGTCTACAACAAATGCCTCCTTCCAACAACATAGATGAAGCAAACTAAAATATTTCAAACTACAAAAAGTAAACAAAAGCAAATGGATGTGTGTTAATATTGAAAAAAAGAGACATTCAAACCTTTATCCAACTAAATATGAGTTCAATAGAAGACCAAGAAGAGACAAATTATTCCTAATATGTAATGCTGTGATACTGAGTATAACAATTAAATGGGACAATTACAGAAATCAAAGTGTGCAAAAATGGGCACACTAAAATATAAATAAGGCAAACATTTACTTGAGGAAAAAAGATATGAAACAACAATGATGTAAATATACTGTAGAAGAATTGTAGAAAAGATTCCTGAATAAATGATACATATGAATTCTTAAATCAAAAGTTGTCATCCTAGAAAAGGCCTGAGTCATGAAGAGTCATCAACTTAATGTTGACTCAATCAGCCAATGAAAGGCAGTTCTATAGGATGCTCAGAATACTGAACAATTGTACTTATCTCACATGCTAGAAAATTAATGCTCAAGATCTTGAATTTAACTACAGTTATTAATGGAATAAGAACTGCAAAATGTACAAGCTGGATTCAAAAGAGGCACAAGAACCATATTTCACATTGGTAATACTCAGTGGATAATATTAAAGTAAAACATTTCAAAAAGTTATGCATTTTTGCTTTATTAATTTTAGAAATATTTTGTATATCAATGTACCAGACCATCTCATCTAACTATTTAGAAATTTGTATATCTATAAAGTAGTAGGTAGAACAGAATATTGAATACTTAAACATAGCTAACAACTAAAATTAAGGAATTGGTATGTCATACTTATTGTATTATTCTTTATTTTAAGTGATATATAGAATGCATTGTGAGAAATGCTGGATTAGAAGAAATAGAAATTGAAGTTAAAATTGCTAGGAAAAGCATCATCAATTAATTAATTTAATTAACAGGAAGCAAGAAAGATTTAAGAAATCTCTTGTTGAAAGTGAAAGGCAAAATCCAAGTCAGTCTTTTAATATTCAAAAAACAAACAAACAAGCAAACAAACAAACAAAAAACCCACCACCTAAGACGAGGGGATAGATGGGGAACTCATCAAATTTGCGGATGACACCAAGCTGACAGGAATAGCCAACACTCCAGAAGACAGGCTTAAGATACAGGAGGACCTGGACAGACTTGAACACCAGGCGCTATCTAACAAAATGAAATTCAATGGTGAAAAAAGTAAAGTGCTACATTTAGGCAAGAAAAACCAAATGTACAGGTATAGTATAGGGGGTACCTTGCTCAATAGTAGTAACTGTGACCGGGATCTCGGAGTCCTAGTAGACAATCACTTAAATATGAGCCAGCAGTGTGCTGCAGCTGCCAAAAAAGCCAACACAGTGCTAGGCTGCATTAACAGAGGGATAGAATCAAGATCACGTGAAGTATTAATACCACTTTACAATGCCTTGGTAAGGCCACACGTGGAATACTGCATCCAGTTTTGGTCACCACAATGTAAAAAAGATGCTGAGACTCTAGAAAGAGTAGAGAGAAGAGCAACAAAGATGATTAGGGGACTG
The DNA here is from genome assembly GCF_016545835.1 of Crotalus tigris. Taxonomy (NCBI): domain Eukaryota; kingdom Metazoa; phylum Chordata; class Lepidosauria; order Squamata; family Viperidae; genus Crotalus; species Crotalus tigris. The sequence goes on from NW_024096667.1 coordinate 1,196,853, forward strand.
GAAGCTAAAACATAAGGAACAGTTTCTGGAATTGGGTATGTCTAGTTTAACAAAGAGAAGGACGAGGGGAGACATGATAGCAGTGTTCCAATATCTCAGGGGCTGCCACAGGGAAGAAGGAGTCAAGCTATTTTCCAAGGCGCCTAAAGGCAGGACGAGAAGCAATGGATGGAAACTGATCAAGGAGAGAAGCAACTTAGAACTAAGGAGAAACTTCCTGACAGTTAGAATAATTAACCAGTGGAACAACCTGCCTCCAGAAGTGGTGAATGCTCCAACACTGGAGGTTTTTAAGAAGAGACTGGACAGCCATTTGTCTGAAATGGTGTAGGGTTCCTGCCTGAGCAGGGGGTTGACCTCCAAGGTCCCTTCCAACATGATGATGATGATGATGATGATGATGACGATGATGTCAGCAAGTCATGCAATTCCAATGAAAATATGTGGAGAAGACTCTAAAGCATATTAGAAATTTATTTTCTGATAGTCAGCTCTTCACAGGAATGGAAACTACCAATATGTCAATGAAATGACATTTGGGAGAAAGACTATGGGCCCTTCCAGACAGTAACATTAGTATATGTTTCTCCTATCCATGAATTAAGAAGAAAGTACTATATCTCAACATCACTTGTGCTACTCCCACAGTTTACTATTATGGTGTCTTTGCAGAGCTGTTTCAGGGCAGCTATTACTTGATGCTCACCAGTCGTTCCTTTCCTTCCCATTCAGCATGATATACTAACAGAATAATCAGACATCCGTCATTGTCTTGAATGTGTGGCAGGTTAGGATTTCAACCGTTGTTGTTGTTGTTGTTATTATTATTATTATTATTATTATTATTATGGATCATCGCACAGTCAGCCAGATGTTCAGACTGGATTTGGCATTTTGTCTACCTATCGAGTCCTTACCCAGGACCTGGGATAGGCAGATGTGGATGTTTGATGGTATTACAGATATCGTCGCAGGATGGAAGCAGTTCCTAGTAAGGCCGCCTTTTGCAATTGACTAATAGCGAATTTGTCAATGCCAATGGTGTTCAAGTGGTGCTCCAGTTGTTTTGGGATTGCACCCAAGGAGCCTATGACTATTGGTACTACCCTTGCTTGCTTTTGCCACAGTCTTTCTATTTCTATTTGTAGGTCTTTGTATTTTGTTATCTTCTCCAGTTCTTTCTCTTCTATTCTGCTATCTCCAGGCACTGCCACGTCCACTATCCAGACTTTTTTGTCTTTCTTATCGACAATTGTTAAGTCTGGGGTGTTATGTTGCAGGTGCTTGTCTGTTTGAATTCTGAAGTCCCAGAGCAGTTTAATTTTATCATTTTCTATGACTTTCTCTATTTTATGATCCCACCAGTTTTTGCTTACAGGCAAATGATATTTTTTGCAGATCCCAATGCACCATTGTTGCTACTTTGTCATGCCGCTGCTTGTAGTCAGTCTGTGCAATCTTCTTGCAAGAGCTTACCAGGTGGTCCACTGTTTCTTCAGCTTCTTTGCATAGGTGGCACTTACTGTCTGTTGCTGTCTTCTCAATTTTGACTTTATATGTATTTGTCCTTAAGGCTTGGTCTTGTGCAGCCAGAATTAGTCCCTCGGTCTCTTTCTTCAATTTTCTTGCTCTTAGCCATTGCCAGGTCTTTTTATTATCTGCTTTCCCAGCTATTTTTTTAATGTATTGCCCATGTAGTGCTTTGTCTTCCCATGCCTCTATTCTGTTCTTCATTTGGTCTTTCTTGTAGGCCAGTTTGGTCTCTCCAGTAGTCAGTAAGCCTTCCTGATATACTAATTTCAGTGCATCTTCATCATTGTTCTTTTTTTTTTTTTTTTTATTAAAGAGTTTTATAAATTTTACAAAAAATAAGAAACAATACAAAAACAAAAAACAACATATACAAATAAAAAACAAACATTACCCAACAAAACCCCCCTTCCCCCACCCCTACCCAACCCCCCCCTTCCCCCCCCAGGACCTCCCAGAGCAGAATATAGGCTTAATTAAAGAAAAAGTTAAAAAAAATTATAAAAAAAGAATATAAAATAGAAAATATATATATATATATAAAGTTAAAAATTATGAAAAAACTATATAATATTTTTTATATCAAATTTAAATTGTATGAATTTTATCCATTTATCCCAAACAGCAAGAAATTTCTCTTGCGTTTGTCCCTTTAAGAAAGCCGAAATCTTTGCCATTTCCGCCAAATGAGACACTTTAAGAAACCATTCCTGCAATGTAGGCAAAGATTCCTTCTTCCAATATTGTCCTACTAACAGCCTCGCAGCTGTTATCAAGTTTAACATCAATATAACCTCCTTTGTGTCACAATCAGTAACTATACCTAACAAAAATAATTGTGGAGTAAATTTTACCCTCCTTTTAAAAATTCTCTGGATATTCCACCATATCTTAATCCAGAATGCTTTTATCTCTCTGCACGACCACCAAATATGATAATAAGTAGCATCCATACAACCACATCTCCAACATTTAGGTTGTAAGTCAGGGTACATAAAAGACATTTTTTGTGGATCAAGGTGCCATCTATAAAACATTTTATAAAAATTCTCCCTTAAGTTCTGTGCTTGTGTAAATTTGACATTTCTCACCCAAATAATTTCCCAGGTGTCCAATGGAACTGGCTCACCAAAATTCTGCGCCCATCTAATCATACAATCTTTAATTAGTTCCGTTTCTGAATCCAATTCAACTAAAACCCCATAGATCCTCTTAATGTGGGTTTGTCTTTGATCCTTCACTTGCTTAATAAGATTTTCATCTTCTCTGTAAAAACCCACCTTACAGTCCATCTTCCATCTATCTAATAATTGCCTATATTGGAACCAAGAATAAATAATATTTTCTTGTGCTAACTCTTCCCGTAATTTTAACTGCCAGTTTTGTCCATCCCATTTAAGTAACTGTCTATAGGACACCATATCCATTTTAACCCCTCTTTTTATTCCTTCTATTGCATGCCAAGGTACGGCCCATAATGGTACTTTGAAATCACTTTTGTAATATTTTCTCCAAACCCTAAGTAAAGAAATTCTTAAGATATGAGATTTAAAAGCCCAATCCATTTTTTTATTAAATATTAAATAGGCATGCCACCCAAAAAGTAAATTCCATCCCTCTAAGTGAAGTATATCAGAATTTGTCAAATTTACCCAGTCACTAACTAATGTTAAAACCACCGCATCATAATATAATTTCAAATTCGGCACCTTGAGTCCTCCCCTCTCACGGAAATCTTGCATAATTTTAAATTTAACCCTTGGCTTTTTCCCTGCCCAAATAAATTTATTAAGGCCTTTCTGCAACTCAGTTAAATTGATCTCATTCTTCAAAATCGGTATCATTTGGAACAAAAAGAGAAACTTGGGTAGAATATTCATTTTTATCACTGCAATTCTTCCCATGAGGGATAATTGCAACTTTTCCCAATTCTTCAAGTCTCTCTGTACCCTAACCCACAACCTTTCATAATTATTTTTAAATAATTTTGCATTAGAAACAGATAGCATCACCCCCAAATATTTTACCTTATTAACAATTTCAAAACCCGTCAAGTTAACCAAAGTCTGCTTCTCCCGACTAGTCATATTTTTAGGTAAAATTTTTGTCTTATTAACATTAATCTTAAAACCCGAAACCAAACCATAATTATGAATCAGCTGTAATAATTTTACTACAGAATAAGTAGGTTGCGACAAAGTGATAACCAAGTCATCCGCAAAAGCTCTTAACTTATACTCTTTTTTATTAACTTCTATTCCTTTAATTTCCTGCGACTCTCGAATTTTGATCAACAGTATTTCCAGTGTTAAGACAAACAGCAACGGTGATAATGGGCAGCCCTGTCTAGTACCTTTCTCTATTGTAAAAACCTCTGACAAACCTCCATTAACGATAAGTTGTGCCGTTTGTTTTTGATATATTACCATAAGAGCTTGCAATATCTTTTCACCAAAATTCATCTCTTCCATTACTCTTAACATAAAATGCCAATTCAATTGATCAAAAGCTTTTTCAGCATCTAAAAATATCAGCCCTGCAGGAACTTGGTTGTTTTTATCTAAATATTCTAATAAATTAATAATTTGTCTGACATTATTTTTCATGTACCTTCCAGTTATGAACCCAGATTGATCTTTATGCACAAGGTGGTGCACAACCCTCATAAGCCTATTTACTAAGATTTTTACAAATATCTTGTAATCCACATTTAAAAGAGATATAGGCCTATAATTCTTAGGTAAAGTGAGATCTTGATCTTCCTTTGGAATCAATGATATAAAATCAGTACGCCATGAGGGAGGAATCTCTTGACCCTGTAAAATGCCATTAAAAAGATCGCCTAATGGTTGAGTCATCTCCTCCAGTAAGGCTTTATAATAAACAGCTGTTAACCCATCCGTACCCGGTGCTTTCCCTGGTTTCAATTGTTGAATTGCTAGCGAAATTTCCTCCTTAGTAATTAAACCATTAACTTCATGTTTCTGATCCTCTGTCAATTTAGGGAAACTAACCTCACTTAAGTATTTATTTATCTCTAAAATTTGCACATTAGTAGATTTATATAATTTTTGATAATAATCCAAAAAAGATTTCTTAATCAATTCCTTTTGAGAAACTAATTTACCCTTGTAATTTATTTTATCTATTGTTCTCTGTCTCTGTTTCTTTCTCAACTGATAAGCCAACCATCTCCCTGGCTTGTTAGCATTACAAAATGTGTTTTGTTTCATAAACAATAAATTGGTTGCAGCTTGATCTGCTAACAACATATTAAATTGTGTTCTTAACAACTTTAAAGATTCTTTAATACTTTCATCAGAAGGATTTAAAATCAAAGACTTTTCTTTTAATTTAATTTCATCTTCCAATTCTTTACGTTTCTGAATCTGTTTTTGCTTATAACAGTTATTCATTTTTATCAAAATCCCACGCATAAATGCTTTCCCTGCATCCCATACCATTGACATTGAAGTCCCCTTATACATATTCAAAACAAAGTAATCCTTTAAACACTCCTTTAGTTTCTGAACATTTTTTTCTTGTCTAAATAAATTCTCATTCACCCTCCAGGATCTTCTCTCCTCTTTTTCTTGAGTCAACTCCATCCAAACTGGACTATGATCCGTCAAAGACCTAGGGAAAATCTTGACATTCTTTACTCTATTATATAAGTCCGTTGTAATCAAAAAGAAGTCAATTCTTGAGAAGGATTGGTGTCTATCTGAAAAGAAGGTAAAGTCTTTCTCCTCTTGATTACATTCCCGCCAATAGTCCCGTAATTCCCAGTCCTCTTTCATATCAAAAAAGGCTTTAGGTAATTTTGCCTGCTTAAAAAGAGGAGAAGAACCTTTTTTGTCCCTTTGTACGTCTAAAACACCATTCCAATCCACCATTAATACCACAGATCTGTAGTCCAGCAGATTTATTTTTTCATGTAAGAGTCTATAAAATTGTTCCTGTTGCTGATTTGGTGCATATAGTCCCACTATAAGTACTTTCTTACCATATAAGCCCAATTCAACCATCACATATCTCCCTTGGGGGTCAGACTCCACCAGACAAACTGGTAGATTTTGCTTGACATAAATAACAACTCCCCCCTTCTTCCTGGGAGCAGAAGATACGAAGTGAGATCCCAGACGGGCATTAACTAAATATTTCTGATCCTTAAGTAAAATATGAGTTTCCTGTAAGCAAATAACATCATTATTACGTTGCTTCAAATAATAAAAGATTTTTTTCCTTTTCTGAGGAGAATTCAATCCATTAACATTCCAGGTCAAAAACTTTGCCATCTCCCTTGGCCCGCAGCCTGGAGAAGACACCTTGGAGATCTGAAATTGCAACATGTGTTGCATGACTCTTGGGTCTTGCTCCTCCCACCGGCGGTGATACATTTCCAGGAGAAATCTCTTTGGCCTCTTTCTTACGTTGCTCCTTCTCTTTACGTTTATAAGCTGCACGAGTCATTCTCTGCTCTTTAACCTCCGTCTGGCGTTGCCATTCAGCTTGCAGCATCCCAGCAGAAACCGAACTTAATGCCTCAGACTGCTGCTCCGCCTCTTTGCCACTCAGGGATTTCTGAACAGGTAAAATTGAGCCTGCACCTAGGACTGAAGTATAGAATTCTCTAGCTTTATCAACCGTATTCAATCTATAACGTGTCCCCGCATGGCTCAGAACAATACCCATCGGGATTTCCCATCTAAATGGTATCGATCTAGCTTTAAGTTCATTAGCTAAGAAAGCAAAATCTTTCCTGCTTCTTAAAATTTTTGATGGGATTTCCTTTAGTATAATGACATCTTGGGCAGCTATCTGAAATCTTTTATTATAAAAGGCTTATATGATCTCATTACGCAGAGACTTCTTCGTAAAATAAATCACCACATCTCTAGGCAAATTCTTCTGCTTAGCAATCCAAGAGTTAAGCCTGTACACTTTTTCAACTCTGCGTAATTCTTCTTTGTCCATGTCCAAAACCACAGCCAAATCAGTAAGAACCACCTCCATCAGATCTTGATTCATATCTTCCTTGAGGCCTCTAATCCTCAAAGCATATTCCATCTGCCTGTACTGAAACATCAAAATATCTTCTTGTGAAGTCTCCACCTTCCTTTCCACATCTTGAATTTTATCATCAAAGGAATCAACTTTATCTTCAACTTCCTCGAGTCTTGCATTCAGCTTAACCACCACTGTAGCCAAACCTGAGACTGCTGCAAGTATATCTTGTCGCAAAATATTATTGTTCTTTTCCAATTGATCCTTCATCCCACTTATCTCTTCTTTGAAGTCAGATTTAATTTCTGATTTAAGCTGTGTAGAAAGTTGCTTCATTTCCTCTCTCATTTGAGCTACAGCCTCTCCCATTATACCTCTAGCCTCTTGTGCTGAAAGTCCAGGCAAAGGAGGGGAGGGTGGTGGCTGTGCCGGTGGTGCATGTTTAAGTTGTTGTTGTGGTTGTGCAGTAGAAGCTATAGGAGAGGAAATCACCTTGGATGTTGTAGAAGGCGGCTGTCTCTTTGAAGCCATTTTAAATAACACAGTTCTCACTTCCCTTTCCCCCCCCAAAAAAAATGAGGGGGAAAGAGAGAAAAATTTTACTTTTAAAAGAGGCAGCAAAAACACTATAATCCTTGAAAATCCAGAGAAAAAAAACCAAAAAGAAAAAGAAAATCAAAAAAGAGGATTCAATACCAAAAGCAAAAGTAAAGTCCAGTCCTTAACAGGAGAAAGTGAAACAGGAGAAAGTGAAACAAAAGACAAGGAAAAAAAACTCCGTCACTTTCAAAACGCCATCTTAATTCCTTCTCCACAATAATAAAAAAAAAAGGAGAAATAGTCAGAACTAAATAAAAAAAAATAAACACCTAAATTATATAAGAAAAAATCCTTTAAACTGCTCTGTCTGTTTTTTAGGAATTACTCACCAACTCTCTATAAGCACGGAGATAGAAGCGGCAGTTTCTTTTGCTTCCTAGGAAGCAAAAACAGCTGGGAGGCGGAGACAGCAAGAGCTCCGAGGGAACACTCCTTTCACCCCCTCTAGGATTAAATCCAGAGAGGGTTCAGGGGTTCTACCTCTACTCTTGCACTCTCTGTCCCTTCCCTTTGCCCGGGAAGGGAGTTCCGAGCCGCGGACCAGCTGATGCACGCTGTGCTCCGCGGCTCTGACACTTTCCCAGCTGGACGGCTAAAAGATAGCCGCCATCGCTGTCGCTCCGTACCGGAAGTCCTTCATCATTGTTCTTCAGATATTCTTCCAAAGCCATTTTTTCTTCTTCAACCATCTGATGTACTTGTAGCATTCCACGCCCACCTATTTGCCTTGGTAGATAAAGCCTGTCAATCTCACTGCGTGGATGAAGAGCATGATTCATTGTCATTATTTTTCTGGTCTTCCTATCCATTGCTTTTAGTTCTGCTTGAGTCCAGTCCACTATTCCAGCTGTGTACTTAATGACTGGGATTGCCCAGGTGTTGATTGCCTTTATGATATTTCCTCTATTGAGTTTGGACTTTAAGATCTTCTTCACTCTCTTGATGTATTCACCTCTAATCTTTTTCTTGACTTCAGTGTGCTTGATGTTGTCAGCTTGAAGGATACCTAAGTATTTGTAGTAATCTTCCTCATCCAGACACTTAATGTTATTTTCGTGGGGCATCTTGATTTCTTCAGTTTTCACTACTTTTCCTTGTTTGATAGTAAGTGTGGCACATTTGTCCAAGCCAAACTCCATAACAATATCTTGGCGATATATACGGACAGTGTTGAGCAGCGATTCTATTTCAGATGATGTTTTTCCATACAGCTTCAGATCATCCATGTAAAGGAGATGGGATAGTCTGGTAGATGTTTTTGATGTTTGATAGCCATGTCCTGAGTTATTCAGTATTGTTAATATTTTTTGCAGATCTTTCAATGCACCATTGTTTCTACTTTGTCATCCGCTGCTTGTAGTCAGTCTGTGCAAACTTCTTGCAACAGCTTACCAGGTGGTCCACTGTTTCTTCAGCTTCTTTGCATAGGCGGCACTTACTGTCTGTTGCTGTCTTCTCAATTTTGACTTTATATGCATTTGTCTTCCTATCCATTGCTTTTAGTTCTGCTTGAGTCCAGTCCACTATTCCAGTTGTGTACCTAATGACTGGAATTGCCCAGGTGTTGATTGCCTTTATGATACTTCCTCCATTGAGTTTGGACTTTAATATCTTCTTCACTCTCTTGATGTATTCATCTCTAATCTTTTTCTTGACTTCAGTGTGCTTGATGTTGTCAGCTTGAAGGACACCCAAGTATTTGTAGTAATCTTCCTCATCCAGACTCTTAATGTTATTTTCGTGGGGCATCTTGATTCCTTCAGTTTTCACTACTTTTCCTTGTTTGATAGTAAGTGTGTTGCCCCTTTTGCTGGATTTTTCATTATTAGGTAGGTTTTCCCAGTTGTTAGCCACTTTTCAATTTCTCCTCCTTATAGTATATTGTTGAACTGCTTGGCAATGAGTGGGTGTATAACAGTTAGATGTTTCAACCAAAACCCATGCAGTTCATCTTCACCTGGTGCTGACCAATTTTTGATTTTCTTGCTCTTTTTTCTACCATTTTTGTTCTTATTACTAGTTCTTTCATTTCAACTTCTGTTTTATTTGCATCCACCTCTTTTAACCAAGCCGCATCCTTGTTGTATTTCTTTGGGTTATCCCATATCTGCTTCCAGAACTGCACTGTTTCTTCCTTGTCAGGTACTGACTGATTCCTTGCAGTTTCTCCATTGATGGATTGGTAGAAACGTTTCTGATTGGATTGAAATTGGAGGTTCTGCCTATAGTTTGCAATTCGAGCTTCATATCTACTGATTTTCCTGGCTATAGTTGATATTTGTTGCTTTATTATTTCCAGTGCTTCCTTGATTTCCTTGTTTCTAAGTGGTATTTCTTGATTAGGTATTCTTTGGTCTTCTTGTTCTTCAGCTTCTTTTCTTTCATCTGTTCCAGCTTGCTTGCATGTGATCTTAACTTGCTGATCTTATTTTCTAGTCTAACTTTCCATTTTTGTGGTTCACTGTTTGTTTGTTTTTCTTCTTTGTTGATTTTGCATCCCAGGTATTCAGTTATAACTGCAGCTGTGCTGTACATTGGTTTGTTTCTTGCAATGAATTGGTGCTTATACTTGATATTGCAGTATTTGCATCTTTTAATGCTTGTGCTAGCTGTTTCTTTGGAACAAGCTTCAATGCAGGCAGCCTTATTCTATTGTTTTTGTGCTGTTCTAAATTCTCAGTTATTCTTTGTTTCAATTCTTTTATTTCTTTAGTTAGAGAGTTTTGTTCTTCCTGAGGAAGAGGTGCCTGGTTTCCAAATGAGAGCAGTTGTATTTCTTTGTTGGATTCCTTCACTGCCAACTCCCCTTGGTTTGCCTCTACATTCTGAATTACTTCTGGTAAGGCTTTGATTTCTTTGCCCTGGGTAAACCTTTGCAGTTTGTCCAATTCTGTTTCTGTGAATACTTTATTTTGTATTATAAATCGGCGTTGATCTGCTAGTCTCTGTTCTGTTATTTCTGATTCTGGATGTTGTTCTTTCCAGAACTGATGCATTCGTTTTAGATATCCTCTTCTTGTTGGACTTGATCTGTAGTAACAGATCATTATTTCTTTGTTTTCAATCACTGTGTATCTGCGATGGGTAGACACCTTTTCTTCCAGTAGTTCTGCAGCTGCTGGCCTTGGTTGCTCAGCCAACAGCCCTGAGTCCTGTAACCCATTTTTCACCAGATATCCAGGAACTCCAATATCTAGCGCGGACCTTGTTAAGCCGGGCGACATCCGAGCCGGTATGGCATTCTGCAATTTACGTCTCACCATATTTTTTATGGGAGAGACACTCTTTGTCTGACTCCTCTGATGAGACCTGTCCAGTATGGTTGAACCTCTGGCATAGCTCTCATCTTCCTCAGAGTACACAAGCCCCACAACCACGTCAAGGTAGTGCCTCACAGGGGGATTTTTTATTATCATTATTATTTTTTATTTTATGATATTTTATTATTATTATTATTATTATTATTATTATTATTATTATTATTACTATTATTACTACTACTACTACTACTACTACTACTACTACTACTACTATTCATAGTCTAGGCCTGGTAAAAACTGAACAGTTCAAATCCTAACCAAAGATCTAAGAACTGTTATGATATCATTTGAATATATAGGCATTTCCAAGTAGGGTGGTTTTTTGCGAAGTCAGGATATTCAGATCTAATAAGTTTAAAATTTTCACGTATCTAGGCAAGTCTTTGGGTATTTCTCCAAGGGCTCCTATTACTATTGGTACAGCCATTGATTTCTTCCTTCACAACAGCTCAACTTTAATTTGCAAATCACAATATTTTATTATTATTATTTTATCCTTAATATTTATTACTTGCTGTGTACTGCTTCTGAGATTGTTAGGGTACAAAAATATTGGTTTTAAAAGCAGGTGTGCCCTTATCCTCCACTGAAAAATGATGGCTTATGCTAGTAATACCTTCTCTATGTACAGCATCCTTCTGTTTTGAACGTTGCTGCTTTGTTTTGACACAAAAAGCTCATTCTGTGGAGTAGGAATTTGGAAAATGTTTAGATTTGGAGTGCATTTTCTTTTTTTCCTCTCTTTCTCATTTCTAGGTATGTGCACTGTTGGCCCCCTGAAAACACCAAGAGGAACTTTTACAGTGAAAATAAAGAAACAAACATTGCAGATGTTTGGGTACAAAGTATCTGGATACAAAGTCAGTTTGCAAAAGTGTGGGATTGTGACCAAGCTTGATATTTATGAGCAAATGAATGGCCAAATGTCTCTTTGGCACTGGTGAGAGGTTTGTCTCCCTTTTTCTTGTATTGCAAATGCTTCTTAGGCTTGTGAAGAATAGATTTTAGTGGGACTTATTCCTCAATAAAAGTATACTTGAGATATGGTTCAGTAACTAAGAATATGCCTGTATCAGCAGAAGTGTCCCTGGGGACTGTAATTCTCTCTCTCTCTCTCTCTCTCTCTCTCTCTCTCTCTCTCTCTCTCTGTGTGTGTGTGTGTGTGTGTGTGTGTGTGTGTGTGTGTGTGTATTAAAATCCTGGTATTAACATATATGCAAAGGATGAGATCAAGTCAATGGCTTGGCTCTGGAAAGACAATCTTCATAACGTTTAGGTAACAACATATATGAAAACATCTATGAAATCCAGAGAGATTGATAGTCATGTCATAGAAACAGAAGATCAATATACTTATTTCAAACTATCGTTGTTTGTAAAAATTCTGCTTGAGTGATCAGACAAGCTGACTTGAAATATAAAACAGAGAAACCCGTTGTCCCAGTGCTGTTGTAATTCTGGATAGTCTTTTCTGAAGCCAATTTCTGCCACAAATCATTTTGATCAGGAATTCCACACTTTTGATTATTTGTGTGTGTGGGGGGGGGAGAGAGAGAGAGAGGGAGGGAGGGAGGGAGGGAGGGAGAGAGAGAGAGAGAAAGAGAGAGAGAGAGAGAGAGAGAGAGAGAGAGAGAGAGAGAGAGAGAGAGAGAGAGAGAGAGAGAGAGAGAGAAGATATCTGGCTGGTAAATATGCCATCCTCCTAGTGATTTGAAAGTATAAGTGTCCACATTTTCTCAAACCAAATTTTGAAATGACATGGAGGCACAGTAGCCAATGGCCAGGTAGACAAAGGGACTTTCTATGACTCATTTGCTGTGGCAGTTAGAATTGAGCTGATTGCTGTCCCTGACCACATATCATATGCCAATGTGTATCTGAAATACCCTAGTTTGTCTACATGGGAAGTTGTGTGTCACAAGCAGAAGGGGAATATCACTTCCTGATTTTAACAACTTAAGATAACTCTAAGCTGTGGAATCAGCAGCAAGCTGGGGATGAAATGGAAATAACATTATGAACAAAGATGGTTAGCAAGGTGTCTTTATTCTGTGGCAAACAGTGAATATGTCTGAGCTTTTTCACAAATCTAACGAAATATTAAAATGCAGACACATCACATATTGTAAAGGGTATTTTTTTCCCCAGGTGTACCATATGGCTGAGAAAGCTGGATCATCAAAAAACAAAAATACAAAGAATGAAAGAAAAAATGATGCTTTTGATTTGTTGGAGGCAATTGTTGAGAAAACTTTGCACTGCAAATAATTCAATACAAAATGAAGTAAAGCCAGCCTAATCATTGGAAGCACAAATACTGGAGCTGAAGGTGAAGGCGATCTCTGTGAGCTCCAGGATATATAATCTAGTATCTTAGACCCAAATGGCATTTTAGACTCTTGAAGCTTGGAAAACCACCTCTAAATATTTAAAAGTTTTATATACAAATCATCTATTTTAATTAAGGCACACAGTTCATTGTGCTGTTAAGTCTCATGCCCAATTATTAAACCGGTCTCATCAAGGCCATATAGTAAGAGAGTTACATTAAAGAAAGGCCAATCCAATATTTGAGAATGTTTTTCCCAGGTTCCTTGCTGTGGCTCAAATAAGGTGCTTCTTTGAGAAGCAGCAGCCATAAGAGTTAAATCTGGATTATTAACTTTTGTTTGCAATTATTGTATAGAACAGGGGTATCAAACTCAATTTCATTGAGGGCCACATCAGCATTGCGGTTGCCCTTGGGGGGGCGGGTGTGTGTGGCCAGGGTGGGTGCGGCCTACTGGGTGGGCGTGGATGGAATGGGTGTGTGGCATACTGGGTGGCCATGGCCAACTCTACATCATTTGTGTCAAGGGTGCCTGTGGGTGCCTGGGCAGGAGTGGGACAGATCTGAGGGTCTCTGGCAGAAAGGTGTAGGACCAGGGCAGAGCTCATCAAGCTGGATATGTGAAGTAGACGAGGGGCATTTGCTGGCCACTTCCAAGTGATGGTGCATTTCTTCATTCCTCACAAAGGGTGACACTTCCCCAGCATGCACCCAGGGGGTGGGGCTGATGCGGCAGGGGCTGGTTTCTCGCTGGTTCCAGATGGCCTTGTGGAGCTAAGACCAAATGCATTTCAGCATAGATGGCCACCATAAAATTGTACATTGGCTCCCGACTGGCCTGGGCCAGGGCCAAAGCAGCGGGGATGGTTCCCTCACTATTTCCAGGACGGCTTCCTGGGCCACATGAAACCAGTTTGTGGGCCACATCTGGCCCCCAGGCCTTGTTTTTGACATGTCTGGTATAGACCAATTGGATTGGCTCCTTTAATAATAGCATATGAAGTTAGTTTCTATTTTTGGAAAAGGACCACTTCTAGGAAATCACATTTTTATGGTTTTTCCTGGGATGTTCTTTTAACAACTAAATTTTGACCATTTTGAGCATGCCAGCTCAATTTTGAAACAAAAGATTCTAGATGAAGAAGGCCAAATGGATTATGCAGCTTGCCCTTGTGATATATTCAGTAACAACCAGTTTCCAAAATATAAATCAGTCAGTCATTAGGATAAGAAGATGGTTTAAAAATTCAGAAAAGATTTTACTCTGGCTAGTTTCTTAAAACATATAATAATAATGTTGGAAGGTACCTTAGAGGTCTTCCAGTCCAATCCCCCTCTCAAGCAGGAGACCCTATTCTGTGCAAAGGCTATCCAACCTCTTCTTCAAAACCACCAGTGTTAGAGCACACACAATTTCTTGAGGCAAGCCATTCTACTGATTAATTGTTCTCACCGTCAGAAAATTTCTCTTTGATTCTAGGTTGGATTTCTCTTTAATTAGGGACTAGAATACTTGAACGAGAAATATCAGAAAATTCCCTTTGCTAAACGAAAGTGCCCCTGTGATTCAGGTACAATAGAAACTACAATGTTTTGTTATACAAATATAATATATTTGTTAATATATTCTACATTACAGCTCTTTTTTCTCTTCCCTTCTTAAATTTTCAGGCATTCTGATTTATTCTACTTATATTATCTCTCCTTGTGCTGACAAAAGGGCACCCTGTTTCCCCAGGCAATACCATCTTCAATCTTTATCTGAAGCTGTAAGTGAATTATTCAATTAATTTATACCCTTTTTACATTATTTGTAAATCTATATAAAATCTGTACTGCTGCAATATATTTTAGTGCTTTTGGCCTTAACTAGGAAGAAGCCCAGGGATTAAGCTGACTTTTCTATCTTAATCAAGAAATTGGTTTGGACCTCTCCAATCATTTGGTTTATTTCCTTAGGTGAGATTTTTCTCACAGTCTATAGAGAAGCATTCCATTTCTACCAACAAATATCATGTGAAGAAGAACATGAGTGTTAAATCTATAAAAGTTGAATAAAGAGAGCTTACAGATTGAGAAGAAGGATTGTTGTTTTTTTAACTGAGTGTTGCATACATTGGTCAACCCTCTTTGAAGTCAACCTGGTGATCCACCAACAGCTTTTCCTACTCCAGCCAATCATGAAACTTCCATATCTACTTGCTGACAATAATGTATTGGTCTATAATTCTGAGAATTTTGATATTACCCTTCCTATATACAGGTGCTATAATTACAATAACCCAATATTTAGGAATTAACAAATCAATAACCACAATAGGATGTTAATCCAGTCTACATTCCTCTTTACCAGGTTCAGCAGAATCTAGTCACATCCTAGACTCTCCAAATGTTCAGTCAGGCAATCAAATCTACAACTTCAGCAGAAACAATTACTGGCCGTACAGATAGGTCTGTCAGTTAGATAAATGCCTGGTACATCCATCTTGCTGTATAGTTGCTTGAACTATCTTTTCCCATGTTCTGCAAGAATAAAATTGTTAAACAAGGATAATCAAACCATCAGATAGTAAGCACCACAAGAGGGACACAGGAGCCAAAATGAAACAAAATGGAAGAGATGGAGCTATGCTGCTTTCATGTCTTTCCTCTTCTTTTATTGCAGGAATTGTTTACACAGAATTTTTTATCTTAAGAGCTTTTAGGTGAAAAACATTCTGGATGGAATTTGTATAATCTACAATTAGGAATAAGAGGTTTTTTGCCAACTTGCATTTATTATTATTATTATTATTATTAATAATAATAATATTACTATTATTACTATTATTGATCATCGCACAGTCAGCCAGATATTCAGACTGGATTTGGCATTTTGTCTACCTATCGAGTCCTTACCCAGGACCTGGGATAGGCAGATGTGGATGTTTGATGGTATTACAGATATCGTCGCAGGATGGAAGCAGTTCCTAATAAGGCCGCCTTTTGCAATTGACTAATAGCGAATTTGTCAATGCCAATGGTGTTCAAGTGGTGCTCCAGTTGTTTTGGGATTGCACCCAAGAGCCTATGACTTGCTTGCTTTTGCCACAGTCTTTCTATTTCTATTTGTAGGTCTTTGTATTTTGTTATCTTCTCCAGTTCTTTCTCTTCTATTCTGCTGTCTCCAGGCACTGCCACGTCCACTATCCAGACTTTTTTGTCTTTCTTATCGACAATTATTAAGTCTGGGGTGTTATGTTGCAGGTGCTTGTCTGTTTGAATTCTGAAGTCCCAGAGCAGTTTAATTTTATCATTTTCTATGACTTTCTCTATTTCATGATCCCACCAGTTTTTGCTTACAGGCAAATGATATTTTTTGCAGATCTTCCAATGCACCATTGTTGCTACTTTGTCATGCCGCTGCTTGTAATCAGTCTGTGCAATCTTCTTGCAACAGCTTACCAAGTGGTCCACTGTTTCTTCAGCTTCTTTGCATAGGCGGCACTTACTGTCTGTTGCTGTCTTCTCAATTTTGACTTTGTATGCATTTGTCCTTAAGGCTTGGTCTTGTGCAGCCAGAATTAGTCCCTCGGTCTCTTTCTTCAATTTTCCTGCTCTTAGCCATTGCCAGGTTTTATTATTATCTGCTTTCCCAGCTATTTTTTTCATGTATTGGCCATGTAGTGCTTTGTCTTCCCATGCCTCTATTCTGTTCTTCATTTGGTCTTTCTTTAGGCCAGTTTGGTCTCTCCAGTAGTTAGTAAGCCTTCCTGATATACTAATTTCAGTGCATCTTCATCATTGTTCTTCAGATATTCTTCCAAAGCCATTTTTTCTTCTTCAACCATCTGATGTACTTGTAGCATTCCACGCCCACCTATTTGCCTTGGTAGATAAAGTCTATCAATGTCACTGCGTGGATGAAGGGCATGATTCATTGTCATTATTTTTCTGGTCTGCCTATCCATTGCTTTTAGTTCTGCTTGAGTCCAGTCCACTATTCCAGCTGTGTACCTAATAACTGGGATTGCCCAGGTGTTGATTGCCTTTATGGTATTTCCTCCATTGAGTTTGGATTTTAAGATCTTCTTCACTCTCTTGATGTATTCACCTCTAATCTTTTTCTTGACTTCATGTGCTTGATGTTGTCAGCTTGAAGGATACCCAAGTATTTGTAGTACTCTTCCTCATCCAGACTCTTAATGTTATTTTCGTGGGGCATCTTGATTCCTTCAGTTTTCATATTTTTCCTTGTTTGATAGTAAGTGTGGCACATTTGTCCAAGCCAAACTCCATTACAATATCTTGGCTATATATACGGACAGTGTTGAGCAGCGATTCTATTTCAGATGATGTTTTTCCATACAGCTTCAGATCATCCATGTAAAGGAGGTGGGATAGTCTAGCAGATGTTTTTGATGTTTGATAGCCATGTCCTGAGTTATTCAGTATTGTTGACAGAGGAAACAGTGCAATAACAAATAGTAATGGTGATAATGAATCTCCTTGAAATATTCCTCTCTTGATATTAACCTCTCCCAGCCTCTCACCATTGATCTGCAACTGTGTCTTCCATTGTGCCATCGATCTTTGCACAAATTTTCTGATGTTTCTACTGACTCCTGTTATTTCTAGGCACTTTATTATCCAATCATGTGGCAGAGAGTCAAATGCCTTTTTGTAGTCAATCCATGCCACATTCAGGTTGGTCTTCCTTCTCTTGCAGTTTTCCAAGATCATTTTGTCTATTAGGAGTTGATCTTTTGTTCCTCTGCTGTTGGGGCGGTTTCCTTTCTGCTCAGGTGGAAAGAGATTGTTTTCAACTAGATGCTGTTGCACTGCATCAGCTACTACACCAGTTAGTAATTTGAAAGTTGTTGGTAAGCAGGTAATTGGCCTGTAGTTACCTGGTGTTGCCCCTTTTGCTGGATTTTTCATTATTAGGTAGGTTTTCCCAGTTGTTAGCCACTTTTCAATTTCTCCTCCTTGTAGTATATTGTTGAACTGTTTGGCAATGAGTGGGTGTATAACAGTTAGATGTTTCAACCAAAACCCATGCAGTTCATCTTCACCTGGTGCTGACCAATTTTTGATTTTCTTTGCTCTTTTTTCTACCATTTTGTTGTTATTACTAGTTCTTTCATTTCAACTTCTGTTTTATTTGCATCCACCTCTTTTAACCAAGCCGCATCCTTGTTGTATTTCTTTGGGTTATCCCATATCTGCTTCCAGAACTGCACTGTTTCTTCCTTGTCAGGTACTGACTGATTCCTTGTAGTTTCTCCATTGATGGATTGGTAGAAACGTTTCTGATTGGATTGAAATTGGAGGTTCTGCCTATAGTTTGCAATTCGAGCTTCATATCTACTGATTTTCCTGGCTATAGCTGTTATTTGTTGCTTTATTATTTCCAGTGCTTCCTTGATCTTCCTTGTTTCTAAGTGGTATTTCTTGATTAGGTATTCTTTGGTCTTCTTGTTCTTCAGCTTCTTTTCTTTCATCTGTTCTAGCTTGCTTGCATGTGATCTTAACTTGCTGATCTTATTTTCTAGTCTAACCTTCCATTTTTCTGGTGCACTGTTTGTTTGTTTTTCTTTTTTGTTGATTTTGCATCCCAGGTATTCTGTTATAACTGCAGCTGTGCTGTACATTAGTTGGTTTGTTTCTTGCAGTGAATTGGTGCTTATACTTGATATTGCAGTATTTGCATCTTTTAATGCTTGTGCTAGCTGTTTCTTTGGAACAAGCTTCAATGCAGGTAGCCTTATTCTGTTGTTTTTGTGCTGTTCTAGATGCTCAGTTATTCTTTGTTTCAATTCTTTTATTTCTTTAGTTAGAGAGTTTTGTTCTTCCTGAGGAAGAGGTGCCTGGTTTCAAATGAGAACAGTTGTATATCTCTGCTGGATTCCTTCACTGCCAACTCCCCCTGGTTTGCCTCTACATTCTGAATTACTTCTGGTAAGGCTTTGATTTCTTTGCCCTGGGTAAACCTTTGCAGTTCGTCCAATTCTGTTTCTTGAATACTTTATTTCGTGTTATAAATCGGCGTTGATCTGCTAGTCTCTGTTCTGTTATTTCTGATTCTGGATGTTGTTCTTTCCAGAACTGGTGCATTCGTTTTAGATATCCTCTTCTTGTTGGACTTGATCTGTAGTAACAGATCATTATTTCTTTGTTTTCCATCACTGTGTATCTGCGACGGGTAAACACCTTTTCTTCCAGTAGTTCTGCAGCTGCTGGCCCTGGTTGCTCAGCCAACAGTCCTGAGTCCTGTAACCCATTTTTCACCAGATATCCAGGAACTCCAATATCTAGTGCGGACCTTGTTAACCCGGGCGACGTCCGAGCCGGTATGGCATTCTGAAATTTACGTCTCACCATATTTTTTATGGGAGAGACACTCTTTGTCTGACTCCTCTGATGAGACCTGTCCAGTATGGTTGAACCTCTGGCATAGCTCTCATCTTCCTCAGAGTACACAAGCCCCACAACCACGTCAAGGTAGTGCCTCACTGGGGGATTATTATTATTATTATCGATCATCGCACAGTCAGCCAGATGTTCAGACTGGATTTGGCATTTTGTCTACCTATCGAGTCCTTACCCAGGACCTGGGATAGGCAGATGTGGATGTTTGATGGTATTACAGATATCGTCGCAGGATGGAAGCAGTTCCTAATAAGGCTGCCTTTTGCAATTGACTAATAGCGAATTTGTCAATGCCAATGGTGTTCAAGTGGTGCTCCAGTTGTTTTGGGATTGCACCCAAGGAGCCTATCACTATTGGTACTACCCTTGCTTGCTTTTGCCACAGTCTTTCTATTTCTATTTGTAGGTCTTTGTATTTTGTTATCTTCTCCAGTTCTTTCTCTTCTATTCTGCTATCTCCAGGCACTGCCACGTCCACTATCCAGACTTTTTTGTCTTTCTTATCGACAATTGTTAAGTCTGGGGTGTTATGTTGCAGGTGCTTGTCTGTTTGAATTCTGAAGTCCCAGAGCAGTTTAATTTTATCATTTTCTATGACTTTCTCTATTTTATGATCCCACCAGTTTTTGCTTACAGGCAAATGATATTTTTTGCAGATCTTCCAATGCACCATTGTTGCTACTTTGTCATGCCGCTGCTTGTAATCAGTTTGTGCAATCTTCTTGCAACAGCTTACCAAGTGGTCCACTGTTTCTTCAGCTTCTTTGCATAGGCGGCACTTACTGTCTGTTGCTGTCTTCTCAATTTTGACTTTGTATGCATTTGTCCTTAAGGCTTGGTCTTGTGCAGCCAGAATTAGTCCCTCGGTCTCTTTCTTCAATTTTCCTGCTCTTAGCCATTGCCAGGTTTTATTATTATCTGCTTTCCCAGCTATTTTTTTCATGTATTGGCCATGTAGTGCTTTGTCTTCCCATGCCTCTATTCTGTTCTTCATTTGGTCTTTCTTGTAGGCCAGTTTGGTCTCTCCAGTAGTCAGTAAGCCTTCCTGATATACTAATTTCAGTGCATCTTCATCATTGTTCTTCAGATATTCTTCCAAAGCCATTTTTTCTTCTTCAACCATCTGATGAACTTGTAGCATTCCACGCCCACCTATTTGCCTTGGTAGATAAAGTCTATCAATGTCACTGCGTGGATGAAGGGCATGATTCATTGTTATTATTTTTCTGGTCTGCCTATCCATTGCTTTTAGTTCTGCTTGAGTCCAGTCCACTATTCCAGCTGTGTACCTAATGACAGGGATTGCCCAGGTGTTGATTGCCTTTATGGTATTTCCTCCATTGAGTTTGGATTTTAAGATCTTCTTCACTCTCTTGATGTATTCATCTCTAATCTTTTTCTTGACTTCAGTGTGCTTGATGTTGTCAGCTTGAAGGATACCCAAGTATTTGTAGTACTCTTCCTCATCCAGACTCTTAATGTTATTTTCGTGGGGCATCTTGATTCCTTCAGTTTTCACTATTTTTCCTTGTTTGATAGTAAGTGTGGCACATTTGTCCAAGCCAAACTCCATTACAATATCTTGGCTATATATACGGACAGTGTTGAGCAGCGATTCTATTTCAGATGATGTTTTTCCATACAGCTTCAGATCATCCATATAAAGGAGGTGGGATAGTCTGGCAGATGTTTTTGATGTTTGATAGCCATGTCCTGAGTTATTCAGTATTGTTGACAGAGGAAACAGTGCAATAACAAATAGTAATGGTGATAATGAATCTCCTTGAAATATTCCTCTCTTGATATTAACCTCTCCCAGCCTCTCACCATTGATCTGCAACTGTGTCTTCCATTGTGCCATCGATCTTTGCACAAATTTTCTGATGTTTCTACTGACTCCTGTTATTTCTAGGCACTTTATTATCCAATCATGTGGCAGAGAGTCAAATGCCTTTTTGTAGTCAATCCATGCTACATTCAGGTTGGTCTTCCTTCTCTTGCAGTTTTCCAAGATCATTTTGTCTATTAGGAGTTGATCTTTTGTTCCTCTGCTGTTGGGGCGGTTTCCTTTCTGCTCAGGTGGAAAGAGATTGTTTTCAACTAGATGCTGTTGCACTGCATCAGCTACTACACCAGTTAGTAATTTGAAAGTTGTTGGTAAGCAGGTAATTGGCCTGTAGTTACCTGGTGTTGCCCCTTTTGCTGGCTTGGTCTTGTGCAGCCAGAATTAGTCCCTCGGTCTCTTTCTTCAATTTTCCTGCTCTTAGCCATTGCCAGGTCTTGTTATTATCTGCTTTCCCAGCTATTTTTTAATGTATTGGCCATGTAGTGTATTATTATTATTATTATTATTATTATTATTATTATTATTATTATTATTATTATTATTATTATTATTAAAGTTCTCCTTAAGTTGGAGTTCTTAACATGGGGAAAATTTGAAGTTTCCTTTTTTCTCTCTCATCAAAAAACTCTACCTCTATACTCAAGTTATTCAGAATCTCCCAGAATCACTAGAAATTGAGCATATATTAATATTATTCTTGTTGTTGTTCTGCTGTGGAAAGAATCTCTCTTAATCTTCTGCCCATTCCTTTCCCAAAAGACCAGGCTTCTCCACTGACAGCCAATCCCCTTCTTCCCTTCTGGGTCTTGGATGAAGCCACCACCTGCAGACAAGCAGATCTCTGCTTCCTGTTCTTGAGTCTTAGATGGAGCTCTCACCCTTCTGAGTCATCATCTGGACTTTCCCCCCTTCCCTACTATTATTCAGTGTAAAAACTAATGAGGTATTCATATCAGGGATTAGGAGGGAATCCATGCTTGTTTGGTTCCCAGCCTTGTAGAACAATGCAAATGAATATGTGGCTTAGTAACTTGTTATATGTGCATTACTTGACAGTTGGTATAAGTTGGAAGGAGTTGCTACAATGAATGTGCAGGAAAATTATCTGTGTTGGAGTTCCTCATAGAGGCTTTTAGTACAATGCTGTCTTGCTCCTGCTGCAGGGATCTTTTTCCTCTAGTCCAGACATGTAAAACATAAGCGCCAAGGGGCCAGATGCAGCCCGCAAAGTGGTTTCGTGTGGCCCACGAAGCCATCCTGGAAACAGTGAGGGAACGGCCCCCTCTGCCTTGGCCCTGGCCCAGGCCAACCGGGAGCCAATGTACAATTTTGTGGTGGCCATCTATGCTGAAACACATTCAGTGTTAGCTCCACAAGGCTGTCTGGAAACAGTGAGGAACCAGCCCCTGCTGTGTTGGCCCCTCCCCCTGGGTGCATGCTGGGGAGATGTCACTTTTGTGAGGAATGAAGAAATTCACCATCGCCCCGAAGTGGCCAGCAAATGCCCCTTGCCTACTTCACATATCTGGCTTGATGGGCTCCGTGGGAGGGGTTTCAGCAGGCAGTGAGTCTCCTCCAATGGACCATGCCTTGGCACTTGCCCAGGTCCCACCCCATTCTACCAGAGACCCTCAGATCTGTCCCACTCCTGCCCAGGTCCCCACAGGCACCCTTGATGTGAATGATGTAGAGCTGGCCATGCCCACCCAATAGGCCATACCCACTCCATCCACATCCAGCCAGTAGGTCATACCCACTCTGGCCACACCCACCTGGCCCCCAAGGGCAACCGCAATGCTGATGTGGCCCTCAATGAAATTGAGTTTGACACTCCTGCTCTAGTCTTTTGAAACCCTACTGTATATGAGCATTGACTATGCTCTCTTCTGCTGGTAGTGTCCCTTATGTTCTTTGGCTTGTGTAAATGTGTAAGACATTCTTTCAAAGTATGGTTTAGGTTGCAAATAGAGACCAGAAGCTTCATGGGTGGCTGTGGTCCAATGCTTTGATTGCAAGTCCTCTCTCCCTCCAAAAGCTGAAAGTTGAAAAATAATTCTAATGAATCAGTGTTTAGTAACTCTTTTTTTCCCCTCTTTATGGTTTTTTTTTTCCATTTTGTGTGGGAAACCAAATGTTAACCACATTCCAAATGTGCCTGTGAAGACTGGAGATACCTATTTTATATTTTACTTTTTTTCTTGTTTAATGAAAAATAATTTCAGTGTTTTCACATTATCTGTAACTTAATGAAACTGGGGAAAAAGTTTAATTTCCTTGTAACATGATAAGGCAACATTTCCCAATGTGGAATCCTTTTTAAATAATAGACTAAATACAAAATACTAAATGCAAAAAAAATGTTCAAGCAGCAAAACCTATATCTTCCTAGGAGTTATAACTAAACACATCTAGAGAATATCAAGCTGAAAACAGCCGTATTAAAGTAGTTTAGCTTTTATACTTACATCCGTTCAGTGCAATGGGATGACATTTTACAAGCTGAAAAATGCAGTAAAGGAAAAATTAAAGTCAGACACACTACAATATACTTTATGATATTACGACATTGCTAACCTATACAGAAATATTTAATGTAATCCTATATTTTTCTTCACACAGAAATCATATATTAAAGTGGAAAAAAGTGTCACATTTTAATTTCATGGTATAGCTTAGATATGAAATTCAGATTTTTATCTACAGTGCTTGTGTGATTGTGGCATATACAATATCATATAAAATATAATATATACAAATACATGTAAAATATTTGAATGCCCTGGATCAGAAATATAATTATACTTTGACAGTAGGGCCCAGTACACTTTACAATACCATTACTTATATTTACAGCTGGGTTTTTATTGACAGTGAGTTTTATTTTTAATGAGTAACAATACTGCTTGATTAATTATAGGAAAGGGTTGCAAGCTTTATGCCTTCATGCTTTAACAATAACAATATTACTGCAATTATTGCTGTTAACATTAAATGTACTGATCTTCTGAGAACATCCATTATTAATAAAACTATTCAAGTAAGTTCATGTGAAGACATGTCAATATTTTTTAAATGCTACCTACCTTCCTATACAAACAATAGGATGAAGGAGGAGAAGATTTCATTCTTAATATAGTGATGTTATCTTCCATAATTCAGCATAATATCTGTTACCTCATCCAAATTTAATCTCAGATTTCTTCTGAATTACTGACTCCTACAACTCAGGATCCTATGAAATTGCTTCAAAATGAGTCAGAGCACTGTATAGACAATCCTAGGCTCTTTGAACAGAAGTCTTGGGGTCCTTTACAATGTTAGAATAATGTCTTTTTTAGATTGTGTTATATACTATACTGTATACTGACTTGACTGATTGATTAGCTTCAATCTTTATGCAGTTACAGTCCTGGAATTTTGAGCAGTTTAAAATAATCAAATGAAAATATATCACAGTACAACAACAGTAATAACAAATGGAAAATATTCAATTCAGTATACCTACACTCCAGAAATTGTACAACCTCCTGTCTCATCCTCACATGCTCACTGGAAGACTCATATTTTCATGATTCATTAAAGTGAATGTCATTATTCCATCTATCTGGTGTATACCATGCCAGAGTAAGGAGGCCATAATTAATACAGTGGAAACTTTTATGCATTTTACTATATATGTTATCAATATATACAACACAGTCCCAATGTTAACCCCTATGTCAGGTTTCCTCCCTTCCAGAGACCATTCCCGCTGGTTTTTCCTTTTTTCCTGCTTCCTCTCCTTCAGGAATGGGCTGGAATTTACTGTGAGGTTCTCAAGATGGCTTGACTCCACCTGGTAGTATAAGTCAAAGATCTATTGTTTCTCTGTTGGAGGAAGGACCTCTCTCAAGGTCTTCTGCTCAGACCTTCCCCAAAGAGTTTCTCCACTGACAGCCAATCCCCCCTTTCCCCTCTGGGGTCTTGGTTGAAGACACTGTCTGCAGATATCCAAATCCCTCATTTTTGTTTTTGGGCCCTTGATGGAGTTTTCATCCTTCTGGATCTTCATGAAGGCCACCTCTGGTCCTTCCTCCTCCCTTCCCAGATGCTGTTTACTATCTTCATAATTTGTTATACTTCTAGCATGGACAATAGTAATGTAGTGTTTCTGAAATGGATTGAATTACAACTGCTGGACTCTTGACCTGGCATTTTAGTAAATATTGTCCAACATGTCTGGTAATTTGGGGAAGGCTACATGAATGCTTCTTCTGTCAGCAAAACATTTCCAATCAGTTTTTCTTTAATTAAATATTTAAATAGGTATTTCGATTCACAGGTTCCTTCTTCTTTTCTAATTAGATGGAGGAAAAACAACAAAACCTTCTCTTAATATTTTCTCAAATAATTAAAAAAGATAAAAAAGTTTGCGAATCTATTAATGATAATCAATGGCTGTAGTTTTTCTAATAAACCAGTAGCCTACAAGCTCTTCACAGAGTTGTAATATACTATACAATAATTTATTACTATATTTCCCTACTTATAGCCTATAAACAAGTTCAATCTAATATTGGGGAGGGGGAAAGGCTATTGAGGTTTTCTATAAACAAATACTTTTCTCTGGAAAAAGAGAAGTTGGTACAAGATAATGGCTAACACTGAACATAATTGTCTCTTGCAGTTTGCTTTCTTGTATCTTAGATTTAGCTGTTCTAAAATGTGGAAAAATAATATGCCAAAATTAGAACAAGATTTTAAAAATAAATAGTTGATATGCAAAATAAATGAGAACAAACATGAGAGGATAGCATTTCCCACAATACCACAGTTGTGACAGATGAAGTAAACTTTTCCATGATATATCATTAAGAATCTAAGACAAACTTCCCCCACAACTCCTGCTATGCTGTCTCATCATGGCAGGGGGAAAATGCCTGGTTGGGTATTCCTGGGATGAGGGGAACAAAGATTGCAGGGAGTGTATGCCAAGAATATACCCTCCCAGGAAAATCTCCCAAGGCATGAAGTTCAATCTCAGCTAAAACAAGCACACTGTGCAACATTGATACAGGAAGATGCTGGAGGCAAATTTCCACTTTTGTAACAATAAAAAAGGCATCAATTCATATTGTGTGGGAAAAAACAATGGTAACACTCCTGTATTTTATCAAAAACATCATGTGAATAGACAACATGAAGTGATTAACAATACAGTGCCAGATGAAGTGCCCCTTGGGTTGGATAATACTCAATATGCTACTGAAGAAGAGCTGACAAGAACACAACCAGCAGCAAGATGAATGGACTTGGTTACACTGGCAATGGATGCACCATTGGAAGACCTGAAGGGACAGCATGGGAACAGGCCATCCTGGAGAATGTATATACAGTATATGTAGCGGCTAAAAATCTATACCAAGTTAATGGCACATAATCAGACAAGCTTTCTAGTGGAAGCAGTCAGATTTGGAACTTATTCCTCTCTCTTCCTGCCACCATTGTTTTGCTCCTCCATTACTCTTCCAAGCAGAAAGGTATTGCTTTTATAAAAATCAAAACCAAAAATAGAAATAATAGCATTTCAGGAGTTTGTATAGTCCAAATGACCCGTACCCACTCAGGCCAGGGACCATTGCAATAATTTATATATCTGGTCAAAAGATGTTTCTCATCTTTCTGAGTATTTCTAAATCAGAGCTAGCCAACTCACACTTCTATTAAAATAAGAATTCTAATTAGAATTCTAATTCTGGCAATTACAAATATTCCTAACAATATAATTGCCTTTTCTCTGCCCTAAAACAAGAAGATGTGCAAAAGAGACCTCATCATTTAACATTGAATTCTGTTAAAATAGATTGTTATTGGTCAAACCAAGGAGTGGGACATACTGCATTTCCATTCACTTCCTATCACGTTCCAATGAGGGGTATCTTTGCTCTTCAATCAAGGATAAAAGTGGAGAAATGATTAATTATTACCTGCTCATCAGATGTGTTTGAAAATGAAAAAGGATTAGGTTCTTTGTGCATTATTCGAGTGTGCTTAGGAATCAGTTAGAATTTCATATACCCCCAGATCCATCTTCATTTTGTGTGGAGAAAGGAAAAAAAAAGATGAAATGAAATTGAAGTGAGATGGAAATCCTTCTTATTTCTTCCATCAAGCTCTAATGTATGTAGGAGAATGCAACCTTGATTTTACAGCAGTCCCATTAATATTATTAGATCTCTATTGCTACCAATATTATTCACCCACAGCTCAGATTTTTGTTCAAATATAGGTTGTATAGGCATTTGTTCTATGAACCAAAAATAATTTGGTCATGATTAAAATTTAATATTTAGGTGATTGGGTTTCCATACTGATGGATCAGTCAGCAGAAGTGACAAGGACATTTATTAATAAGTCCGAGGTCCATATATCAGGGCAAAATAGAATTTTGGTGGGGCAATGAATAAATACATTGTTACAGACATGCTAAAGCCAGATGCAATTACAGTTACAATATTTCTAGTTCTATGCATGACCACTCACCAACTGGAATAAGCCACAAAGGAAGAAGAAGAACCAGCACAATACAGTCATGCCTATCCCAACTATTGTAAATGACTCAGAATGATGCAGTGGTTGATGCTACTGAAAATTCACCCTTACTACCGTAAGGTAGGCCTCAATAGTGGCTCTGATTCATGCTCAGTCAAGTTTGTTCTTTGTTGACCTCCAGCTGTCTTTTAACCACTTAATCTCTGTCAACTCTTCCATAGAGAATGATGGGATAAAAGAGAGGGCCCACTTTGGTGCAATCCTATCCAAGGCATTCACTGCCATCTTATTTTTGGCAGAAACCAAGGCCTCAGTCAGACCATGCAACAAACCATCAGGAACAACCCAATCTCTCCTTGGAAACCATCTGGATTTATCAGTCACTAAGAATGGACTGATTGAATAGATTCTGCCTCTCGGGGTGTAGGTAGTGCTAGGAAATCCCATAAAAAGTGAGCTCACCCAATTCCAGAGGACATCACT
Source organism: Crotalus tigris (assembly GCF_016545835.1). Lineage (NCBI taxonomy): Eukaryota > Metazoa > Chordata > Lepidosauria > Squamata > Viperidae > Crotalus > Crotalus tigris. The sequence goes on from NW_024096667.1 coordinate 1,224,910, forward strand.
ACTGATATGACAAGAAAATTAAATTAAGTATGTAAACATTGTCCTGGGATATGCTCATAGTTGTCATGGTGGCCATGAGCTGTGATCAGTTTAAGACCCCACTCCTAGAGTGATCAGATTGAAGTCCCCCAAGACAATGACCCTGGGAAACTCCACTATCATCCAAAACTGGAGCTCCAAGGAGGTCATTATGCATCAAGGAACTGTAGAGTAACACAGCCCAAGTTTATGAACAAGGTCTCACACCTAGTAATTTATGGAGCAGTATCTCCAAAAGCCATTGGGGATTCCTATTAATTCAGAATAGTGGCAAATCTAGCTAAATATTATATATACCTATCAGTGATTTTTTTGAGATCTAAACAGATGTGCACCCAGATCCTCTCCAGTGGCAAAACGACTTGATGGAGGCTTCTTGATTTCTCAGAGTGTTCTCTATCACAATGTTACAGAAAGCATTTGTCTACAGTTACAGGAATTCAGAAGATTCATTCAATCTTTTGTTGCTGTTATAAGAAACAAAAGGAAGGCAAGCTTTGCATGTAGCAAGGATTGATGATATGAATGATTTTTTTTTTTTAAGTTCAACCCAACAGATATACAAAAGATTTTCTCAGTGGGTTCAAAAGGAGATGCTATTCAGCTAGATTTAGCAATGTTCTGACCAAAATGAAAGAGGAATGTAATTGATTCATTGCCTACCTGGTCAAAAATGTGTATCTTTCCAAATTATTTGGAATGTTTTTATTTTGCAAGATTCTCCAGGTAAGGCACATTGGTGAAACTCAGAGTGAGGATCACTGATTAGATCATGTTTATTATATTTTTCTATTGGTCAGCAGACAGGAATGAAAATGGACATTGTTTAGGTCTTTGTGTTGGTGTGTGTGTGTTTTGCACTTTGAGATGGCAGAAAGTAAAATGATTGTAGGTTACTTTCAATTGCCATGTGGTGGAAGGAGTGCTAGATACTATTATTTGCCTACCCAGGATGGGCCTTAGAGCTTCTTGGAGTATAACAGGGCTGTTCCTGCTAAAACTTGCTGAAAGAACACATTCTTTCACAGTTGGAAATGTTCCTGAATATTCTCTGATTTCTAAGAGTCCATCTCTTGATAGTAAACTTAACCGAAATAAATATCTCTGCAGAATCTTCACAGGTTCTTTTAGAAAGAATAAGAAATAAAGTTACAGAAATGTCCGCTATTATTAAAAGTAAACTCATCTTAAAATAACAATAAAAATATTGAACATGAATGTAACACTGATAAGTGTTTAAAAATGCATATATAATAAAGCCATCTTGTGGGCTTTCTATGGGTTTTCCAGATCTGATGAAACGAACAAACAAACAAACAAACAAGCAAAACAGAAAGCCATAAAGATTGGAATGATGTTCCAGAGAATGGGAGTTATAGCATAAAAGACTTGCCTCCTTGGTCCTATCAAAAGAACTTCAAGGCAAGAATTCTTCCTCAAAGAACATTTTATTCAGGAAACAAAGAATCAACACTACATAGTTGAACCCAAAACTAGTTTTCCTTCCCCCGATGCAAAGTAACAAACTGCAATTCCCACTTCCAATAAGTAGTCATAAATCAAGTTCTCCAATTAGCCTGAAATGTGGGCTTTTTCCCCAGCTCCTTAGCCTGCCAAAATGTTATCAATTCATCCTTGCATTCCCACAAAGCAGTGTTTCTTATTATGGCTAGCTGAGCTCAAGCATTCATCCCAATGCCCTTCTAGAAGAAAAAGCATGTTAAAAGCAAAGAGAAAATGGCTGCAATTTTCATCAGTTGTCAGAACGGGAACATCCAATGTTTACAGTGTTGACATATTCCTTAACACATGGGACATGTAACATGCCCTTTCTGCTCTTTTTTCTTGGTGAGTAGGATGGAAGTCAAAAATATATATCAGTGGTCATCTGTCATCTGCTCAATACTGGGCACATGGCTACTGATTCTCATCTGCTCACTTATTTCAGATGACTAGCCATTAATAGCCCACACAGGCTATAACTCCCCCCCAACAACACATATTCAATCTGATTATGGTGCTGGATCCAATGACATAAGAAATGCAGTTTCAGGATTTCTTGGGCTGGTAGTGTGTCTAAAGAAAATGGCTCAGCCAGAGGCATCAGAGTACTTCTCAGGCTTTGAATCAATGGAAGCAAATAACTTAAATGAGAATGTGCCAGTTTCACTGTGATTTGCACAGGAGACATAAAAAGCCAGAATATGGAAAGATTGTTGTGCAAATCAAGCTGAAGGTAATTGATAGACATCCCATCCTTGTAGCAGATGGTATGAACACTAGGCAAGAATAGTAGTGGAAATCATGTCAGCATGAACAGGATTTTTAAGAGCTTTATCTAATTAGCAGATGCTCAGCCAATGTGATGGGTGTGCAGCTTGAACAAAGCTATTGAGCATTCTAAGACACAATTCCACTTAGATCATAAGAAAAATAAGTTTTTCCAGCAGAGAAGATTAAACCCAAGCTTGGCATGTGGCAGTGAAGAAAATTGTTAATAAAAGGTAGACATACTTTTCTTTGAACTTTGGTGATATTTTTAAACAAGAGAATTATCCTACATATTTTTTCATTGCAGTCATTTTTTTTGGGGGGGGGGTGTAAATTATATTACATTTGACATTCCTCACCCAGAAAAAAGAGGACATTTTAGTAAGAGATCTTCAGCTTGCATCATCTTTGAAATACAGTATAGAAACTTGAAAGCCCAACCACCAATCAGTGTTCATCTGGATACCAATTAGTGAGCTAACCTAAGAAAAGGAAGGACTAACTGCATATTTTTCTTCATAGATAACTTGGTCAATGAAGGAATGAGAAAAAAATATTTCTATCATTACACAAAAACAAAATATACGATGTAACAATAATAATGGCTTTGAAGAATCCAACTGGGAATTAGAATAGTTGCAAAAATTTGTAAGGTACTGAATGTTTCCCTTTTTTTGAAAAAAAAATATGTTGCAACTGAAAAGTTTTGAAGCAAAAGTAGGTTGTATACCATGATTATGAAATGCATGTATTGGTGTAGATTAGTGTGTGTTTGATTAACCTAATCTACCAGATTTCAAATGTGTAAGTCATATGAACTGTCACATTTATTCTATTTCATTTAAGTTTTCAAATGCTATGAAATATTGAATATTATTGCATATCAACTACTATATATATATATATTAAAAAGAACAACAGGTCTGATTTTCAGACCTTAAAAATACAATCTACATGTTGACTTCACCTTTAGGTTATTGAATGTCTGTTTCCTCCTGGCTTCATCCATCTTCTTCAGTAGTTGATCTGTACAATATTAACTGTTGTAACTGGGAATTCAGAAAATTTTTTTTCTAAAGTATTTAGAAAAAAATGACTTCAGCTCTAATTATTCTACATTTAACATTTATATAAACACATATCCTCACCCCCTTTTGTTTTTAGCAATTTCTTTAGTGATGGGACCTAACAACAAAGTTCTAAAAAAATCCAAATATTGGTTTCATCCAAATTGTATCCTTGTCAAGAACCAAGTGGAGGTTTGTCAGATTTCCTCCTAAAATGATCATTTTGTTTCTTCTTGAAGTCTTGGTCTATTCTGCAGAACTATCAAGAAATTATGTTTTAAAACTTTGATTTCCCCCCTAAACCTATTCAGTAACTTTACTTCAAAACAAAGTAAAGTTTATCATTATCTTATCATAGTGGCTTCAGTCTACCCAAAGCATTTAAAATAAAAGTGGCTTAATTTTATTTGTTTATTGAAGGTCAAATGAGAAGGATCAATTATAGTGATAATGGCAATATATTTTATACTCCCTCCAAAATATAAAAAAATAGATTATCCAAATTCTTTCTTCCAGAAATTCTGCTATGTTACTAGGTATTGAATTATGCTAAAATATTGTCTAAATTCAAACTATGTGTAAAATCATATCAGACCAGATATCTTGCTTGTTGCTAGGAATTCAATTAATTCCATTCCATCCCTTCTCCCCACAGGCATTAAATCTAGATGGCTTAGATACTTCTCATTAAGTGATTTAAGTATAGGTATATTTATTTATTTATTGTTTCTACAATTAGTGTAAAGCCACAAATGATTTGAGCTTCCTGTAGTTTTCCACTTTTCATCATGATGAACCGAAAGATATAATGTGAAGCTTTATATTCTGTCCATACTTTCCATCCAGATTGTATTCTTGTGTACTATAATTGTAGTATTCAGGAAGAGGTAATTTCCTTTAAGGAAGACTTAATTTTAGTGCTGATGCAAAGCAAATGAGACTATATTATCCAGGGTTACCCAAACTGTAGCCTTGAGGGGCTACAGAGAAATGACAGAGGACCCTGAAATATATTCAGTATCTAGACCAGACCTGGGCATTTTATAGCCCCTGGGCCACATCTGCCCCTTGGCTGTCCCTGTCTGACCCTCGTGAGGTCAATCAGAAATTAGAAATCAAATATAAATATGTGTACACTATACATGCAATACAACTACTTTGCTTTTATTTTGAAGGCAACTGCTATTTTATTTTTCAATTTATACCTTCATAGTTCTATTGATTTGGGCTTCCACAACAACCCCAGTTTTTCATGCAGCCCTTTGGAAAAATTAATTGCCCACCCCTGAGCTAGACAATGGGATTCTATAGTTATGTCTGATTCCTAATGAGAACACAAATCTCTTAGTTGGACAAAGATAGCTTTGGGCTATCCCTTCATATCTCACTATTCATGGGTTAGATGTCAGGCACTTTTTCTATAATGAAGCTATTGGATAGAATTCAACTCACTTGTGTACAAGCTATGCCTACATCATGTAACATTAGTTACCACTGAAAGCTGGGGTAGGAAAACATAGGCCACAGTAACAGATCACTTTAGAGCAGAGATGTCAAACACAAGGCCTGGGGGCCGGATGCGGCCCACGAAGTGGTTTCATGTGGCCCATGAAGCCATCCTGGAAACAGTGAGGGAACAGTCCCCGCTGCCTTGGCCCTGGCCCAGGCCGGCCGGGAGCCAATGTACAATTTTGTGGTGGCCATCTATGCTGAAATGCATTCAGTCTTAGCTCCACAAGGACATCTGGAAACAGCGAGGAACCAGCCCCTGCCACATCGGCCCCACCCCCCTGGGTGCATGCTGGGGAGGTGTCATCCTTTGTGAGGAATGAAGAAATACACCATAACTTGGAAGTGGCCAGCAAATGCCCCTCGCTTACTTCACATATCTGGGTTGATAGGTTCTGCCCTGGTCCCACCCCTTTCTGCCAGAGACCCTAAGATCTGTCCCACTCCTGCCCAGGCCCCCACAGGCACCCTTGACGCAAATGATGTAGAGCTGGCCACATCCATCCAGTAGGCCACACACCCATTCCATCCATGTCCACCCAGTAGGCCGCACCCACCCTGGCCACACCCACCCAGCCCTCCGAGGGCAACCGCAATGCTGATGTGACTCTCAATGAAATTGAGTTTGACACCCCTCCTTTAGAGAGACAACAATGGCAAACTCACAGAATTAAAATTCATACACATAGCTAGGGAATGCCTCCTTTGAGATCCATATCTGTCAGTTGTAGTGTTTAAATTAAGCTGTCATCTTCCCTGATGCACATGCTTATGAACTTAAAAGTGGCCTTTAGAAAACTTTTTTGAAAAACAGCATAAGGATTTGGTGTCAACCTACTGCAAATATTTCTGATTTATAGCAGTTTATGAAGGGATAATGAAGAGACCGTATTCATGCATGCCAAGGTTGAAAAATGAGAAGAAAATGGCATATACTCCTTAAATCTCAACCTCTATTTTAGCATTACATCCATATTGTCACTTGCATCATGGTTCCAGAACTGGCCAACTGTCTCTCACCCTTTTTTTTTTTTTTCAGAAAAGGCTAAATTTGGTAAGGGTCACCTGAAATAGTCTTCTGCCACCACAAAGCAACATGAGAAAAACAGAGGAAAGAGAAGAACAAAAGCAATAAATGTGGGTGTGTAAAACAATAATTACTTTAAAAGATAAATAGATTTAAAAATTGTCAATGAATATTTGTAATAGAAATTGACATGCCCTCTGGTTATACATTCAGTTCAGCGAGAAAGCTTCTGTTGTTTTCACTTGGATGCAGTGGGAAATGGACATCTTAAACTGATTCTATACTGACTACATTGACTTACAATTTAAAGATTGGCTTTAACTGATTAGGAAACAATAATTTAATGTACATCAAGTCTATCACTTTTCCTAAGTCCATGTTAGTCTATTTTTTTCTTCCATTTGATTCAATTATAGACTCCCTAGATAAATCCAGCAGTTTTCTTGGCAAGGTTTTTTTTTAGAAGTGGTTTATTGTTGTCTCCTCCCTAGGGCTGAAAGAATGTGACTGGCCCAAGGTTATTCCATATAGCTTTGTGCCTAAGGCAGTTCTAGAATTCATGGACCCCTGATTTATAGCTTGATGCCTTAGCCACAGCACCAAACTGGCTCTCAATATTCTAATACCCAAAGTGTTTGGGTTTTTTTTTTCCTTTCAAGAAAATATTTTCTATAGGTATTTTGGCACTTTTTGGAGCTGAAATTAAAAGACTGCAAAAGTCAGACAACTGCAAAACTCAATAGATAATTGTTTTATATATTAGACCTAAAAGACTAAAATAGGTTAAAATGTAGACTAAATATTAGTTATTATTAATTTTTTTTCAAACATTAAAGATTAGTTCATATAAAGCTCAGCTTGCTTAATTTTTTCAGTGATAGCACTGAATGATAGAACCATAGTTAGTGTGAAGAGGACCTATTTTACAAGGCCAATCTCTTTCTCTTTCATAACAGCCCAACAGATAATTAACAATTTATCCTAAAAAGTCTAAAATGTTTAGTTTTTCAGGAATTTCCCTGAATTTATAATTTCAGGATCAATTTCCCTTTGGTTGTGTACTTCTATAAAGGGCATTGTTTTAGTTAATATTCTTTGTTACTTTACATTGTTTGGATAGATATTGTTTGATATATGTATGTGTGTGCGTGTGCATACACACACATACATATGCAGGGAAATGCAGGACCATTTTGAAGAGGAATGAAAAGGTCAAAATGTATACAACATCAAAAAGTATGAAGAATGCCAACTAGGTTTTTGTGTGTATATGAATATAGGAATCTGTAATCATGCAAGAATCAGAGATGAGTTTGGAGAAAATTGTGCAACATTGTAAACAAATATAATCTAGAAGAAAATGTTCTTAGATAATACAAAAGAAGAGGTTGGAACAATGTAATATAGTAATTTATTTATTTAGCATAAGGCACATATAGTATAAAAAAGCAGGAAAGGAAAGAAGATGTGGAAACTTGAAACAGAGTGGAAAAATGTTGCATAATAACATAGAAGACTGTGGACTTACACTAATGAGAAGCGCAGTATGAAAAATGATGCTCTCGATAATGAAATGAATGAGGCTGAAGATGAGAAGAAAATGCACGAAAAGGATGATGATGCATAAGATTAAAAGAGGCAGAGGTGTAGAACAGTTTTGTTGAAAGGAAAAGAATTGGAAATGGTTGGAAAAGGCTAACAAAGAACCTTCAAAGAAATATATATTTGGGAATATATATCAAAATAGACTTTGCTCCACCGACCTCAATTAACTGTAAAAATCTCCTTCCCTTGAAGAATATGCAATATACTTTCAGTAGGTTTGGGGAGGCAACATACATGTAAATACCATAATGTGCAGAGAAATGCATTATTTTATTTGGATAGCCTGGTAAAATTATTTTTGGACTTTGCCTTTTGACAACATATGTTCATTTTTCAAGGTAAACACCTGAAAAAAAATTCTTCATAATAGCTCAATTCATACCTTCATCTAAACAGAGATGAAGAGATGAATGTTGGGAGAGAAAGGTCTTTTTGGTCCTCCTCTACCTTTCATATGTAGAACCAGTGGGGTTTTTTTTTGTTTTTTGTTTTTTTGTCATAGAACACACAGAACCGTGTTCCGGCACCTTTTTTTGAAGGGAAGAACTGGCTCCTTCTAATGCCAGCATGAGTAAAGCTCTGGCTCAGTGAAAGGAAGCTGCCCAGGGAAATTGGGGGCATTGAATGCTGACCCGGAAACATTTCCACAGCCCTGAAAGCAGACCCTCTTCTCTGCCTTGGTTCATGGGGCTTCCCCCTGCTGCCACCTGTCCTCATCCCTAGAGTGGCCACCAGGGACCAGGACTGACTCCTGGAGTGAATCTCTTTGAGGGACCAGGCACACTCCCAAAGCAGCAGCACCGCCGCTGCTGCCATGGTCACTCTGGCTCCAGAGGAAGCCTCTATACCTTCAGAGGCAGAGGAGGATGAGGTGGCAGCTCTGAACAAGCGCCCTCTCAAAAGCCAGGGCAATGGCGTCTGTCAGCTGACACTGCTCACATGATCTGCACCTCAGAAGCTCCCTAAAGCAGTTTCCCCAGCCCACCCCCCGCTCTGTAAAGGGCTTTCAACTGGAGCTGGAGCTCTGCCTGAGTTCCGGCACCTTTTTTTTTTTTTTTTTTTACAAAAAAAAAGCACTGTGTAGAACTGAAGTGGAGTTGAACCTGAATAGCATCTGGAACCAGCTGTATTTGAATTTAAGATCACACATAATAATAATAATAATAATAATAATAATAATAATAATAATAATAATAATAATAATAATAATAATAAAGTTGGAAGGGACCTTGGAGGTCATCTAGACCAACCCCCTGCTCAGGCAGGAAACCCTATACCATTTCAGACAAATGGCTGTCCAGTCTCTTCTTAAAATCTTCCAGTGTTGGGGTATTCACCACTCCTGGAGGCAGGTTGTTCCACTGGTTAATTGTTCTAACTGTCAGGAAGTTTCTCCTTAGTTCTAGGTTGCTTCTCTCCTTGATTAGTTTCATCTCTCTTTCATCTCTCTCACAAGTAACTTCTCTTTAGTTCTCTGACATAAAGAAATGGAGTTTGGAGAATAAGGGCAGGACTGCCTGTAAAGTTCAGTGTTCTCACCACTTTGCACTTTTCACGTATTCAGAAAAAATGGCTGAAAAAACTACTAGATCTGATCATCAAAGAACTGCAATGTTTACAGATGGCTTCCTTCCACTTGTCCTGTGTTGCCCCCATCTATAAACATAAGCAGCACAAGACAGGAAATAGATAAATAAAGACGACAGGTTTCAATTCCCCGGTGTGACACATTCTCCTCATCCCTCTATCTTTGCTGCTAATGTATGATTTATCAGTTATAAATCTCTCTGCCAGCAGTCATCACAAAAAAAAGACAGTGTGTAAGGCTGCACACCTAATGGTTTAAAGACAGTTAAATCAATTAATCAGATTTCTAAAAACATAATCAGACAAAGGATGTCAGGATGTGCTCTGCCATCCCCATATTGTTCTTATAAGAGCAAGTTTGGTGTACTGGTAAGGCATCAGATTAAAAACCAAGCAACCATGAGTTCTAATCTCACCTCAGGAAGGAATCCAACTGGGTGACCCTGGACCAGTCATCCTGTTTCACTTCTAGGAAAGAAGAGATGGCAAACCACTTTTGAAAACTTTGCGAAGAAAACTGCAGGAACTAATCAACTAGTCAATACTGACTTGAAGGTGTATACACATATAAACCTCTGCGTTCTTGTAATATTTTTTCACATTTTTTTCATTTTTCTACAAACCTTTTGCTGTTCCTTCAATGTTTCATTTCATCAGCAGAAATTCACAGAGACTGACTATATAATAAACTGGAAACATCACTGATCTCCACATTAATTTTTAGAAAGTACCACAGAAGAAACCACCAACATTCCCGTCAATATATTATTATGTATCTACATTTTTAACTTTGCTAATTTATTCTGTTGTCTGTCTTCTTATTAAACAATGCATCAACTGTTAAGAATGGATATTTCTTTATCTTAATATTATTTTAACAGAATAAGCCTGCCCTTAATCAAATTCCTAGGTTAACATTTATTATAACTTCCCCATTCTTCCAAAGAAAAGTACAATAAAGACATATGCCCCATCCTTGGCAAGTGGACACTTGTGAGGGAGGGAGGGAGGGAGGGAAGAAGGGAGGGAGGAAGGGAGGGAGGAAGGAAGGAAGGAAGGAAGGAAGGAAATCAGCTCATTCAGTATTGGGCAATAGCATCTTATAATGACAAGTAAATAGTAATAAGATTGATTTTGTCTACATGAGTACGGTTGGGTCTGTCCATACACCTCTCTTTTTAAAAGGGATATTTAGTAAGCCATTAACAAAAAAATCAGAGAACTACTCTTCAGCATGGAGAATCTACTAACCTCCTTCTCTCCTTGTGCATTTAATAGTAGCATTAAAAGAACAAAAAGGAGAAGAAGAAAAGAACTAAGTCCACTTTACACCATTCACCCTATCAGCTTCACAAGCATGAAGCTGATGAATTGTGAAGTGAGCTGATAGGGATGTTTGCTATTCACCACAGCACCTGGTGGAATAAACATGCCTGTTGGTGTATTGCCAAGGTGGTCATTCAACCATGAAAAAGAGTAGCTCAGGAAATGGAATCAACTGGGATAAGCAAGTGGAACAGAGTGGCAGAATAAACAGAAATAAATGCAGATGCCATAAGAGTTAAAGATTGTGACTGAACTGCAGGGAATATTTTCTGCTAGGGGAAATATTGGAGCTATAATTCTATGCACACCATTACTTTCTTCTCTCCAAACACATCATTACTTTCTTACTTATTCACTCAGTTCCAGACCTAAGTGCATGAAGGTATGAAGGAAAGTACAAGGCAGTATATCAGCAACAATTCTTATCTTGCATTGTTTTTGCAGTTATGAAAAAAAAATAGGTTTGTTGTGTGTACAGCATGAATGACAGTTCCATTTCATTATAGCCTTATTAAAGGCATTAATCTAACTATTTCAAACTGAATAGAGAATTGTGTAGTGTAGTCTTTTACTTGGAGGTTGTTGTTATTGTGTGTCTGTATGGTATATATAAGACAGGTTCAATTTAAGGAAGCCCTGGAGGTTAAAGACTTGCATTTTCACATTCTCAGAGCAATCCCTTCATCTTTAACATTACTTCACATTATAATTCCTAAACTGTAAAGCAAACATGCCCTGAGCATAGATTGCAGTCCTTCTGAGCAAGTACAAAAACATATTTCTGTAATGCTTTGTTAATTGCTTAGAGTCTTGTGTTGTCTTCTTACAGCCATTAGAACAATAACACTACTTTTTTTTTCTTTTTCCTTTTCTTTCTTTCTTCCCAAAAATGAAGAAAAGCTAGGCAAAACTTTGAAATAAAGCAAAGCCTGTCAGAGTCCCTGTATAGGGGAGAGAGAGAGAGAGAGAGAGAGAGAGATGCCAATTACTCTGTTAAAACTGTTTATTCCCTAGAAGACTATATTCAGAATTTGCACAGACCACATGGAAAGAAATAGCACTGATAAAATGAGGAAGACCCTCTAAGCATCCTTGCTATACATTCTTCTTTTTTAACAATAAAATTCAAGGTCACATACCTGGGTTTTCAAGATAATTTAACTTAGGCACTTGGCATTTGCCTGTGCTCCTTAAAGTTCAAGACTCTTGGACTTTGAGCTTTATACTTCCTTGGAAGACCTTTAAAGATAGAGTTCAAAACGTTTATTTTCTATGGTAAGTACCAGTTCTTTCCTCTCCAGTAGAGAGAGGAAGCATTTAAAGCATTTAAAATCCCCTGTGGATTCTTCTGCAGGGTGGCTGAACTCTGATCTACTGTATCTAGACTTAAATATCTATTACAACTCAATATGAAGTGTGTGGGATCAGCTGTCTTTCAATAGCAGATTGTAACATTGCACATTCACATAGCGATAGTTCATATGATTTACTTGAAGAAACATAGGACATGTATTATTTCACGTATAAGTACTACTATAGAGTATTTTAAGTAGCTAACTATTATGTATGCACAAAAATGTTCTATGTGCTTATAATTTTATGTTAAAAAATCAATTTATAAACTCAGCCATACCACCCAACAGCTTCCAGCTCTGAATAAATTTATGTTATAATTACATACTATTTGACATCCTGCTGCCAATATTGGACTACAAAAGAACAATTCCCAAATTTACAACAAGTCCCTGCTGTAACAATCTTTGGGAGGGTAACATTGCAACTCATTACATTACTGATACCATAAACTGAACTGCTTTGTTGCTAATGTGCCAAATTCAAAGTCAGACAGAATGACCAGATGGGCTTTGCAGCATACAACAGAAGTTAACAATATTTTAGTGTGAATTTGTGGGACTAGAGTTAAAACTATAGGAAACATGTGTCTGAACTGAAAGACTGAGCGAGCTTTGCTACTTGTCTGAAGCTCTAATAGACTGGAAAAAGAAGACTCTGCCCATACAAGCACAAGAGTTCTGTTTAGCTACTTGGTTAATATGCTAATATCTAAGAAGGATTGAGAATCACTTGCTGGTTCTATTCTGGTTTATCCCTATTTGTGCCTGTCATAGATTTGAAACCTCTCTATTACTTTCTCATGGGCCTTACTCTTTGAAGCAATCTTCTCAGAACTTACAATTGTCTCCAATGGTGCAGGCTTTTAAGAAGGTAGTTAAGCCCTGGTTCTTCCTCCAAATTTTCAATTGTAGAAGTTTTCAGTTTTGTTTCAGTTTTATTGTTTAGTATAGTTCAATAAGATAGGGCAGTGATGGTTGAACCTTTTAGAGACCGAGTGCCCATCATCTGCACGCAACTGGGTGCGAGGGTGGAGTCTTGTCCCTGCTGCCCGGCTGCCATGTCCTTGGCTGTGCTGCTCCATATGAGTCATGCCTGGGGGTGACTCTCCTCTAGGGGGGCTGCTGGTGAGGAGGAAACCATGGGGGGAGGTGGGGCTGGGGCAATGGCACGCATGCCCACAGAGAGGGCTCTGAGTCTCCTCTGGCACGCATGCCATAGGTTCGCCACCACTGAGCTAGGGTATTTAGTATCAATTAATTGTAGTTTCTTTTTTGTTTTGTTTTGCCTTTTTTGTATGCTGCCCAGAGTTTGAGCTGGAGAGCCGTATAAATGCAGAAGTAAAAAAATCAAAATCAAATATCTACTCAGCTCCTGCTCTAATTGCACGAATGGCAAGATTTGAAGGGGCTGAGTCAGTCCTATTTTTAGACAGAGTGTAAATGTTGCCTCAGACAATAGATCTTGCCCATTATGGAGAAGTCATTGCAACAAATATGTATGGCATTCTGCTACATTCTTCTATGTATGTAATACTTTCTTAATTTCCTTTAGATTTACCCTGGAAGGATTATAGTAGGAAGTATGATAGTAAAGTCAGAGGTAAAGAAAACAACCTAGTTCAATTTACTCTAGTCCCAAATTAATTACATTAGCAAAATCACATACAAAAATAGTAAGGATTTTAGGAAAGATGCCAGCAAAAATATCTAGCAAAATGTTTCGACATATCTAAATCAGGAGAAATAAGCATGCAAATGTGATACTGATTCCTTCCTTCCTTCCTTCCTTCCTTCCTTCCTTCCTTCCTTCCTTCCTTCCTTCCTTCCTTCCTTCCTTCCTTCCTTCCTTCCTTCCAGATTAAAACAATTTTGTAAGTACATGGGGAACTGACATAAAATAAGATGGACAACACTTTAAGGTATAATATTGTTCTTGATAGTTTTGGGCCCTCTTATTGACCTCTAGCATTCCTTCTTCACACACACACACACACACACACACACACACACACACAATCCTTACACTGTAAATCTCCCTATAGTCTTTCTACTCCTTGGGAATACCAAATACTTTATTCTCAATAGTCTTTGATAATCTTAGCCAAGCAATCCTTCCATTCCACCTAATCTACACTTCTCACCCAACTGTACACTAAAATTCATCTGAAAGAAAGGAGAGGTACCAAGGGACCCTATTGGTCAATTCTTTTTCTCTTTGGTCTGCAGCCTCTTGCCCCTATTTTTCTGGAATTTATAACTGTCAAAAGTTAGGCTTTGAAATTATATTATGATGCGGTGGTTTTAACATTAATTAGTGACTGGGTAAATTTGACAAATTCTGAGATACTTTATCTAGAGGGATGGGATTTACTTTATGGGTGGCATGCCTATTTGATATTTAATAAAAAAATAGATTGGGCTTTTAAATCTCATATTTTAAGAATTTCTTTACTTAGGATTTGGAGAAAATATTATAAAAGTGATTTTAAAGTACCATTATGGGCTATACCTTGGCATGCGATAGAAGGAATAAAAAGAGGGGTTAAAATGGATATGGTGTCTTACAGACAGTTACTTAAATGGGATGGACAAAACTGGCAATTAAAATCACGGGAAGAATTAGCACAAGAAAATTTTACTTATTCTTGGTTCCAATATAGGCAACTACTAGATAGATGGAAGATGGATTGTAAGGTGGGTTTTCTTAGAGAAGATGAAAATCTTATTAAGCAACTTAAGGATCAAAGACAAACCCACATTAAGAGAATTTATGGGGTTTTAGTTGAATTGGACTCAGAAACGGAACTAATTAAAGATTGTATGATTAGATGGGCGCAGAACTTTGGTGAGCCAGTTTCATTGGACACCTGGGAAACTATTTGGGTGAGAAATGTCAAATTTACTCAAGCACAGAATCTAAGGGAGAATTTTTATAAAATGTTTTATAGATGGCACCTTGATCCACAAAAAATGTCTTACATGTACCCTGACGTGCAACCTAAATGTTGGAGATGTGGTTATAAGGAGGCTTCCTATTATCATATTTGGTGGTCATGTAGAGAGATAAAAGCATTTTGGATCAAAATATGGTGGAATATCCAGAGAATTTTTAGAAGGAGGGTAAAATTTACTCCGCAATTATTTTTGTTAGGTATTGTTACAGATTGTGATACAAAGGAGGTTGTATTGATGTTAAACTTGATTACAGCCGCGAGGCTGTTAGTTGGACAATATTGGAAGAAGGAATCTTTGCCTACATTGCAGGAATGGTTTTTTAAAGTAGCTTATCTGGCAGAAATGGCAAAGATTTCGGCTTTCTTAAAGCAACAAACGCAAGAGAAGTTTTTTGCTATCTGGGACAAATGGATAAAATTTATACAATTTAGATTGGGTATACAAAAATATTATATAGTTTTTTCATAAGTTTTATTTTTATATATATTATAGATATCTTTTTTATATATATAAATATAAAGTTTTTAATTTAATTTTTATTTTATTTTTTTTATTTTTTTTATTATTTCTTAAGCCTATATTCTGCTCTGGGAAGCTCAGGGGGGGGGAAGGGAGGGTCTTTGGGAGGGGTGTGGGGTGGGGGTTTTTTTTTATATGTATTGTTTAATTTTTTTTTCTTTTGTATATGTTGTTTTTTGTTCTGTATTGTTTTTGTTTTTTTTGTAAAATTTATAAAACTTTTAATAAAAAAAAAAAAAAAAAAAAAAAAGTTAGGCTGTGAGTTGCCTAAGAATCGATCCAACTTATAGGTAAGAAAGAGGAAAAAATCCCTAATTACAAATCCCACATACTTAATGGATAGTGGTGGGAAAAAAAGAGGTGGGAAAGTGAAGGAAAATTTGATATGGGTTAAAACAATCAGCTGTTTTCTCCGTAGAGCTATACTGCTTGCAGCTGGAGCTAATTATTTAAGTTAACTGGTTTGCAAAGGAACTAAATGGTGATGCAAAATGCTTTTTCTTGACTTTAGCATGCACACTTGAATTTCAGAAGTTTTTGAGTGAACTTAACAAATTTGTAATGCCATTATTCACATGCACATCCTTTACAGGTAGGGCTTATGAGTTCTTTCCTGTCCTGACAAAAATTATGTTAGCTTTGAGTCACATCTTCTTCGGCTTCTTCTTTCTTTTTTTTTTTTTTTTTTGCTCCTTTTTTACTTCTTTTATTATGGCACAATAGTGCTACCACTGGTGAACTTTCATTTAAAAAGGCGAAGTTACTTCACCTTGTCTGTTCTCTTCACATTTAATGAGAAGATGCTCTGGAGAAAAATTCTAATACAATTCTCTGTGGATATATCTAGTGTGGGAGTTATTTTCACCCTTCTGGCATGACAAGCAATGAGATAAAGCTTCAGCTGGCCACTTGCTGTAAATTGCCTAGTTTATTAAAATACAGCCAAAGGCCACACTTTCTTCTGCATAACAATGTCTTCTTCAGTTTGGTATTTTGGTGAATACCAAAATTCTTCTTTTTTTGCAACTGAGCACTCAAAGGTTATGTGAAATTCTCATAGAGGTGGCACTTCTTTTGACTTATTTAAATTGTTTAAGTAATATAGTTTTGAATCTAGCTTGCTGATCGCAAAAGTAAAGCTGGCAGTGATATAGCTCCTAAGGAAAATAAATTGATATGTTAGCTATAAAGTTTCACTGGTTTCAGCAGAACTTACTGTTGACTGTTAGGGATGGAGCCATATATTATCATCATCATCATCATCATCACCATCATCATTCATCATCATTGATGATGTTTCCACAGTTAGTTACATATTTAGATTGTATGCCACAGTTGATGTTGGCCAATGTAAGGGATGGTATCTACAGAGGCTTTTGTTCATCACTCTTTCTCGACTCCCCCTCCCTGCCACTTCATCCCAATTTAAATCCTACATTACTGTAGCCACTCTATTCATCTGATGAAGTGATCTATACCTGTGTATGGCTTTTAATAAAATGAATTTATCTGAAAAGATGCTGCTAGATTCCTTCTGATTTTTGGTTGCCACAGACTAACAGCGTTTCTTTCATCTTATAATGTCTATGAATCTTAATAAATGTATTCAAATTGTTATTGAATAAGCTGCTCAGATTTTCAATTCCAAATAGCTAATTAGAACAAAAGTGTGAGATATAGAGTCATGATTAATAAAAGTAGTCCTATCCCAATCTATCACTTTTACATAATAAGATCCCTGTCTGCTGGATTGTTGAGTAGTATTAATGAATCAATCAATTAATCAATCAATATGGGGTTGATATATATATATATACATATATGTAGGTCTTTGGTTGTTCGGGTTTTCTCCCGCGTAAAATTGGAAGTGTCTTGGCGACATTTCGATGAAGTCCCATTCGTCATCTTCAGGCTGGTGTTTTCAGCTTCGTGCTTCGAGCAGCAATGTGTGGTCTTAGCTGTTTCTTCCTTTTAACTGCCAGTGGGGGTATGAACTGATTGGGTGGGAGCTTGGCTGTGTTCTGATTGGGTGGAGGTGTGTTCTGATTGGTTAGGGGCGTGGCTCTGCTCTGATTGGCTGGGGGTTGGCTGTGCTCTGATTGGCTGGGGGGTTGGCTGTGCTCTGATTGGTTGGGGGAGTGTTCTGTTTGGTTGTGCTCAGGTTAGTCTGAGTTGCAGAGGGGTTTAAGATTTTGGGCTGCCTTGCTATTTTTTGGCTTCGCGTTTGTGGTCGTGCCTCATTTTCATGGAGGGTGTCAGTTTGCTTCATGTATGGATTGGAGGGCTTTAAAGTGGCTAATGATGCAGCTCTGGTCTGGCTTCTGGTTTGTGGTCGTGTCTCATCATCGGTGTGGCTTTGGGTTTGCTTTTTGCGTGGATGTGTGGTGGTGACATCCTGTGTGGTTTTTGTGAGTGTGGGTCTGGTATCATTTTTTGTGTTAGGGAGTCTAATTGATTACACCTTGACATTTTTTAACTGCTATACTTTTTTACAATCTCTTTTGCCTTGCCATCTTAGTCTCCCAATTTAATTCTTTAATTCTTTGTCAGAAAAAGAAATTTGTATTGAAGAACATAAGAACTCAGTCAAAAAAGAGGAACCAACATCTTCCCTGGTCCAACACCTTAAAGCCACAGGACATGAAATTGACTTTAAAAATACCAGAACCATTGCCAAAAGTGAACATTTTAATAACAGAATAATCAGAGAAGCCATCGAGATAGAAAAACGCCCACACAGCATGAACAAGCGAGATGATACCTCCTGCCTACCAGCCATTTGGAAACCCGCCCTTATTGACAAACGACTCCCTAATACAAAAAATGATACCAGACCCACACTCACAAAAACCACACAGGATGTCACCACCACACATCCACGCAAAAAGCAAACCCAAAGCCACACCGATGATGAGGCACGACCACAAACCAGAAGCCAGACCAGAGCTGCATCATTAGCCACTTTAAAGCCCTCCAATCCATACATGAAGCAAACTGACACCCTCCATGAAAATGAGGCACGACCACAAACGCGAAGCCAAAAAATAGCAAGGCAGCCCAAAATCTTAAACCCCTCTGCAACTCAGACTAACCTGAGCACAACCAAACAGAACACTCCCCCAGCCAATCAGAGCACAGCCAACCCCCCAGCCAATCAGAGCACAGCCAACCCCCCAGCCAATCAGAGCACAGCCACGCCCCTAACCAATCAGAACACACCTCCACCCAATCAGAACACAGCCAAGCTCCCACCCAATCAGTTCATACCCCCACTGGCAGTTAAAAGGAAGAAACAGCTAAGACCACACATTGCTGCTCGAAGCACGAAGCTGAAAACACCAGCCTGAAGATGACGAATGGGACTTCGTCGAAACGTCGCCAAGACACTTCCAATTTTACGCGGGAGAAAACCCGAACAACCAAAGACCTACATACAAACACCCGCGAAAACCTCAGAAAAACATATACATACATACATATATATATATATATATATATATATATATATATATATATATATATATATATATATATCCTGGTGAAATGCACACGCTGCCATTCACCCCAGCTAGTAAAGCTGCCTTGTGAGATCACGTGATTATTCCTTCGGCAGGGGGTTTATGGTAGCCCTCTCCTTGTGTGTCTGTAGGGGGTGTGGCCAAACTGTCAATCCGAGCTCTCGTTACACTCCACGGAGGCGAGCGTATCTCCGATTGACCGACATACGGGTTAGTCATCATGGGGGTTTCTGAGGAGAGGGAGAAGATGCCTAATGCATCAGAGATTAGACCCCTGGCCCCGGCAGGTGTTTCTTTGCGTGGCGATCACATTTCTATTGCGGTGCTCCGGGGGGGGGTCTCAGGCAGTCAACTATTTGACTGGATATTAGTCTTTTCTGACAACAGAGTGAAGTTGTCTTTACTGGGCTCTTGATAATGGAGTGAATGGGTGCAGGCTTCCCACGCTCTTAATGTTAGGTGCGCAGGGCGCAAGTCTATGTGCCGATTAATCAACTCTTCTTGTGAAAGCCACGCTTCTTCTATATATATAGGTCTTTGGTTATTCGGGTTTTCTCCCGCGTAAAATTGGAAGTGTCTTGACGACGTTTCGACGAAGTCCCATTCGTCATCTTCAGGCTGGTGTTTTCAGCTTCGTGCTTCGAGCAGCAATGTGTGGTCTTAGCTGTTTCTTCCTTCTTGCTTCTCAAAGCACGAAGCTGAAAACACCAGCCTGAAGATGACGAATGGGACTTCATTGAAACATCGCCAAAACACTTCCAATTTTACGCGGGAGAAAACCCGAATAACCAAAGACCTATATATATAGAAGAAGCGTGGCTTTCACAAGAAGAGTTGATTAATCGGCACATAGACTTGCGCCCTGCGCACCTAACATTAAGAGCGTGGGAAGCCTGCACCCATTCACTCCATTACCAAGAGCCCAGTAAAGACAACTTCACTCTGTTGTCAGAAAAGACTAATATCCAGTCAAATAGTTGACTGCCTGAGACCCCCCCGGAGCACCGCAATAGAAATGTGATCGCCACGCAAAGAAACACCTGCCGGGGCCAGGGGTCTAATCTCTGATGCATTAGGCATCTTCTCCGTCTCCTCAGAAACCCCCGTGATGACTAACCCGTATGTCGGTCAATCGGAGATACGCTCGCCTCCGTGGAGTGTAACGAGAGCTCGGATTGACAGTTTGGTCACACCCCCTACAGACACACAAGGAGAGGGCTACCATAAACCCCCTGCCGAAGGAATAATCACACGATCTCAGAAGGCAGCTTTACTAGCTGGGGTGAATGGCAGCGTGTGCATTTCACCAGGATCCACATCGCGCTTTACATCACATCCCTTTTGGGGGAAAAGCGAGGAGAGCCGACCCACTGGAGTTTGCAAGCAACCATCTTTGGGGATTTTGACTGCCTTGATGATCGGTCAACATGATTTACAGCCTAATCCCCACAATGGGTTGGCAGTTGTCAAAAAAAAGGGGAGAACAACTGTTATGGAGCTTAGCGAGGCTGGAAAAGCTGGGAAAATGGTGTGTGGGGGAGAACCATGCAGCGAGAGCACAAGTACATTACCCAGAGTGAGGCTTCATTGTAAAAAACATCATGATGTTAAGGGTAGATGTCAGAATGGTGGAGGAGGGGAAGCCTAAACTCACAGAGAGTTCAAAGGAAGAGAGAAGGGGGAGACGACTTGGTGGTGGGGATGACACCTCGGGTTGGAACAAGATCGAGGATCCTCCTAAACCACGGATATGGATGAGTAGAGAGTCAGAGGCTTGTTTAAACTCTGATGAGGGACGCGTGATACAAGTAGATGAGTCACTCAATCATGCAGCAATTACAACGAATGCTATGATTGGCCGACCTGGAACTATTACACGATCCAGGAGTCGAGCACAGGCGTTAACTTACATATAAATGTTTACTCCCATTGATTTTTGTACGCCCTGATGAAGTTGGCAGGAGCCAACGAAAGCTAGGTTGCTAATTTTTAAAACTTTTAATGTTTTTATTTAAAACTTCTGTTTTATATTAAAACTTTTAATGTTTTAACTCTTCCTGGTGATCATATTTTGTTCTCACCATGTACACACCCAGGAATCATGCTTCTATTTTTCATATATATATTTAGGTTGCTAACAAAGAATAAAGAGAGAAGTGGTATAGCTATTTCAAGTTACTTTAACTCAGTGCTTCTCAAATAGTGGGGCGCGCCCCCTGGGGGGGCGCGAGGCTCCATAAAGGGGGGCTCATTTGACCTCGGCAAATACTGTCATATTGGATTTCTAGATCGGATCATCCGACTCACTCGCAAGCGGCAGCCCGACACGGAGGACAAAATGACTGCCAACACACGTGACACATGCAAAGGACCCGATTGGATAGATATGATGCTCTATCCTGATTGGCCAAACCTGCCCGTGTGACTTTTAGACCCGGAAATCGGTCCTCTGTACAGAAAAAATTTTTTTACAGTCGCGCGGGGGGCGCGAAATGTTTTCTTCTTCCTAGGAGGGCATGACAGAAAATAATTGAGAAGCACTGCTTTAACTCTCTTCAGCCAGACTTACTCTTCTGAGATTCGAACCTGGGCTATCTGCATGTTAGGCAGTTGTTATAACCTCTAAGCCACAGGCTCTCTCTCACTTTGTCAGCTGTATCAGGAGAGAGACAGGGGGAGGAGACTGGCCATATGGGAAAGAAAAACTGGACAACTTCCTCACACACCTCAACAGCCTACACCCCAAAATACAGTTCACCATGGAAACAAGCTAATAACCAACTTCCCTTCCTGGATGTCTTAGTCTACAAGAAATCCAATGGCTCCCTAGGACACACCATCTACCCGAAGAAAAAACACACAAACCGCTATCTGCACGCTCTCTCACACCACCACCCAGCACAGATCAACTCTGTAGCCAAGACACTCATCTCCAGAACAAAATGCTTAGCTGACGAACAACACCTAAAAACCGAACTATACACTCTCATCAATGTACTAACATCCAATGGATTCCAAAGAAATAAGATTACAATCCTAATCCAAAAAGAAACCCCCACTAAAATCCAAGACAGAGAACAGGAAAACGGCAAAGCCCTCCTCCCATACATAAAAGGCACCACAGACAGAATCAGCAAGATCCTCCATAAACACAACATCAAAACAGAATTCTGCACAAACAGAAAAATATCCACCATCCTAAGCAACCCCAAAGATAAAATTGACTTAGAAAATCAAGGAGTATATGAAATCCCATGCACAGCTTGTCCCAACACATACATTGGACAAACCAACAGAAGAATAAGTGCACGCATTGAAGAACATAAGAACTCAGTCAAAAAAGAGAAACCAACATCTTCCCTGGTCCAACACCTTAAAGCCACAGGATATGAAATTGACTTTAAAAATACCAGAACTATCGCCAAAACTGAACATTTTAATAACAGAATAATCAGAGAAGCCATCGAGATAGAAAAAGGCCCACACAGCATGAACAAACGAGATGATACCTCCCGCCTACCAGCCATTTGAAAACCCGCCCTTATTGACAAATGACTCCCTAACACAAAAAATAACATCAGACCCACACTCACAAAAACCACACAGGATGTCACCACCACACATCCACGTAAAAAGCAAACCCAAAGCCACACCGATGATGAGGCATGACCACAAACCAGAAGCCAGACCACAACTGCATCATTAGCCACTTCAAACCCCTCCAATCCATACATGAAGCAAACTGACACCCACCATGAAGATGAGACACGACCACGAACGCGAAGCCAAAAAATAGCAAGGCAGCCCACCATCTTAAACCCCCCTGCAACTCAGACTAACCTGAGCACAACAAAGCCCCCACCCAAACAGAACACTCGCCCAGCCAATCAGAGCACAGCCAACTCCCCAGCCAATCAGAGCACAGCCAACCCCCCAGCCAATCAGAGCACAGCCAAGCCCCTAACCATTCAGAACACACACACACCCAATCAGAACACAGCCAAGCTCCCACCCAAACAGTTCATACCCCCACTGGCAGTTAAAAGGAAGAAACAGCTAAGACCACACATTGCTCCTCGATGCACAAAGCTGAAAACACCAGCCTGAAGATGACGAATGGGACTTCGTCGAAATGATATATGTCTTTGGTTATAATGGTCGTGCCTTATCTTCATGGTGGGTGTCAGTTTGCTTCATGTATGGATTGGAGAGGTTTAAAGTGGCTAATGATGCAGCTGTGGTCTGGCTTCTGGTTTGTGGTTGTGCCTCATCATCGGTGTGGGTTTGGGTTAGGGTTAGGGTTAGGCACGACCACAAACCAGAAGTCAGACCACAACTGCATCATTAGCCACTTTAAACCCCTCCAATCCATACATGAAGCAAGCTGACACCCACCACGAAGATAAGGCACAACCACAAACGCAAAGCCAAACAAGAGCAATGCAGCTCACCATCTCTAATCCCCCTGCAACTCAGACTAACCAGAGAACAACAAAGCCCCTACCCAAACAGAACACTCCCCCATCCAATCAGAGCACAGCCAACTCCCCATCCAATCAGAGCACAACCAAGCCCCTAACCAATCAGAACACACCTCCACCCAATCAGAACACAGCCAAGCTCCCACCCAATCAGTTCATACCCCCACTGGCAGTTAAAAGGAAGAAACAGCTATGATCACATATTGCTCCTGGAAGCACAAAGCAGAAAACACCAGCCTAAAGATGACGAATGTGACTTCGTCGAAACGTCGCCAAGACACTTCCAATTTGACGTGGGAGAAAACCCGAATAACCAAAGACCTACATACAAACACCCGCAAAAACCTCAAAAAACAAATATATATATATTGAATTATAATATAGAATATAGAATCAGAAAATACAGTTTGGGAAAGAAATAAAAAAGGTCTACAGATTTCAAGTGTGCTAGAAGAAAATAAGGCAGTGATACCTTGACATAACACAGCATGTGCTAAAGGAAGAAGACTTACACAGCTTCGCATCAAAATTGGAACAAAGCATTTAGATATGTGTGAACCAGACTTGGCTGATATTTTCTCTTGGTGAAAACTGCTTAGAGAATTGCAGACCTTTTCCAGCTCTCCATTCTTGTAGATATCTTAAACAAAGGGGGGTGGGAGTTTGATGGCACTTTTAAAGAGCTAAGGCTCTATTTAAGTAATTAAACTCTGCACCAAAGTTTAATCGATTTGTGAATAATGTATTAAGTCTGGGTGCTCTTAATCTTGGAGTAACATATTTCCATCCAGAGGCATTACTTTGTATTTATCTTTGATGAATAATAAATACAGGAATGATATTCACTGATTAAATATTCCATCAGTAACAGACCAAAGAAATCATGTTCAATTATTAATAAGCTACACATTTTGCTTGTCAAGCTCAATTGTCTTTTGACATGAATGGCTTCTGTTCCATACCATTCTTTAACAGCTGGTGAATTCTGTTAGTTAGGCCTTACACTGATCTATTATATAAGATTTCCATTATTCCGGTTTATTCTTTTTTACGTTTATTTTGATACAGAAAATAAAACACTTTGTACTCAAATGTCATGAAGGTGATCAACCATGGCATCAAGCTTTAGTTGTCAACTTCACAAAACTACTAATTTGTAAGATGCACATGCAATGCAGTGGACTAAAAACTGTATCGGTGTGTGTTTATATTTTTATTTGAGATCCAGTTTGAACTAGTGACTAAAGCACCAGGCTAGAATGAGACCATGAATTCTAGACCCACTTTAGGAATAAAGCCAGTCATTCTCTTTAAATCCTAGGAACAATGGTAATGGCAAATCGCTGATATAGTCTAGGTGTGGGGTGTGTTGCTCTGTATATATATCTATAAATAATATATTTATAAATAAATCTAAGCAAGAAATATGTTCCCCATGAACCTCATATATCTTCTTTCAACTCAAAAAGTGTTGCTACTTTTTTTTAAAGAAGCTTCTTTATGTCAACTTTTTATTAATTTAGTTGCATCCTGAAATGGTATATAAATTAGTTGCTTCTAGAATTAAATCTTTGCAGTAA
This sequence comes from Crotalus tigris, assembly GCF_016545835.1. Lineage (NCBI taxonomy): Eukaryota > Metazoa > Chordata > Lepidosauria > Squamata > Viperidae > Crotalus > Crotalus tigris. The sequence continues at coordinate 1,249,749 of NW_024096667.1, forward strand.
ATTGCACTTTCCTTATCTAGTATTTTGTTTGGTGCAAAAGACTGCTTTTCACTAGAAACTAAAAAGTATCTTCCACAGTCGCAGCATTTTCTGTTGCTATCAATTTTGTCTGGTATAAGTCAAGGAGAAAACAACAGATTTTAGCATGTATAAAAAGCCTATATACTTTATAATCTGTTAGCTGATTAATTCATCTAACAGTGCTTATCTTCTCTAAATTAGATGTTCTCCTCCATTATCCTTGGAGAGTCTGCATGTATTAATTGCTTCCTGCTCTTTATTGCTAGTTCAGGCTCAAAGATAACCACAATGGCAACGGGAAAAGAAACCCTTTAATTTAGGAAATTCATTTGTGAAAGAAGGGGAAAGTAAAAGGTAAAAATGCATACACCGGCTTTAAAGGGTAAGGAAGATCATAAAATTCATGACTGGAACATACAGGCAGAAGGATTTAAATTGTTCAAAAGAAACAGATTGAATAAAAGAGGAGGTGGAATTGCATTGTACAGTATATATGAAATAGCTGCATGTCAGATAATTACTTTTTATCTGTCCCAGAAAATAGCATTTGCTTTTCTATACTACACAGCTTGCTACTCATTCAACCTGTATATTTCTCAGCAAGTAATTTATTTTTCAAAGTATATACATTTTTTCAGAACAAAGAGAGCCAGTTTGATCTAGACATTAAGGCGCCAGACTAAAATCCAGGAGAATGTGAGTGCTAGTCCTATCTTAGCCATGAACACCAACAGGGTAACTCTCTTTGAGCCCATGAGATCAGCCTAGTTGGTCAATTGTCACAACCAAATGGATCAACATTTGATTGTTATGAAAAAAAAATGGACCCTGCACTTATGGGAAAATGCTAAAAAAAATATTTTCAGAACAATATTCCATGGACTTTAAAAGTTTATGAAAGGCTCAGTGGCAGATGTTCACAAAGAGTGTTTATATACACTCTTATATTAAAACAAACACAGCTGCACAGTTCTCATTTCATTGCATGTGAATGCAGTATTTTCTCCACTGTTTTTTTTTTTGTCAACTGAAATCAATAGCCCAATAAGAAACCAAAGTACTAAAATAACTCTGTTTTACTACCTTGAATTATAGCTACCATACTGATTTAAAATTTCAATTATTGAATTATGTTAAAGGGGATCATATTCATGTGGAAGTAAAGGTAAATATCTTCATTGCCCCTTGAAGGATTTTTTTTTTTCTTACTATAAATGTAGGTGTTTTTGTAGTACTTGTTTTTTCTTATGACAATTCAAACAATGTAACACATAGGCATCAATCTCCGAAAGATGTTTGCTCTTGAACAATGAAAAATATATTATTATTGTTTATAAATTAATTAAGTACATTGTTTGGCATGGTGGCTAAGGCACAAAGCTAGAAACCATGGGTTACAATCCTGCTAGAAACCATGAGTTACAGTCTGCACCAAGATAGAAACTATCAGTTACAGGACAAAGACAATTGGGTGACCTGTCAGTCTGTCTCAGCCCTAGGAAGCAGGCAATGGCAAACCTTTTCTGAAAAATTTTGCAAAAAAAGTGCATGGACTAATCAAAGACTTCCTGACACCTAGAACAATTAACCAATGGAACAGTTAGAACAATTAATCAATGAAATAACCTGCCTCCAGAAGCAGTGAATGTTCCAACACTAGAAGTTTTTAAGAAGAGACTGGACAGCCATTTGTCTAAAATGGTGTAGGGTTCCTGCCTGAGCAGGGGGTTGGACTCGATGACCTCTAAGGTTCCTTCCAACTTTATTATTATTATTACTATTATTACGGATCATCGCACAGTCAGCCAGATGTTCAGACTGGATCTGACAGCTTGTCTACCTATCGAGTCCTTACCAAGGACCTGGGATAGGCAGATGTGGATGTTTGATGGTATTACAGTTATCGTTGCAGGATGGAAGCAGTTCCTAGTAAGGCCGCCTTTTGCAAGTGACTAATAGCGAATTTGTCAATGCCAATGGTGTTCAAATGGTGCTCCAGTTGTTTTGGGATTGCACCCAAGGAGCCTATTACTATTGGTACTACCCTTGTTTGCTTTTGCCACAGTCTTTCTATTTCTATTTGTAGGTCTTTGCATTTTGTTATCTTCTCCAGTTCTTTCTCGTCTATTCTGCTGTCTCCAGGCACTGCCACGTCCACTATCCAGACTTTTTTGTCTTTCTTATTGACAATTGTTAAGTCTGGGGTGTTATGTTGCAGGTGCAACATAATAATAATAATAATAATAATAATAATAATAATAATAATAATAATAATAATAATAATAATAATGACAACCCCCAGTGAGGCACTACCTTGACGTGATTGTGGGGCTTGTGTACTCTGAGGAAGATGAGAGCTATGCCAGAGGTTCAACCATACTGGACAGGTCTCATCAGAGGAGTCAGACAAAGAGTGTCTCTCCCATAAAAAATATGGTGAGACGTAAATTGCAGAATGCCATACCGGCTCGGACGTTGCCAGGGTTAACAAGGTCCGCGCTAGATATTGGAGTTCCTGGATATCTGGTGAAAAATGGGTTACAGGACTCAGGACTGTTGGCTGAGCAACCAGGGCCAGCAGCTGCAGAACTACTGGAAGAAAAGGTGTTTACCCATTGCAGATACACAGTAATGGAAAACAAAGAAATAATGATCTGTTACTACAGATCAAGCCCAACAAGAAGAGGATATCTAAAATGAATGCACCAGTTCTGGAAAGAACAACATCCAGAATCAGAAATAACAGAACAGAGACTAGCCGATCAACGCCGATTTATAACACGAAACAAAGTATTCACAGAAACAGAATTGGACGAACTGCAAAGGTTTACCCAGGGCAAAGAAATCAAAGCCTTACCAGAAGTAATTCAGAATGTAGAGGCAAACCAGGGGGAGTTGGCAGTGAAGGAATCCAGCAGAGATATACAACTGTTCTCATTTGGAAACCAGGCACCTCTACCTCAGGAAGAACAAAACCCTCTAACTAAAGAAATAAAAGAATTGAAACAAAGAATAACTGAGCATCTAGAACAGCACAAAAACAACAGAATAAGGCTACCTGCATTGAAGCTTGTTCCAAAGAAACAGCTAGCACAAGCATTAAAAGATGCAAATACTGCAATATCAAGTATAAGCACCAATTCACTGCAAGAAACAAACCAACTAATGTACAGCACAGCTGCAGTTATAACAGAATACCTGGGATGCAAAATCAACAAAAAAGAAAAACAAACAAACAGTGCACCAGAAAAATGGAAGGTTAGACTAGAAAATAAGATCAGCAAGTTAAGATCACATGCAAGCAAGCTAGAACAGATGAAAGAAAAGAAGCTGAAGAACAAGAAGACCAAAGAATACCTAATCAAGAAATACCACTTAGAAACAAGGAAGATCAAGGAAGCACTGGAAATAATAAAGCAACAAATAACAGCTATAGCCAGGAAAATCAGTAGATATGAAGCTCGAATTGCAAACTATAGGCAGAACCTCCAATTTCAATCCAATCAGAAACGTTTCTACCAATCCATCAATGGAGAAACTGCAAGGAATCAGTCAGTACCTGACAAGGAAGAAACAGTGCAGTTCTGGAAGCAGATATGGGATAACCCAAAGAAATACAACAAGGATGCGGCTTGGTTAAAAGAGGTGGATGCAAATAAAACAGAAGTTGAAATGAAAGAACTAGTAATAACAACAAAAATGGTAGAAAAAAGAGCAAAGAAAATCAAAAATTGGTCAGCACCAGGTGAAGATGAACTGCATGGGTTTTGGTTGAAACATCTAACTGTTATACACCCACTCATTGCCAAGCAGTTCAACAATATACTACAAGGAGGAGAAATTGAAAAGTGGCTAACAACTGGGAAAACCTACCTAATAATGAAAAATCCAGCAAAAGGGGCAACACCAGGTAACTACAGGCCAATTACCTGCTTACCAACAACTTTCAAATTACTAACTGGTGTGTAGCTGATGCAGTACAACAGCATCTAGTTGAAAACAATCTCTTTCCACCTGAGCAGAAAGGAAACCGCCCCAATAGCAGAGGAACAAAAGATCAACTCCTAATAGACAAAATGATCTTGGAAAACTGCAAGAGAAGGAAGACCAACCTGAATGTGGCATGGATTGACTACAAAAAGGCATTTGACTCTCTGCCACATGATTGGATAATAAAGTGCCTAGAAATAACAGGAGTCAGTAGAAACATCAGAAAATTTGTGCAAAGATCGATGGCACAATGGAAGACACAGTTGCAGATCAATGGTGAGAGACTGGGAGAGGTTAATATCAAGAGAGGAATATTTCAAGGAGATTCATTATCACCATTACTATTTGTTATTGCACTGTTTCCTCTGTCAACAATACTGAATAACTCAGGACATGGCTATCAAACATCAAAAACATCTGCCAGACTATCCCACCTCCTTTATATGGATGATCTGAAGCTGTATGGAAAAACATTATCTGAAATAGAATCGCTGCTCAACACTGTCCGTATATATAGCCAAGATATTGTAATGGAGTTTGGCTTGGACAAATGTGCCACACTTACTATCAAACAAGGAAAAATAGTGAAAACTGAAGGAATCAAGATGCCCCACGAAAATAACATTAAGAGTCTGGATGAGGAAGAGTACTACAAATACTTGGGTATCCTTCAAGCTGACAACATCAAGCACACTGAAGTCAAGAAAAAGATTAGAGGTGAATACATCAAGAGAGTGAAGAAGATCTTAAAATCCAAACTCAATGGAGGAAATACCATAAAGGCAATCAACACCTGGGCAATCCCAGTCATTAGGTACACAGCTGGAATAGTGGACTGGACTCAAGCAGAACTAAAAGCAATGGATAGGCAGACCAGAAAAATAATGACAATGAATCATGCCCTTCATCCACGCAGTGACATTGATAGACTTTATCTACCAAGGCAAATAGGTGGGCGTGGAATGCTACAAGTACATCAGATGGTTGAAGAAGAAAAAATGGCTTTGGAAGAATATCTGAAGAACAATGATGAAGATGCACTGAAATTAGTATATCAGGAAGGCTTACTAACTACTGGAGAGACCAAACTGGCCTACAAGAAAGACCAAATGAAGAACAGAATAGAGGCATGGGAAGACAAAGCACTACATGGCCGATACATTAAAAAAAATAGCTGGGAAAGCAGATAATAATAAAACCTGGCAATGGCTAAGAGCAGGAAAATTGAAGAAAGAGACCGAGGGACTAATTCTTGCTGCACAAGACCAAGCCTTAAGGATAAATGCATACAAAGTCAAAATTGAGAAGACAGCAACAGACAGTAAGTGCCGCCTATGCAAAGAAGCTGAAGAAACAGTGGACCACTTGGTAAGCTGTTGCAAGAAGATTGCACAACTGATTACAAGCAGCGGCATGACAAAGTAGCAACAATGGTGCATTGGAAGATCTGCAAAAAATATCATTTGCCTGTAAGCAAAAACTGGTGGGATCATAAAATAGAGAAAGTCATAGAAAATGATAAAATTAAACTGCTCTGGGACTTCAGAATTCAAACAGACAAGCACCTGCAACATAACACCCCAGACTTAACAATTGTCGATAAGAAAGACAAAAAAGTCTGGATAGTGGACGTGGCAGTGCCTGGAGACAGCAGAATAGAAGAGAAAGAACTGGAGAAGATAACAAAATACAAAGACCTACAAATAGAAATAGAAAGACTGTGGCAAAAGCAAGCAAGAGTAGTACCAATAGTAATAGGCTCCTTGGGTGCAATCCCAAAACAACTGGAGCACCACTTGAACACCATTGGCATTGACAAATTCGCTATTAGTCAATTGCAAAAGGCGGCCTTATTAGGAACTGCTTCCGTCCTGCGACGATATCTGTAATACCATCAAACATCCACATCTGCCTATCCCAGGTCCTGGGTAAGGACTCGATAGGTAGACAAAATTCCAAATCCAGTCTGAACATCTGGCTGACTGTGCGATGATCGATAATAATATTACTATTATTATTATTATTATTATTATTATTATTATTATTAGACTGACTCAAAAGCACAGGAGAAAAATCAAATCACTTTTAAAGTATATAGAATGAAATGGATCAGAAATAATCAATAAATAAGCAAAAAATATTAAGGTGTGTTATTAAGCTTATGCCCTAATTCACTCCTATTCTAATTCATAGCAGCCATTTTAATAAGAAATAACCCCTTCCAACATGGAACTTTTTATTATAATATTCTCAATACGCTTAAAATGGCCAATGTGGCTATTGATCAAATCTTTGCAAATAATAATTAGATTAACAAGCATATAATAAATATGCTTGTTAATCTAATGGCACAAAATGGAAAATTAATTGTATTAGAATAAGAGTCAGGAGTATAGCATCAGACCTTAAATGGAATGTCTACCCTGTTCTATTTGCTTCAGCTATTGCTATTAATAAAACACTGTAGTTGAATATCCACTGAGATGTAGTAGTTAAGACCAAGACATTCCCACAGTTGCCGTATAATGTTTAGTGGTTGCTATTTATGTGGTTTCCTGAAATAGATAACTCCTTTAAACCTTTGATGATCTTCACTTTATCCAGTTTGAATGTATGTATGCAAAGGCCCTCACTAGTAAGACAGAGCCATTGAAATAGCTGATATAAAGATGGTGTAGCTGTTCCTTTTAAAGATTTATAACAACAACAACAACAACAACAACAACAACAATAATAATAATAATGTTGGAAGGGACCTTGGAGGTCATCTAGTCCAACCCCCTGCTCAGGCATGGACCATGAGTTGCTATATGCAATTAATTATATAAAGCTGGATTCACTGGATTCAAAGACAAGAGTCAATTTGGTCTAATGGTTAAGGTATCAGGCTTGAAATGGGAAGATCAAGAGTTTTAGTCCCGCCTTAGGCATGAAAGCCAACTAGGTGACTTTGAGCCAATCATTCTCTTTCTCTCAGCCCATCACAATCCCCTTATTGCAATTGCTTTGTTTTAACAGAAGTGATGGCAGGAGTGTCTTTCATGTATGCATTGATAGAAGGCCATCAAAGTCCAATGAAATATATTCTGGTTGTTGAGCAGCTTTGAAATCACATTAAATGAAGCAAAGTGAGCCTTGTCACACAACTTTAGCATTTGCTCTTTCAGTGAAAATCAGAGAATTTGGCCTTTTGGAACAGGGGGTAGTTACAACTCTATTTGTGAAAAGCAGAAACTTACTTCTTCACAGAAGATTTGTTCCACTGGAACAATCAAGACTTCCATGTAAACAGCCATCTGTGATTTTTCTTGTGATGTGTTTAATCTCTCTGAATTTCTTTGGAAAAGCTGGTGGAAAATAGAGCTTTGGATTACTGAAACATTTATTTTTGTTTTCAAGGAAGAATATGAGTTGCACAAAGATAATAGGTGGATGAATGCCAAATTGCTGAACTTAGAAAACTGCCAGCTTAGAATATTAACAGAGGCACTTCTATTGGGGTTGGTAGCAAATAGAAATGAATCCAAGTAATTTGCACATCTCAATATCTAATTAATGAAGAATATTACACACAAGGAATATCTTATTTTTGATGCAGTGCATCCTCACAACCCTTTCATAACCACTGTCTGTAAAACAGTATCAATTTCTTCTAAGCAGCCAAATCTGCTAGTGGTATTAAAATAGTTTTTTGGTGGGGAGGCAAGTATTTCCATGCAATTTTCCTCTTTTTTGCTTTCTGTTGGTGGGTTATCTCCTTGACAGACATCCCCACTCCAGACCCACATTCCTCCATCAGATTTAAAAGCTGAAGCTGAGACACTGACCTGAAGGATCGGTTAGGTTTGTTTTCCATAGAAGATTTTTGAACCCAGTAAACTGAAGTATGATAGAGGTCATATCTGAATCAAAATTTCTGTTCCTTTAACTCTTATTAAAATAATATGATAAATACATTTATTTTTCAACATATTATGTTCTGATTTAACTGTGTTTAACCAAAATGATAGCAACTTGGCTGATAGAAAAATCAGTTTCATTGTACATAGAATTAAACTTGTGTCTTTAATAACTAGTTCTCCTGGAAAATTTTCAGACTTGGAATGAATTATACATAAGTAGTTATTGAAGTTTGAGGTACATACTTTCTGTTTAAGTTGCTGCTGAATTACCTATTCTTTGAAAAGTTAGAACCAATTATTCAGGACGTTGAACAAACTGCTGCTTCAGTCTGTTTTGCCAGGATATACAGAGCTGAAAGTAAATAGCACTGAGATGTAGTTAAGAAGATCTTGAAAACAAAGAGCTGACTGTAGCTCTTTAACAAGATGACAAATAAAGTGTTTATTTTAAAGCTGCATGTAAGTGTGTGCCTGCTTTGAGATAATCTATCTACACGGTCACTAAGAGCTGACATTGTCTTGGTAGAATACATTCAGTCAATCAATCAATCAACCAACCAATTGAACATTATTTGGGAGTACTTTGGACCCTATATGAACAAAACACTTCTGTGCTATTCATTAAATAAGAGACATTTTTCTAGGCTTCCTTGCAAACCTGAGAGAAAGTGTGTTACTTTTAAGAATTTTATTAAAGATGCTGTTGCTTTAATTGTTTAATTCATTAAAGCAACTGCACCATTTTTTTCCAGGCTCATGTGAAAGATTGAAAAAGATATCTTAATTAATAGAATAGAGATGCTATGTTTTTATTTGCATGAAGTCCAAACCTTTATTTAACCTTGTATGTATTATTCAGATATCTATGCCCTTCAACCATGAGACTCCTAAAGATTTTATAATTTTGGTACTATAATGTATAATACAAAAATATTTAAAATCTGTAACAACATGAAGTAGGAAACACCAGCACAATATCTGCTTCCACATCATCCACTCAAGGTAACAAACATCTTTCTCATTTCCAAAGGCCCTCTGAAGGAATAAGATTCAAGGCTCTTCAGAAACTCAACAGAGAAGAAACAATTCTTATATCTTGGAGATAATATTCCAGAAGAAAGAAGAATCATGAAGGTTCTGGAGATGATCCATTTGGGAAAAGAACCTTCTCTTCCGGATCTCATTGTGTAGGCAGATACTACTCAGAACAGGTAGTCTTAAAAATAACCCAGACTTAAGCCATGTAGGGCTTTAATAATAACCCAGCACCTTTAATTTTATACAGAAGCTAGCTAGAGTAGTAGCAGAAGTGTGATGTGAACCTTGACTTCCACATGCTAAATCAACTTCCAAATGGTCCTCAAGGGCAGCTTCATGTAAAGCAGATGCAATAGATGTGAAATAACAAGTGTAAAAATGGCCACCTCCCCCCTCAAAGAAAAGGTTGGTTGGTTGAGGGATCACTTCTTAATTATCTCTAACCATTCCATTAGCTCTGGCAGAATAGATATGTTGTGGGTTCTGTCTAGGAAAAACTGCCATCTAACAGAACCCGGGAGGCAAGCATTTTCTATGACAGACATCAATTTCTGCAAGGTCAAACTGACCTTGATGGCCTTCTGGAAAGACCTGAAGAAGTGGCTTTGCCATCTGCCCCGGGGATCAGGTAGTGGTAGTGATAGTGGGGAGCCTATAAAATGGTTCTATTTTTCCTGAATTAATTGTCTTCTCCTGTTAATTCTATAGAATGGCTTTAATTGTTTTTAACCATTTTAATGCTTGTATGATTTTTATTTTTTGTTTTTTGTATTATTTGTGTGTTAACCTTGCAAATTGCCCAGAGTTGGTGGCTATATGAAAGAAAGAAAGAAAGAAAGAAAGAAAGAAAGAAAGAAGGGAGGGAGGGAGGGAGGGAGGGAGGGAGGGAGGGAGGGAGGGAGGGAGGGAGAGGGAGGGAGGGAGGGAGGAGAGAGAGACCTTTGGTCACAGCTCTGTGGTTCAACAAAGCTATAAGTCCCAGAGATTGCTAACCTGCACCTCTGGGGGATTTCAATCATATTCAGAATTAAATAAGGACTTTCTCTTTTGCCCACGCTGATGTGCCTAAGCCTCTTCTGAGATTATCCAGACTGCACAAGAAAGCATCAGCCAGAATGTTGCCAGATAACCTTAAAAACCAAGGCCTCTGTCATTTCAGCTGGATTTGCCCAGTCAATTCTGACTGAAAATGTGTAATTTTATTCTCTAACTCCTAGGAAAATTAATTACAGTTGTCAGCAGCCAATCTTCTCACTTAGCTGGAGAACAGGATCCTGGAAGCTTTAAACACTGCTGTTGAGTAAGTGCCTCTAAATGTAATGTGTACTTCACCATTCTTACTGCTATATGTTTGGTCATATTAGTTCTTTGTTGTTTCAGGTGTCTAGTTTGCTGCTGTATTTCTCACTGTGGCTGCCAGTGAGATCTTTGAGAAAATCTCTGAAAATTTCTTCTGAAATCCCATAGGATCTATTAAGCACCTGAGGCAAAAGAATGGGTCATCTGTAGTGCCAGATCTGAAATAACTTTATGGGAAATGTTTTTTTTTAAAAATAAAACTAGTGTATACTTTTGTATTATACATATATTCACTGCTTGTATTCATTGGTCTTGAAATGCAAAATGAAATTGATTTTGATATAAAGCTTTTATTTCTTCTATTATTGAATGAGCACTTGGGCATCTTGCAATTTTACTTTGTTAACTAATTCTGGAGAAAAACAGCCTATTGCATTTTGAAAATATCCTATAATTCTTATCTTTTCCTCAGCTCAATAAATATTTCAAAACAGTGGAAAGGACCAAATAATTAAATGTCTCAGTTCTGAATTTCTCTTGTTTATCACAATGAATATATGAAAGTCTTACCTGTGTAAGAGTATTAGGAATAAACTATAGATCAATCTGAATCTATTCTATACAGTATCAATGTCCCAAGTATTCATTTATTAGCCCAACCTGCTCCTATATGGGTGATTTCAGCTTCTAAAATTTACTCCTGTTTGGAAATGCCAGAATGATTGCAATAGCTGGGAATTCTAGAAGATGTATTTCATTTCTGTGGAGAATACCCAAACTGGAGTAGATTATTTGAAGGCCTTGTGAAAAATCATTCTGTCAACACACATTTATTTTCACCTAAGGCATCCTTATATTGTTCGTTTTGTATGTATGTAGGGTTTTTTTTTTTAAAAAAAGAAAAAAACTCAAGTTGCAAATTTAGTGCAGAATTTTACCAAAGATATATACTTTACATGTAGCTTCCTGCCCCCCCCCCAAAAAAAAATTAACATGCAACTTTTCCAAAGAAACAATCCTCCATGTGTATATATAATTTCATCACAATTGTTGGATGGGAAATGCAAATCAGTTTTAACAAAATGATTCCAGGGTATCATCATGTGAGACAACAGACATAAGTTAATGTTTGCTAGCCATATTTCCCGAGAGGCAATTAAAAACTATAAACTTCCAAACAATTTAAACAGGAAGAAAGGTTATTAGTTGTCATCTACTGGTGGATAGTAATTGGTTGTGGGCATTCTGCTCTATTGAACACAGGCAATATATAAAGGCCTGTCATTTATTGCCAACTCCAGTTTCAGATCTGCTCTACAATGTGGCTAATGAAATGTCAGCACATATTCATTGTCTCACGTGGCATTAGCTGGAAGTCATTTCAAAAATAAATAGTAGCTGTGAAAAGTTACATTCTAGGTCAAATTTTTCTGACTTCCTTTGTGGAACAACACTACTTAAAGAGAATTTCTCACTGGAATATTGATTTAATAATCAAGTGTGCAGTAGTGATATATTATTTAATCTGTTTGCTGGTAGGAATAATGTGTAGCTATTTAACATTTCAAGAAAATACTTTAGTTTCAGCTATTTCCATCTCTCCCTCCCTCCCTCCTTCCCTCCCTCCCTCTCCCTCTCCCTCTCTCTATAGGATGTAGTGACCAGTAGGAATATGTTATTCCCATCCTGCTGTTAATTTAATACAAATTACCTATATTTAGAATATATGATTACCAGAGGATGAAAATAGGAATATAGTTATCTTAACTCTACTTTTGTTTTCTTCAATTCTTTCTTCTCACTCTCCCTGTTATCATAGAACAGGGGTGTCAAACTGCTGGCCCCCCAGCCGGATGTGTCATGCCAAAACCGCACCCACCCCATGCCAGCAATGGAAAAAAGCCGCGATACATCATGACACATCACGTGACGTTGCAAGTTTGACACCCCTGTCATAGAACGATGAGTCTATTCCCTTTCATCAAATCCCACTTCAAACGCCTATGACAACTTCAGGATTCTTTTTCAGTTTCTACAATTCCCTCCTGCTTTTTTTCCCCCTTTATTAATTACTACACTAGATCCTAGTCAAAAGGCCAAGAAGCGATCTTGTATTTTTGTAATGATCAGCAAAGATTCTATACTGTTTTGTTCTATTCTTTATTAATTAGTCTTTTTATCTTTAGAACACACACACACACACACACACCAATCTGGCACACCAATCTTCTAATGTAATTGAAAACTACTGTCACAAATCTGTATTTAAAACATAGAAGGTTAGAAAAGGTAGACATAATATCTACCCCTTAACCTTCCTTTCTTCTCCCATATCTAATTCTTTTCATCTTAATATGCAGAACAAGTGTGATCAGTTTAAGGAATAAAAAGGCAGAGGAGTTCACAGGATTAGATACCATTGATTATGGCTGGTCAGACTATCCATCTCAAAATAAGACTTGTGCAGATTAACCTAAAGAGAGTAAAGCATTTTGTAGATAAAATATGTACTGCTACACTCTGAAATTAGAGTCCAGGCCAGTCCATCTTGATGAGATGCTTTGCTTTGGTATGAAGAATGTCTATTTTATCTAGTGGACAATCACTTAAATATGAGCCAGCAGTGTGCTGCAGCTGCCAAAAAAGCCAACACAGTGTTAGGCTGCATTAACAGAGGGATAGAATCAAGATCATGTGAAGTGTTAATACCACTTTACAATGCCTTGGTAAGGCCACACTTGGAATACTGCATCCAGTTTTGGTCACCATGATGTAAAAAAGATGCTGAGACTCTAGAAAGAATACAGAGAAAAGCAACAAAGATGATTAGGAGACTGGAGGCTAAAACATAATAATAACAATAATAACAATAATAATAATAATAATAATAATAATAATAATAATAATAATAATAATATACCATTTCTGATAAATGGCTATCCAGTTTCTTCTTAAAAACTTCCAGTGTTGGCTCATTCACCGCTTCTGGGGGAAGGTTGTTCCACTGGTTAATTGTTCTAACTGTCAGGAAGTTTCTCCTTAGTTCTAGGTTGCTTCTCTCTTTGGTTAGTTTCCACCCATTGCTTCTTGTCCTGCCTTCAGGTGCTTTGGAAAATAGCTTGACTCCCTCTTCTTTGTGGCAGCCCCTGAGATATTGGAACACTGCTATCATGTCCCTCCTCGTCCTTCTCTTCATTAAATTAGACATACCCTATTCCAGCAACCGTTCTTTATATGTTTTAGCCTCCAGTCCCCTAATCATCTTTGTTGCTCTTCTCTGTACTCTTTCTAGAGACTCAACATCTTTTTTACATCATAGTGACCAAAACTGGATGCAGTATTCCAAGTGTAGCCTTACCAAAGCATTGTAAAGTGGTATTAATACTTCATGTGATCTTGATTCTATTCCTCTGTTAATGCAGCCCAGTACTGTGTTGGCTTTTTTGGCAGCTGCAGCACACTGCTGGCTCATATTTAAGTGATTGTCCACTAGGACTCCGAGATCCCTCTCACAGTTACTACTATTGAGCAAGGTACCCCTATACAATACCTGTACATTTGATTTTTCTTGCCTAAATGTAGAACCTTACTTTTTTCACCATTATCATTTAAATCGTACTTCATCATCTCATCTTTTTATATAACTTTGAGATTAGTCATAGAGTAAAAAAAGATAATCATATTTAAATACCATCAGCTGTGTGAGACAGCTTGTAGAGGGATTAACACAGTTTGGGACTGCGTTAGAAACATCTTATGAAAGATATGAACATTGGGCACTATCTAACAAAATGAAATTCAATGGTGAAAAAAGCAAGGTTCTACATTTAGGCAAGAAAAACCAAATGCACAGGTACAGCATAGGTAGTACCTGACTCAGTAGTAATAACTGTGAGAGGGATCTCGGAATCCTATTGGACAATCACTTAAATATGAGCCAGCAGTGTGTTGCAGCTGCCAAAAAGCCAACACAGTGCTAGGCTGCATTAACAGAGGGATAGAATCAAGATCACATGAAGTATTAATACCACTTTACAATGCTTTGGTAAGGCCACACCTGGAATACTGCATACAGTTTTGGTCACCACAAAGTAAAAAAGATGTTGAGATTCTAGAAAGAGTACAGAGAAGAGCAATGAAGATGATTAGGGACTGGAGGCTGAAACATATAAAGAATGGTTGCTGGAATTGGGTATGCCTAGTTTAATGAAGAGAAGGACGAGGGGGGACATGATAGCAGTGTTCCAATATCTCAGGGGCTGCCACAAAGAAGAGGGAGTCAAGCTATTCTCTAAAGCACCTGAAGGAAGGATAAGAAGCAACGGATGGAAACTAACCAAAGAGAGATGCAACCTAGAACTAAGAAGGAATTTCCTGACAGTTAGAACAATTAATCAGTGGAACAACCTGCCTCCAGAAACGGTGAATGCTTCAACACTGGAAGTTTTTAAGAAGTGACTGGAGAGCCATGTTTCTGAAATGGTATATGGTTTCCTGCCTGATCAGGGGGTTGGACTAGATGACCTTCAAGGTCACTTCCAACATTGTTGTTGTTGTTGTTGTTGTTTTGTTGTTGTTGTTGTTGATTACAGGTATTCCTCATCTTACAACAGTTCATTTAGTGACCTTTCAAAGTTACAACAGCACTTTAAAAAATGACTTAGGATGGCTTTTCATACTTAAGACCATTGCAGCGTCCTCATGGTCATGTGATCAAAATTCATACGCTTGGCAACTGACTCATATTTATGACTGTTGCAATGTCCCAGGGTCATGTGATCTCCTTTTGTGACCTTCTGATCAGCAGAATCAATGGGGAATCCAGATTCACTTAACAACCGTGTAACTAACTTAACAACTGCAGTGATTCACTTAACAATTGTGCAAGGAAGGTTGTAAAATGGGGCAAAACTTGCTTAACAAATGTCTCACTTAGCAACATAAATTTTGGGCTCAATTGTGGTTGTAAATTGAGGACCAGCTGTATTCCTTGACCCTAATGAGACTGATTACTATGTAAAAGTGCAGGTAACATTTTTTCTAGAAGGATATTATAGGTTGCAAAGGATTCATAGTAGGACAATGAAAATCATTCAGAGGCTTGAAGAATGCCTTATGAAGATAGGCTGAAGGAACCTGGGATGAAGAAAAGAAGATTAGGGAAGTTCTGCTTGCTGTATTCAAATAGATAAAAGGAGTCTATGGAAAAGATGGCCAAGAATTATTTTCCATGGCAACTGAAACTATGATCAGATATAATGGACATAAGTTACAGCTGGAAAGATTTTGTTTAAATATATGGAAAACAATTCTGAAGGACTAGGGGTGACATGATAACAGTGTTCTAGTATTGGAGAAGCTGCCACAAAGAAGAGATGGTCATCTTATTTTCCAAAGCACCAAAAGGCAAGACACGAAGCAATGGATGGAAACTAATCAAGGAGAGAAGCAACCTGGAACTAAGGAGAAATTTCCTTACAGTGACAACAATTAATCAGTGGAACAGCTTGCCTTCAGAAGTTGTGAGTGCCTTGTCACTGGAGGTTTTTTAAGAAGAGATTGGACAGACACTTGTCTGAAATGGTGTAGGGCAGGGGTCTTAAACTTGGCCCTTTTATGACTTGTGGAGTTCGACTCCCAGAATTCCTCAGCCAGAGTGCCTGGCTGAAGAATTCTGGGAGTCAAAGTCCACAAGTCATAAAAGGGCCAAGTCTGAAGACCCCTGGTGTATGCTTTCCTGCTTGAGCAGGAGGTTGAACTTGAAGACCTCCAAGCTCTATTTTGATTGATATTTACATATCAGTGGAACAATCTTCTTATAGAAACTGAGTTTTCTATTTCTGGAATTTGTTAAGAAGAGGCTGGACTTTTTCATGGATAGCTTATTTGGTTTTCCTGCACACTGCAGAGATTTGGACTAGAGTGTCCCAGATGCCCATTCTAATTCTACAGTTCTATGATAAACAACACATTTGTCAAGGTAAAGCAATGTAATAAATTACAAAGGAGGGCTTCTGCTTCAGTCTTAAATGTTTCAGCCACATCATAGCCAATCTAATAATGCATTTGATGGCTTTCTCCTGTTTGCACTTTCTGCTTACTTATGTTTACTATTATACAAAGGCAAGACTTAAATGTTATCATATCTGTAATTTTACTAAAAGGTAGGTTATAGCAGCTAGCAGGTTTCAGATTTTATGTCTGTCATTGTATAGTTAGTCCTCATTTACTGACAGCAACTGGGACCAGCAAATCCACCATTAGGAAACATGATTATAAAGTGAAATGTTATGTGATTGCACCCAACATTATGATATTACTTCTAGTTGTGTTTAAATGAATCTCACAGGAAGCATCTTGCCATTCCTGCTGGTTTCCCCATTTACTTTGCTTGTCAAAGTCATAAATAGTCACAAACTGTGATCATGTGCCAGCAAAATGCTTCATCTGTCACAAATGCATGCTGATTGTCAAGCTCCTGAATTGTGATCACATGGCCATGGGGACAATTCAATGTTCGCAAGCTGCAAATCTTCTTTTTCAGTCCCATCAAAACTTTAAATGGTCACTGGTAGTTTATATAAGAAATCCGTGAACATTTTTCTGGGAACTGTGACAGAATGGAGAAGGTAAATACTGTCCAGCAGTTTGTCAAGACATCTTCCCAAAATTTAAACCAGATGATAATCTGAGGCTGGAAAAGCTACAAGAAAATCAGTTAAGTCTTCTGTCTCACACAGTCTCTTATAAGAAAGGAAGGTGAATGGAACTAAGGCATTCATACAAGGTTGACTTGAATAAAAACCCCATCTCAAGTGTGAGATAAATGACTGTTATTCTACAATCCTTTATCCATTTATGATTTTGTTTCTATATTTCTCTTAATCTTGTTTCTATTCTTCTATCAATTGAAGCCTGGAAAGCTAAGGAGCCTGCAGGCTTCTGGAGAGATCTATCTGTCTAATGAAAAGCAAAGTGTATAGACACTCAGTTCTCCAACTATCTCTTTGTTAAGAAGAATGTAGGAATCCTGTAGCTTTGCCTGTCTGTCTGTGACAGATATCATTAGACAGGTATCTGTGTGCAGTTGGTGTCCCTATGAACAGAGTACACATTCCAGTTACATGTTACATGTATTCTTTCAAATGTGCTCATCCTTGCAAAATACCAACATGTAATTGACTTCTCATGGCAGAATTTCCAAGTGAGATGCCATTCTTTCTTTACCTCTCTTGTTATCTCCAGACATTGTCTGCAAAGGAGTCCTCTTAGAAACACCAGCATCATCATGCTGCAAGACAGACACATTCAGTCACACAAGTACCTGGAGATACTTTTGCAGCTGGTGACTTTTGCTTTGTTCTGTTTTATCAGTGTTTTGTTGTTTGGTGGGTTTGTTTAATTACTTATCTTCATGCCAGGAATGAATTTAACCAATGGAATTTTCCTGACCTTGTGCTCTTTGACACCACCAAGCAACATTACATTAAAAAAAAATTGGTTAACCAGGGTAAGAAGGCAGAAGCCACAGCTTGCTATGGCTCACTGCTAAAACGGGGCTGCCATGGCTCATAAGTCATATAAGAGGGCACTCAACCCCTATTAAAACATGGAGCTCGTTCTTCCAGAAGTGGATGCTTATCAATTTCTTGAGCAGCTGTTAGATTGATTCTAAGGGACAAATTACATCAATACAATGCTGTGCTATTCAAGAAAAGGACTTAATAGAGACTTAAGTCAGGCAGAAATTCTTTGCTATCTTTTGCTTCTCTGCTACTGTCCTTTTTATTTGCTGTTATTTTTGTTATTGTTTCCTAGGGGCCAGTGCTTTTAAAATTGCTTTGATGCACATTCATAATTGAGGATTCTTTTTTAAAAAAAAATAAGCATAAGGTCCTGAATGAAAAAAACTTATTTCAAATGTATACATATCAGTATGCATAGCAGAGGTGTATATATCAATGGAAGACTGACAGAGAAAGATTTCCTTTCCTCATTTGTTCACTATACAGACAGTTGTAGTGCTGCTGAGTAATGCTGCATTGTAGGAGGTATGAACAGCCCTCTCAAATGTTTGTTACCTGCTATAATCAGCTATTTAAATGATTAACTGTAGTGGCAAATAGACAGTATTTAAAGCTATGAGATCAGTCTAAGGCAGGGGTGTCAAACTCGCAACATCATGTGACGTGTCTTGGCGTATCACAACTTTTTTGCCATTGCCGGCAATGGGATGGGCATGGTTTTGTTATGATGCATCTAGCCCGTGGGCCAGCAGTTTGACACCCCTGTCTAAGGCATTTTCAAACTATGGGTAAGGCCCATTTAGGAGTTATGAACAATTAAGATAGGGGTAACATGTTTTATAAAATCCCAACTTATTTAGATCCAAACTGGAACATTGTCAAAATATACTGTAAATGCTCCTCATTTTGTCCACAGAAGCCTAAAGTGGGGAGTTAAGTTATTACAAAGTGTGAACACACTTATGACAACCAGCTTGAAATTGTAGTGATTAAAAGAAAATGATGTGCTTGCCCTAACTCCCTAAACAAGACATTAATCAAACAAGTTGATTTATCATTTTGAGAGTTATAATACCATGAAGTTTGAGAAGCTTGGTTTAAGCTTTTGAAGCTTTAGCTGTTTTCTCACCTTTTTCTTTTATTTCCCACCATTATCAGTGGAGATTCTCAGTCATCCAGGTATGGTTGTCCCAAAGGTGCTTTTTTTTTCCGGAGGCAACTGGACTTTCTTGTGTTTCTTTTGAAGACATTTTGCTTCTCATCCAAGAAGCTTCTTCAGCTCTGACTAGCTAACTAATTCCACTCCCCACTATCTAGATTTACTGTTCATCTTATCAAGTAATCTTAAGATTGGACAAATATTCAACTAATGCACATAACACCACAAAATTATTTTATTTATATCCTACCTTCATTATTTTTATAAATAACTCAAGTTGGCAAACATATGTAGCACTCCTTCCTCTTTCTATTTTCCCTACATAATCTGTAAAGTGAGTTGGCCTGAGAGAAAGTGACTGGTACAAAGTTATTTAGCTGTCTTTCATGGCTAAGGTGAGACCAGAATTCACAGTCTATCTGTTTGTAGCCTGGTGCCTTAACCACTAGGAACCAGAAAAGGAAAAAAACAATAGAAAATATTTTCTGACAGAAATATCCAAAAAGACAGAGCTAATTAAGAATTTTATTTTGGCTGAGCAGTCAAACTTTATGGTTCATAGTCTTATATGTATTAGTCTCCATGAGCACAATGTCATACAGCAGCCCTGTAGCTCATTGTAATTGCTAGATTACAATTCTAGTTTTTAAACAATTTGGAAATAGTCAAATTTTTCAAAACTGGCAACATTTAATCATGAACTTTAAGAATATATTGCACAATAAATGGAAATTGCCATTTATGAGAATGGATAGGAAGGAATAAAATATGTGAGTAATAGTTCTTGCTTCATGTCAGCAGAAGACTGTATCATTTCAAGTGTTAAGATAATTAGAATGTAAACATTTGGGGAAATCACTAAATGGGCAAAAAACAACAGCCCAGTTTTCTGTATCTCTTTGCTGCCACCTAATGATCATCCATGATTTTGCAGCCAACTTCTGGTTGCTCATACTATTTTATCAGTTTTTACAAAAGGAACATTGAACTTCCAGCCCTACAAGGGTCATCCTCTTTACTATTTACAGAAATATAATGGTGAAGATTAAAGTTTCTCCTTTTCATTCATGTCCAACTCTAGGGAATGATGCTAATCTCTGTTTCTTAGCCAAGGGAGACAGTGTTGTTCAAAGTCACTTCCAAGGTGATGTAGCAGCATGACTATGTCAAGGCACACAGAACACTCTTACTTTCCCATTGAAATGGTACCTATTTATCTACTTGCATTTGCATGCTTTTGAATATCTGATTTCACTAATTTTCTTTAAGAGTTGTAAACTTTTCAGTTAAACATGACACCTTGTCCACTAACACAGTGTTTCCCAAACTTGACAATTTTAAGGCATGAGGACTTCAACTCCCAGAATTCTACAGCCAGCAACGCTGGCTGTGGAATTCTGGGAGTTGAAGTCCACATGCCTTAAAATTGTCAAGTTTGGGAAACACTGCACTAACACATACATCTTCCTCTATTCCACCAAAATGTTTTGAAGTTGGCCATCCAAATTTCTTTGCTTCTGTTGACTTTGAAATGCTGAGAACAGAAGGAAGCTAGTCAGATGAGAAATGCAGAAGCCATGAGCATCTTCCCAAAAACCAACAGGAGAATGTAAAAATCAAGATCTAATCATCGTTTTGGTCCCTTGATCTACAGATGAACCTGGGGAAACAACATTCTTCCCTTGTCCATTCTATTAGGAAAGAGGAAAATGAATTATTTGCAAACCTTTCCTCACCATTTTTTGGAGTTTATGCCATTTATATTTGACAAAATTTTGGAAAGAGAAATCTGAGTTGTTTGTGTGTGAGGAAAGCTGCCTGGCTGTCCAGACAGCATTCCTCTTGCATATAAATGCCCATTGAAAACTGAGATGGTAAGAGAAAATAATAGTTTTTCAAACCAGGTGCTTTTCCCACATCTGCAACAGCTATAAAATTTCTATGTGTATATGTCTGAGGAGAGAGTAATGATGTACTGAAACAGGAGGCTGGGGAGGTGGAAGTCTGCAGAAGAGAAACTCCATCTGGGTTAGTTTTTAAGGGGTTTGTGAATCTGGCTCAGAACTGACTGGAAGGATAAGATTAAATTTATTATGGGTGATGGTGAAATCTATGGAGAGATCCAAATCTAAGCAATGGGAGGCTAGGTGAGACTATTGAGTTCCTGTCAATAGAGAAATGGCCTAATCTAAGCCCCATGGAGCACCAGCACTGCAAATCACTAAAGAGAAAATTTTAAATTTGAGGTATGTCACATTCTAACTGGAAGGAAATTGGCTGAACAACCTAAAGGGTACACAAAAGTGCACTGATGCTGGGTTGAGACAAAGATCATGAGCCTAGGGACTCTGGAAGGTTGCAGCATTGGATGCTTACTGGGGAAATGCTAAATATTAATGACTTCTGCCACTCTCCATCCTATAATTCTCACTCATCTCAACTCTGCTGCACTTTCTGTGAGCTGGTTGTGTTTTTATTGGGTGTGATAGTGGAGATAATCAACTGAATAAGAAAGAAAAAAAAATGCCTTATATTTTTAGTTGTTGTAACTTTCTATCTCTGAATTTTTCTTTTGAAAATGTACATATTTTATTATTTAAGGACACCTTGGCAATCAAGGCTTGTTTCATACTAGGTATTAACCAAACTACTATAGTACTGACCTTTTTGCTGTTTAGTTTGAATATCTGGCATACTCTGGGTTATCCCAAAAATTGCTAATAAAAATCACAAAGGGGCAATCACGTCTTTTTTGGGGACACTCATATTGGTGAGTTCTAGACCTAGTCTTCCCTTCTCCCATATTTTTCCCTACAACAACAGTCCTGTGAAGTAGGATGGCCTCAGTGAGCTCTTTTGCCTACTAGTGGACTTGAACTTTCCTCTTTTCAGTGCCAGTCCAAGGCTTCCAAATCCCTGAAATTATCTGGGCTGCTTTTTGATCCACTTAAATTTATAAAACTCCTGTCTAGATTTTTATACATATGAGATTTTTAAAAATCAGGATTATGTGTTCAAAAGTGAGCCTGAAACCCACATTTCTAAAAATGAGTAATTTTCAAGTACTAAGAACTAATCCTTCCAAAAGTAAAGCCCACAGCTAGCATTAAATTGCTTGCCAAATAACTATTTAGGATCACCCAGCAAAAATTGGAGCCTACACAGAAAGGGAAATGCCAGATATTCAAGCTGATTTTAGAAAATGCCAGGGAACAAGAGATATCATTGCCAATGCCCACTGGATAATTTCATTGTGAATCAAGGTATTCTCCAAAGCACCTGGAAGCAGAAGAAAAAGCAACAGATAGAAACTTCTCAAAGAAAGATCCAACCTAGAACTAAGGAGAAATTTCCTGACAGTAAGAATAATTAATCAGTGGAAAGGTTTGCCTCCAGAAGTTGTGGGTAGTCCATTCCTGGAGGTTTTTAAGATGAGATTGGGTAGCCATTTGTCTGAAATGATATAAGGTTTTCTGCTTGGTCAGGGGGCTGGACTAGAAGATCCTCAATGTCCCTCCCAACTCTGTTATTCTGTTATCTTTTAAATTCTAGCCCCCTCCTTTCTTTTCATGCAGACACTTTTTCTCTTAAGGCCAGAAATGGGAGAGGGAGATGGCAGGTAAGAAGAGCTAGAAGAGACTGTCTCTAGAAGGGAGATTTGGGAAGAAACCTGGCACTAGATAAGCACCACTATCATGCTCTAAATACCTGCTGTAAATAGTAAAAAAAAAAAAAAAAAGATAAAAGCTTTCACTGTCTTGTTTTCTGTATCGGTTTGCCACCCTGGCAAAACAATATACCTCCAGTGCAAAAATAAATAAATAAATAAATAAATAAATTACACTGTGACATATATATACATGTCATGATGTCATATTACCAAGATAACATAGCAAAATTGACTGGTTCGGGTTGGCAAAGGATTAAGACCTGGCTATAACTCTCCCTTAATTTACTTAGGCTGGATTGGTGAGAAATTGAATTGAAATAAGATGAATGTGTTTTTAAGATTGGAGGAAGAAACATCAATAATATCCGCTATGCTGATGATACTACTCTGAAAATGCAATGATCTGGAAGTCCTAGTCATTAAAGTCAAGGAACACTGTAAAGAGATGGGGCTATGATTAAATGTAAAGGAAAACAAACTAATGGCAACAGATATAACATACAGGCTTAGAATTGATAATAAGGACACAGAAGTTGTAGAATGGCTACTACTTTACCTTTTATGACTGATTAGCAATGGCAAATGAATCAGCAGTCAAGAAATATAGTACAAATCATCACTTGGTATGGTAGCAATTAAGAACTTTAACGACCTTCATGGCATGGGTCCAGGATACTTGAGGGACTGTTTCATCCCATTGGGATTGGCCCATCCCACTGTGCCAGCAGAGGAGGTATATTGCAGGCCCTATTGGCCTGGGTATTCCAGTTGGCAGGGTCTAGCAGAAGGACCTTCTCTTCCATTGCATCTGCCCTCTGGGATATATTTTTCTTTGGAGTGAAGCTGTCTCCAACCCTCCCTTCCATAAGAGCCTAAAGACCTGGCTCTGCCAGTTAGCTTGGGGATCCAGCGAAGAAGCCACACAGTGGAAGTGGTTGATTGATTAACAACAGATCTCATCTCCCTCCCATCCTGCTCTCACTCTCGCCGTCTTTTAATTGGATGGCTACATTTGGTTGTGTCTAGTATTTTATTTATGTTTTTATCATTGTACAGTTTTTATTTTTTTATGATTGTAAACTGCTCAGTTACCATAAGATAAGAAGGGTGGCTAAATAAATAAATAAATAAATAAATAAATAAATAGGAACAGCTTATTATATAACCTTACAAAGATTAGAATTGTGCAGAAAAGGTAACACTTTGTGGAAGCCAAGTTGGATTTGAAGAAGCAGGTTAGAAAAAGTGTTTACACTGTTGAACTTGGATGTTGGAGAAGACTTTTGAGAATACAGGTAGGAAAATAAACAATAAGCCATAGAACATATCAATACATCAGTTTGACTTGGTACACAAAGGGTCAGGCTCAAACTATCATAATGTGGACACATTATGCAATGACTCCTGGAGAAGTCCACAGTGTTGCAGAGATGGAAGATAGAGAAGAAGCGATGACCAACAGAAAACAAATGGATAAACTCAATTATAACAGCAATGAATGCACTATTGAAAGACCTAAAAGACCAATCAGAATAGAATAGAATAGAATAGAATAGAATAGAATAGAATAGAATAGAATAGAATAGAATAGAATAGAATAGAATAGAATAGAATAGAGCTGGAAGGGACCTTGGAAATCTTCTAGTCCAGCCCCCCGCTCAAGCAGGAGAAACTATATCTCTCAGACAAGTGACTTTCCAGTCTCTTCTTAAAAACCTCTAGTGACGGAGCACCCATGATTTCTCAGCATTTAGAGAAAGCCTATCTGAAGGAATCAGTGCTCAGTCATTGCAGAGTGCAAATATGGCTGATTGCCTTTGCAGTGTTAATTTCCTTTTATACAGGTATTCCAAATAGCATAAAGTAACATGGCATCAGCATAGCAGCAACATTTCTATTGGTGAAACCCCTTGCCAATCCTTAAGAATATATCAGCTAGGAGGCCCCAGACAGGGAGCAGCTTGCTGCAACATCCTGTTGATGTAACCTGGCTGATATCATGTGAACCAGGTGATATCATGTACCAGCCTGGGGTATTTCCCTACATTGCCATGGTGATGTGAATGGATGAGATCATGTAGAGAGAAGAGGCACGTAGGCTTTGGAAGGGCAGTTTGCTGCTCACGACCTCTACCTGACCCCCATCTCTACACCTATCTATGAGTTAGCTAAGAGATGATACCAATCTGGTGATAGTGAATCATCAATTAAGCTTTCTTAAATATGGATGAAAATGTTCACTGAAATTGTTGATTCTGTCTATTATCTACCGTAAAGATAAATGGAGGGATATGACTTGTTCAAGATTTTTAGCTATAGCACATCTTGGACTAATACCTGGTCCTTTCATTCTATGATATTACTGCATTCTATTTATGTATCAGTCTTTATATATACTGTTTAAACAATTACAGGACTATAATATCATGTATGCAGAATGTACCCCCCCTCCTACTATATTTCACTTGTCTGCCACCGAATTTGGATCCCCACCAAAATTTCAGTATCCTTGCTCGTAGGAACTACTGGCTTATTTCAAATGAATATGTTAGTACTCAGCCAAATGCAGTCACTCTGTTGCCTTTATTGGAATGCATATTTATGTATTCATTTGAATAACATCTGAGTGCATATTTGTTTATCTTTAAAGTAGTTTGCATGAAAGTTTCCAGTTGCCATTTTTTCCCTTGTGAGTATTCAAGAATGCACATGTAACTGCCTATCTCTTCTTTTTTCCCAAGCACAAAGCAAACTTGATAGAATAAAATATAAAAAGGGAGGTTAATTGTCTAGAGCAGCAAAGTGCAGCATATGCATCAGAAATCAAAGCAGTTGCTGTAGCATTGCCGATCATGCTTATGGCTCCATTGAGTCTCCTTTTTTAGAATTATCCATTAGTAAAAATGTGGGGTTCTGGGTGAAAGCAAATTTGCTTCATAAAATCTCATCATAATTTCCTGTCTAGCTGCAAGACAGTGAATCCTTGCCAAATATCAGATATAAAACCACCAAAGGAAATTAAGGAATTTATCTTGATCAGATTCTACATTTTAATCAGTTTAGCATTTTTCATGAACTGATTAAAAGTTGATTGAAGCAAAATCTCTCTGCCATTGTTCAAAGGTGTGTTAGTCAAATATTTCTTCATTGTCTTTGGGGGGAAAGAAGAAGGAGATGCTTTGCCATTTAATTATATGAACATTAAAGAGAAGCCCAGTGAAAAGTATTATTCTCTGCCAAGAACATTTCCATTTCCTTAATATCAAAAGTAGTTCAGAAGTCCTATTAAGGACACAAAACTTACATACCATAGCTTAAGGATCACATTTTTAAAAAAAATGAAAACACTCTTTAATATTTACCTAGTAGCCATTTATATTTTCAATGTTCCTAGTCCATTTTAATTCACAATGAAATAACATTACTTGTTTATCTAAATTACTCCATCACCTTTCTTTCTTTCATTCTTTTCTTTTTTCATGATATTTATTTATATATTCACCTGATAACTTTTTTGTCTGCTCACACAAGTACTTAAGGCAGCTAGACATACATACAAAACATTAGGGAAAGGCTATAACCTAATTCTTCTCTGGGTTGTGTTGTGGTAAAAGGAGCCTTCATTTACAAGCAAAGAAACATTTCTGTTGCCTGAAATTTACTGTATAAATATGCTTTTCTCCAGTCCTTAAATGGCCGGAAAAATATAGTATACTGATATAAATTGCTGTGACCCCAAAACTGAGGTTTTTTTTTTTTTCCCTTAGTGGTAGGATCAGAAAATGATTACAGTTTCCATACAGAACTCTTTATAGGCAGCAAATAATGGATTCCAAAGGATTCATGTCTCATGCCACCTAATGTCATCCATCAACAAGAAAAAACAGCCATCAATTGCCCTCTTTAAAGGTGGCGGGCAGGGTTAGGTGAATGTAGGTAGCTACATTTCAAGTTGTCCAAATAACAGGTCACCAGTGTTTGTGGGACCTAGAATCACAAATGTAGATAGAATACAAACATAGGGACATAAATAAGTCAAGCTCCTTTTAGAGATAGGTTTAGGGCTATTTCAAAATAGCTTGGGTGAAGGTCAAAGGCACATTGGAGGAATGCAGAGTGAAGCTGGAGGAGAAGCTGAAACTGTGATCAGCCTATTAAAGGACTAAAGAGGAACCCAGGATCTTGAACCTGGGCTTCTAAGTGCCTTGGAATGATTACAAAGTTGTGCAATGGAAGAGAAGCTCCATAATACATTATTACCACATGATAATAAAGGGAACAACCACAAACGGGGTTCATACACTTCTCTTTAGGGTACATTTCACCCCTAAAAATCCAAACACCAAAATGTACTCAAATGAACAATGGAAACAATGCAATGATGTATACTATTTAGTTTGGTCAATAGTCAGATAGAAACAATACAATGAAACTTTGGGAAAGGTGGATTTATTGCAACAACATACAACTAAATTTTTTTTCATACCCCTCAGACTTTGTTTGCACTTCTTCAAGGGAGGAGCCCTGATGGTGCAGCAGTTAGAATGCAGTATTGCAGGTTAACTCAGCCACAGCTTGAAATTTGATCCTGACGGAGCTCAAGGTTACCTCAGCCTTCCATCCTTCCAAGGTCAGTAAAACAAGGACCCAGGTTGTTGGGGACAATATGTAAATAATGCTTATATTTAAATTGCCCAGAGAGTGCTGTAAAGTGTATTGGCTGGTATATAAGTCTAAATGCTATTACTATACTTCACAGTTTGTGAAACCCTGGTTTAAATCTATGAAGGGTGTAAGGGAATAGCAGGGTTAGCTGTTAGTGGCTGATGCCTGTAGAACTAGAAGGAGCATTTAGATATACAATATTGGGCAGAAATTGGCCAAATGGTGCTCCCAAAGTGATAAGCAATAAAAATAAATCTGCCCTATGAAATTCCTTCTGCCCTATGAAATCAATGGACATCCAGTAATGTATTCATTTGTGACAGAAAGGGGCGTTGTCTTACCTGAACGCCTTTTCTCAGCATGATGATGGAGAATCCACGGATGGGTTGTCTTAATCTATCTGCTCCAATTGGACTAAGTCTGAAATTGGTAACGCCCCCTCTGTGCCAAGTGCACCCCAGTTTTAGACTAAGGCGATACCCAGACTTTAGTCCGACGCGTCTGAACAAATGGGAACCAGGCCAACTGACCTAATGGGAGGGAGTGGATTCTCCATCATCATGCTGAGAAAAGGCGTTCAGGTAAGACAACGCCCCTTTCTCCAGCATGATTGGATGGAGAACCCACGGATGGGACATACCAAAGCCCTGTGTCCCTAGGGTGGGAAATTAGATTGGGCCTGGGTCCCATCCAATGTTAATGCGTGTTCTAGTACCTTGCGGCCGAATGAAGCCGTAGAAGATGCGTATACATCCATCTTGTAGTGACGGACAAAGGAGGAGGGCGATGCCCATGTTGCTGCCCTACAAACTTCCTCTATGGACGCCTGGGTAGACCAGGCTGCTGTAGTGGCTGCGCCCCTGGTGGAATGGGCCGTGATATGGCTGGGAGCTTGAAGTGACTGAGTTTGGTATGCCAGAGAAATACAAGCTCTAATCTACCTGCCTATAGTGGGTGAGGAAACCTTTTGTCCTAACGACGATGGGTGAAATGACACAAACAGAGCCTCAGTCTTGCGGAAAGATGAGGTTCTCTGTATATAGCAATATAAGGCCCTGCGAACATCCAATCTGTTCCACTGAGCCTCTGTGTTATTAGATGGGTTCGGACAGAAGTCCGGCAACACTATGTCCTGAGACCTATGATATAAGGAGTTGACCTTGGGCACAAAGGAGGGATCTAACCTGAGAGTAACGCTGTCCTTATGGAAAATACACAGGTCCTTTCTTACTGACAGGGCAGCCAGCTCAGAGATCCTTCTGGCTGAAGTTATAGCAACCAGAAATGCCACCTTCATTGATAATTGTTTGAGCAAACAAGTGTCAATAGGCTCAAAGGGTGGTGAGACGAGAGCCTGTAGAACCTGATGAAGGTCCCAGGAGGGATATCTATGTACCGTTGGTGGTCTGGCATTGTTAGCTCCTTTTAGGAAGGAGCGTATCATAGGGTGTTGTGTTAAGGGCTCCTTGCAATAGGAAATAACCGTGGCAAGTGCTGCTACCTGCCTACGGATGGTACTTGTGGAAAGACCTTTGTCCAGACCATCCATCAGGAACTCCAGGATAACTGGCACTGCAGCCTGTAAGGGTTCAATATTGTGCGCTAAACACCAATTACAGAAGCTTTTCCACGTGGTATCATATATTCTATTCGTCGAGGGTCGCCTGGATTGCTGGATCATGGCTATGACCCTTGACGAATATGAGTCTAGGCCTAAGGCCTGCCTCTCAAGTGCCAGACGGTTAACTGGAGCCATTGAGGGTCTGGATGATGTAACTCTCCCTGAATGAGGGAGATCCGATTGGCTGGAATCCTCCATGGAGTGGATGCGGAGAGCTCCATCAGGTCGGCGAACCAAGGTCGTCTCGGCCAATGTGGGGCGACCAGGAGAACCTCTGCTTGTTCGCAAAGGATCTTCCTGATCGTGGCAGGTAGGAGAGGTAGTGGAGGAAAGGCATAGAGCAGTTCCCTGGGCCAGGGACTGCGGAGTGCATCTGTTCCTTCCGCTGATGGGGACGGGAACCTGGAAAGGAATCTGGGAAGCTGTGAGTTGGCTGGGGAGGCAAACAGATCTAGGGTTGGGGAACCAAACCTGTCCATGATCTCTCTGAAGATCTCCGGATTCAGCTGCCATTCGGAATGGTCCACGGTGGCTCTGCTCACTGAGTCCGCCTGCTGGTTGGCCACTCTGGATATGTGCTCCGCCCTGATGGAGGCAAGATTCAGTTCCTCCCAAGACCCCAGCAATCTGGCCTCCTGCATGAGAGGCTTGGACCTCGTTCCCCCCTGTCTGTTGATATGGGCCTTGGCTGTGATGTTGTCGGTTAAGACCAGGATGTGCTGACCCTGTACTAAGCTGCTGAATCTCTCTAGGGCCATGTGTATGGCTCTTAGTTCCAGCCAGTTTATATTGTTCTTTAGATCCTGCCTGGACCATTGCCCTTGGGCCCAGTGTGTGTGGAGGTGTGCCCCCCACCCAAATAGGCTTGCGTCTGTGGTGATGGTGATCCTGTCTGGTTCTTTGAATTCTGCTCCCCGTGACAGTGCCGGAGAGTCCCACCAACGAAGGGAGTTCAACACCGTCTGTGGAACTCGGACCTTCTGGTGGGATGTGCTGGTATGAAGTCTCTGAAATGGAAGGAGAAGCCACTGTAATTCCCTGGCATGGAGACGTGCCCATGGCACAATTTGCACGCAGGACACCATCTTCCCTAGTAGCTGTGAAAGGGATGCCAATGTGACTACTCTGTCCCTTCGGATCCGACATACAAGAGTCTGGATAGAGTTCCGTCGGTCCTGAGATAGGTAGACCGGGCAGTTGTCTGTGTCTATAACTGCGCCCAAATGGAGGAGCCGAGTTGATGGTACAGTCTGACTTTTCTGGAAATTAACGGAAAACCCGTGCTCCTGAAAAACCTTGATGGCTAGGGCGAGGTCTGCTTGAGCACTTTGTAATGATGATGACTGAATTAGAATGTCATCTAAATAGCATTGAATTCTGATGGGAATTAGTCTAAGGTGGGCTGCAATCACTGCCAGTACCTTTGTAAATACTCTCGGTGCAGATGAGAGGCCAAATGGAAGGGCTCTGTACTGGTAGTGGCGTCGGGCATAACTAAATCTGAGGAATTTGCGGTGTCCAGGAAAAATGGGAATGTGCAAATATGCCTCAGTCAGGTCTATGGAGGTAAGAAAGTCACCTTACCTGACGCTAGCCAGGATTGATTGAAGTGATTGCATCTTAAATTTCTTATACCTCAGGTAGAGGTTTAGACCTTTTAAGTTCAAGATCGCCCTCCAGCCCCCTGAAGCCTTGGAAATGACGAAGAGGTTTGAGTAAAACCCTCGCCCTTCTTGTTCTTGTGGAACTGGTTCAATTGCTTGTATCTGCAATAAATGAGCTATTGCTTCTGACATAAGTTCAGCTTTGGCCCTGTTCGTTGAAATAGGACAAGAGCGGAACCTGTCAGGTGGATGGGAACAAAACTCTAATCGCAGGCCTTGGGCGACGGTGTCTAACACCCATGCATCCGTAGTAGTGGCCGCCCAAATGCTGGAATAGAGGGCCAGCCGGCCTCCTATGGGAGGTGAGGCTGCAGGCTCACTTGCCTCGCTTGAAGGAGCGGCTCCCTGTGCCTCGAAAGGACTGCTTAGTCTGGAACTGTGATCTGCCTCTGTATGCTGAACGATCTTGTTGTCGTTCCTGCCTCTGAAAGGAGGGGCGAGAAGCCTGGGCCCAGTCCCAGGATGGCGCTGGCCGAAAGGGCTGCCTTCTGTAGTTACTCTGCGACAAGTTCCCCCAGCGCCTATCTCCCCTCCTTGATGTATTGACCAAGATCTTGCATTTATCCTTACCTTCGGTTAGGTATGGCTCTAGCGCCTTACCAAAGAGTTGTCCACCTGTGTAAGGCTTGGAGGCCAGACGCCACTTGGCCTTGGTGTCTGCTCGCCAGTTTCTGAGCCAGAGGAGCCTTCGTGCTGAAATGTCTGCCGCGATGGTCCGGGCAGTGTATCTGGCCGTGTGTAAGGAGGCATCGGCCAGATACTGGGACGTGGCCACCAACTTACCCAGATTCTGGTGGGCTCTGAGCTGGTCCGGAGGGATCATGTCCTGGAGCTCCCGTAACCACAGGACCGAAGCCCTGGCAAAGAAGGCCATGGAGGTTGCCGTCCTCGTTGCCCAGGCTGACGCTTGGTGGGCTCTGCGTAGGGCAGACTCGATCTTCTTGTCCTCTGCTCTTAGTGCCTCATTTATGTCCCCAGGAATATTGGACTTGGGAAACAATGAGTTCAAGGGCTCATCAATTTCGGGTATCTCCAAAAGGGAGGTCAGGGAAGGAGCGACATTGAACAATTGTCTTTCTACTGCACCAGGGTTCAAGGGGGATCCTAGGTTCTCCCATTGTTTCTGGACCATCTTTAGAAAAAGGGGAGGGCAGGGAATATGATTCTGTGAGACAGAGGGTTCAGTGTATATGGCATGGGGACCTTGGGATGTTGGTGGGGTCTCCTGTTGTTGGGTGAGGTTTGCAGTAGTACAGGCTTTGAGTAGCAGGGAATTGAAGAAGGAATGGTCAAAGAGACCAACAGGAGGGGTGGGCTCGGATGGGGCGATGCCCTCGTCATCAGACAAGATCAGGTCAGGTTGTTCAGCTCCTGTAGATTCCAGGTCCGATGTGGGGTCATCCATCCAGTCCGGAGATTGTGAGTGATGTGTGGTCTGGGGGGGTGGCTGTGGAGTGTTGGAGGCCATAAACTGAGCCACAGCCTGGGCTATCATGGACTGGAGCAAGTTCGGGTTCAGGGCCTGGTTCTCAGGGAGGCGAAGCCCTGCTGCAGTGGGTGTAAATGTGGCCTGGGGCCCTGAGGTGTCCTGACCAGTCATACCCCTCCCTGAGGCCACAGCTATGCTCGAATCTGACTCGGTAATTCCTCTGGGGGGAGACCAAGCCCCTGGGGCTGAGGCACTATGTGAAGAAAGGGGCTCAAAAATAGACCTCCCCCTCGTGCCTGCCAGATCTGGGGATACTGTTCTCGGTCCTTGGCCCCCTTCCTCCCTCTGTGGCTCCCTGCTTAGTCGGGCTCGCTTGGTGGTGCTCTTTCCACTTGCCTCTGATTGACGACTTCTCTTGGCCGGCTCGCTGCCTCTCTCTGCCATGACGGTTGCTCTGGTCTCAACCTTGGCAAAACGCCCCCTCAGCACTGTAGTTCACCAAGGGAGTCTACAGAGATAATTCAGCCCTAGAGGGGAAGGGCGGGGAACTGATGTGGGCACCCCGATCACTTAGGATCGATCAGGCCCTCCCCGGTCGAAGCTGCTCTCTTGAAGAGTTGGCCACCGATGATCGAATGCTGCCTTCAGAAGAAGGGCCCAGGCAGCCTGGACTCCGGCCACACCCAAAAGGCCTCCGGTGGCTTTAGCCACGCACAAAATGGCCACCGATGACTTCAGTAACAAACAAAATGGCCACCGAGGCTTCAGCCCCACTCAAAATGGCCACCGAGGCTTCAGCCCCACTCAAAATGGCCACCAGTGACTTTCGCCACTCCCAAAATGGCCGTCACTGGCCTCAACCACTTACAAAATGGCCGTCGGGCTGAGCCACACCCAAAATGGCCACCGGAGGCAATTCAAAATGGCGGCCGCCAATTTGGCGCCTTAAAAAAAGCCCAGAAAAAATGGCTGTTGGAAGGAGGCCTTGACGCCCTGGGTCTAAGCTGCGACGAGCCCTCGTTCGGATGAATCGCCTGGGCTCCTAAGCAGCTGGTGGCATGCGATTAGGCTGGCTGGGAAAGATGTCGTCCAAGGCCTGACGGGCCCTCCCGGCTCCGAAAATTGGGTCGCGCCCAATTTCTCACCTGTTGCTGTCGGCTGGGACCGAGGGACCTGGGAAGGCTCCCTGCCGGCCTGACAAGGCTCGACGACATTGCGGAGCCCTCAGTGCGATCAGCAGCTTGCTTTGCTGAGGTGCCAGTCGTCGGAGTATGCCAGATGCCTCCGACGATCAGCTGGCAGTCGGAGGATCGTCAGAGCAGCTCCGGATGAAAGCGAGTTAAATCGAAGGTTTGAACTGCTGTCCCTAACTGAGGAAACAAACAAGGGAAAAGCTTCCCCCCCCAGGGGGAGAGGGTTGTGAGTCTGTCAGCCTAAATAGGCTTCAGACTGGTCTAATTGATCCTTTTTCCTAGATAATAATGGATTCTGAATCAATAATAAATAACAATTAATAATAATAATAGCCTGAGCTAAGTAATTAAATGGAATTTAACAGTCTTCTCCTGCAGGAGCGAAGACAAAACGCGTCTTAGAGCAAATAGGACTAAGTCTAAAACTGGGGTGCACTTGGCACAGAGGGGGCGTTACCAATTTCAGACTTAGTCCAATTGGAGCAGATAGATTAAGACAACCCATCCGTGGGTTCTCCATCCAATCATGCTGGAGAATGGGTAATACATTGATTATCAAACCAGTCTCTTTCTCTTCATTTAAATTTGGTTTTGGTTCAGCACAGGATTCCCAATCTTTCTACAGATCTAGTTCTCTTTTAAAAAATAGTTTCTTTAAGGTCTAACTCAGGCATGTTAAACTGCTGGCCTGCAGGCTGGATGCGTCATGCCAAAACCATGCCCAGCCCATTGCCGGCAATGGAGGAAAAGTCGCAATACATCACACAACGTCATATGACATTGCGAGTTTGACATGCCTGGTCTAACTGGTGCTTTTCAAGGTGCTTATCAAGTATTATACGGACTAGAAAGTTTGTCTTGGATGCCCAGCTAAAATGGCCAAGGAGGAAGGGCATGCACACATCAGCCTAAAGTGGCTATCAGTGGTGGACAAATCCCAGTTCCTGACTGCATCATCAATCACACCAATGAGGGAAGCATTGTTGATTGTGTCCATACCAAAAATTATGTTGGGACAAAAGTGAGATCATCACTTCAAAACTGGAACAGAAAATGCTACTTTAACCAGCACAATTTAGCCTGAACAAAGCCTGGGCATGGGAAGACAATCATCAATGACTCATGGTGTATTTTCAGAACAAATTTAGAGTGATATGGCATCAAGACCTTAATGCTTAAGCTGATATGAAATGCCAGAAGATTGATTCCCTGTCATCGCCTTCTAAAGCTGGATTTACTAACTCCAGAAAGAGATAGTCCAAAAGTCAGCAGAAGTCCAGAAAGATATCCAGCTTATCCTAGAGCCCTAGGAGACTAAGACTCTAAGCAGTTTCTGGGATGATTCCTGCTGCAGAAGATTGGCAAAAAGTGAAATAACAGCATTGCAAAGAGAATAATGAAACTGTTTTGGTAACATTAATGCAACTGAGATATGAAACAAATATTTTGACTCGACATCATACATGCTATGTTTTTAATCAAAACCAAAAAATACTGCATTCTTTCATTTAGAAAGCTGATACATAAAGCGGCAAAGGGATGCCAATGAAAGACAAGCCAGTGGAGTAAACAATGACAGAAATCCAAGATCCAATAAACATCCTATATTTCTTGCTCCAGGAAAAAAAAAAGTTGGCAAAGAGTGGTGATTCTAAATTTAGGAAGAAACCAATAGCTTCTAAACTAATATCTCTCCCCATTGAGACTCCAGAGTCTGACACTCAACTAATCAGTAACAAAATTAAACTTTTTTTCTTTTCTTCACCCTCATTTTTTTTTATGAAGAACTTGGGGAGATGCGTATCTGCTTGTGAAGTCATATTTTGTGTGATTATTATCCTCCCAATCACTTACTAAGCTAGGAGCTAATTCAGTTAGGAATTTGGTCACTTCAAAGAAGCCCTGCTTTGATTTAACAGTTAGAACAATTAACCAGTGGAACAACCTGCCTCCAGAAGCGGTGAATGCTCCAACACTGGAAGTTTTTAAGAAGAGGCTAGACATCCATTTGTCCGAAATGGTATAGGGTTTCCTGTCTGAGCAGGGGGTTGGACTAGATGACCTCCAAGGTCCCTTCCAACTTTTCTATTATTATTATTATTATCGATCATCGCACAGTCAGCCAGATGTTCAGACTGGATTTGGCATTTTGTCTACCTATCGAGTCCTTACCCAGGACCTGGGATAGGCAGATGTGGATGTTTGATGGTATTACAGATATCGTCGCAGGATGGAAGCAGTTCCTAATAAGGCCGCCTTTTGCAATTGACTAATAGCGAATTTGTCAATGCCAATGGTGTTCAAGTGGTGCTCCAGTTGTTTTGGGATTGCACCCAAGGAGCCTATGACTATTGGTACTACCCTTGCTTGCTTTTGCCACAGTCTTTCTATTTCTATTTGTAGGTCTTTGTATTTTGTTATCTTCTCCAGTTCTTTCTCTTCTATTCTGCTATCTCCAGGCACTGCCACGTCCACTATCCAGACTTTTTTGTCTTTCTTATCGACAATTGTTAAGTCTGGGGTGTTATGTTGCAGGTGCTTGTCTGTTTGAATTCTGAAGTCCCAGAGCAGTTTAATTTTATCATTTTCTATGACTTTCTCTATTTTATGATCCCACCAGTTTTTGCTTACAGGCAAATGATATTTTTTGCAGATCTTCCAATGCACCATTGTTGCTACTTTGTCATGCCGCTGCTTGTAATCAGTTTGTGCAATCTTCTTGCAACAGCTTACCAAGTGGTCCACTGTTTCTTCAGCTTCTTTGCATAGGCGGCACTTACTGTCTGTTGCTGTCTTCTCAATTTTGACTTTGTATGCATTTGTCCTTAAGGCTTGGTCTTGTGCAGCCAGAATTAGTCCCTCGGTCTCTTTCTTCAATTTTCCTGCTCTTAGCCATTGCCAGGTTTTATTATTATCTGCTTTCCCAGCTATTTTTTTCATGTATTGGCCATGTAGTGCTTTGTCTTCCCATGCCTCTATTCTGTTCTTCATTTGGTCTTTCTTGTAGGCCAGTTTGGTCTCTCCAGTAGTTAGTAAGCCTTCCTGATATACTAATTTCAGTGCATCTTCATCATTGTTCTTCAGATATTCTTCCAAAGCCATTTTTTCTTCTTCAACCATCTGATGTACTTGTAGCATTCCACGCCCACCTATTTGCCTTGGTAGATAAAGTCTATCAATGTCACTGCGTGGATGAAGGGCATGATTCATTGTCATTATTTTTCTGGTCTGCCTATCCATTGCTTTTAGTTCTGCTTGAGTCCAGTCCACTATTCCAGCTGTGTACCTAATGACTGGGATTGCCCAGGTGTTGATTGCCTTTATGGTATTTCCTCCATTGAGTTTGGATTTTAAGATCTTCTTCACTCTCTTGATGTATTCACCTCTAATCTTTTTCTTGACTTCAGTGTGCTTGATGTTGTCAGCTTGAAGGATACCCAAGTATTTGTAGTATCTTCCTCATCCAGACTCTTAATGTTATTTTCGTGGGGCATCTTGATTCCTTCAGTTTTCACTATTTTTCCTTGTTTGATAGTAAGTGTGGCACATTTGTCCAAGCCAAACTCCATTACAATATCTTGGCTATATATACGGACAGTGTTGAGCAGCGATTCTATTTCAGATGATGTTTTTCCATACAGCTTCAGATCATCCATGTAAAGGAGGTGGGATAGTCTGGCAGATGTTTTTGATGTTTGATAGCCATGTCCTGAGTTATTCAGTATTGTTGACAGAGGAAACAGTGCAATAACAAATAGTAATGGTGATAATGAATCTCCTTGAAATATTCCTCTCTTGATATTAACCTCTCCCAGCCTCTCACCATTGATCTGCAACTGTGTCTTCCATTGTGCCATCGATCTTTGCACAAATTTTCTGATGTTTCTACTGACTCCTGTTATTTCTAGGCACTTTATTATCCAATCATGTGGCAGAGAGTCAAATGCCTTTTTGTAGTCAATCCATGCAACATTCAGGTTGGTCTTCCTTCTCTTGCAGTTTTCCAAGATCATTTTGTCTATTAGGAGTTGATCTTTTGTTCCTCTGCTGTTGGGGCGGTTTCCTTTCTGCTCAGGTGGAAAGAGATTGTTTTCAACTAGATGCTGTTGCACTGCATCAGCTACTACACCAGTTAGTAATTTGAAAGTTGTTGGTAAGCAGGTAATTGGCCTGTAGTTACCTGGTGTTGCCCCTTTTGCTGGATTTTTCATTATTAGGTAGGTTTTCCCAGTTGTTAGCCACTTTTCAATTTCTCCTCCTTGTAGTATATTGTTGAACTGCTTGGCAATGAGTGGGTGTATAACAGTTAGATGTTTCAACCAAAACCCATGCAGTTCATCTTCACCTGGTGCTGACCAATTTTTGATTTTCTTTGCTCTTTTTTCTACCATTTTTGTTGTTATTACTAGTTCTTTCATTTCAACTTCTGTTTTATTTGCATCCACCTCTTTTAACCAAGCCGCATCCTTGTTGTATTTCTTTGGGTTATCCCATATCTGCTTCCAGAACTGCACTGTTTCTTCCTTGTCAGGTACTGACTGATTCTTTGCAGTTTCTCCATTGATGGATTGGTAGAAACGTTTCTGATTGGATTGAAATTGGAGGTTCTGCCTATAGTTTGCAATTCGAGCTTCATATCTACTGATTTTCCTGGCTATAGCTGTTATTTGTTGCTTTATTATTTCCAGTGCTTCCTTGATCTTCCTTGTTTCTAAGTGGTATTTCTTGATTAGGTATTCTTTGGTCTTCTTGTTCTTCAGCTTCTTTTCTTTCATCTGTTCTAGCTTGCTTGCATGTGATCTTAACTTGCTGATCTTATTTTCTAGTCTAACCTTCCATTTTTCTGGTGCACTGTTTGTTTGTTTTTCTTCTTTGTTGATTTTGCATCCCAGGTATTCTGTTATAACTGCAGCTGTGCTGTACATTAGTTGGTTTGTTTCTTGCAATGAATTGGTGCTTATACTTGATATTGCAATATTTGCATCTTTTAATGCTTGTGCTAGCTGTTTCTTTGGAACAAGCTTCAATGCAGGTAGCCTTATTCTGTTGTTTTTGTGCTGTTCTAGATGCTCAGTTATTCTTTGTTTCAATTCTTTTATTTCTTTAGTTAGAGGGTTTTGTTCTTCCTGAGGTAGAGGTGCCTGGTTTCCAAATGAGAACAGTTGTATATCTCTGCTAGATTCCTTCACTGCCAACTCCCCCTGGTTTGCCTCTACATTCTGAATTACTTCTGGTAAGGCTTTGATTTCTTTGCCCTGGGTAAACCTTTGCAGTTCGTCCAATTCTGTTTCTGTGAATACTTTATTTCGTGTTATAAATCGGCGTTGATCTGCTAGTCTCTGTTCTGTTATTTCTGATTCTGGATGTTGTTCTTTCCAGAACTGGTGCATTCGTTTTAGATATCCTCTTCTTGTTGGACTTGATCTGTAGTAACAGATCATTATTTCTTTGTTTTCCATCACTGTGTATCTGCGACGGGTAAACACCTTTTCTTCCAGTAGTTCTGCAGCTGCTGGCCCTGGTTGCTCAGC
Source organism: Crotalus tigris (assembly GCF_016545835.1). Classification (NCBI taxonomy): domain Eukaryota; kingdom Metazoa; phylum Chordata; class Lepidosauria; order Squamata; family Viperidae; genus Crotalus; species Crotalus tigris. The sequence goes on from NW_024096667.1 coordinate 1,288,457, forward strand.
CAACAGTCCTGAGTCCTGTAACCCATTTTTCACCAGATATCCAGGAACTCCAATATCTAGCGCGGACCTTGTTAACCCGGGCGACGTCCGAGCCGGTATGGCATTCTGAAATTTACGTCTCACCATATTTTTTATGGGAGAGACACTCTTTGTCTGACTCCTCTGATGAGACCTGTCCAGTATGGTTGAACCTCTGGCATAGCTCTCATCTTCCTCAGAGTACACAAGCCCCACATATTATTATTATTATTATTATTATTATTATTATTATTATTATTAACTGTTTTCAATCTCTCAAAGCCCTGCTTTGATTTAACTGTTTTTTGTCGCCCAGTTCACTTCTAATTTTAAGAATCCCCAATCTCTGTGTGAATTCCCAAATTCTTAATAAGTACTATGTAGTTGTATAAGTTACAATAGCTATTTAAGTCATGCATCTTAACAAGGTACACATTTCCTGTATTATAATGAAACTCTTAAGTTTAGCAATAACTCTAGTCTAACAAATACATTAGTGCACTAAGTGAGGTTGTTACATATTAAATTCAGACGGTTATTTGCACACAGGTCACATGAATAGTAGTAATGACTAAATGATCAAAACAATTACAATGAATGATTAAAATGAATCCTAAATGCAAAAAAAAAAAAAAGTCTCAAATGCTTAATTTGAAAATCATTCTAGGTTATTTTCCTACAGTTTTGGTTATTCATCTTTAGTAAAAGTTTCTACTCTTTTTGTACCTTGCAAATTCTTCCATTCCTACTTGATCTGAAATCTGAAATACATTAGTATTAAAGTTTGATTTTTTTTCAAAATAATAAAATAAGTTTCTGTTTTAGCCCACTCACATGTGCAAGTTTAAACTTGTATTTTATTTTTATTATTTATTAAATTTGTATGCTGTCCATCTCACCATCAATTGACTCTAGGCTCTATGATCGGTAGGGTTATATTTTTGTTATATTTTACAAGTTATTACTTTGTAAACTGTTTGTAGGAGTTGTAGGTGTTCTTTTTGAAGTTGTTAGGAAAAATATTTACAGCATCTGCTATAAAAAGTAATTTGACTGTATTCAGAGTTGGACTTCAGCTGAGCAGATCCTTTGGAAGTGATTGAGATACGTCTAAACCTTTTTATCTGGAAAAGGTTTGAGCTGGTTGGTTCTAGAAAATAGACAGGTTCTTGTGACTGTGAGTTCAACTACCCATGTCTTAGATACATGCTCCTCTTGTTTGGTCAAGATCTCTTGGAAGATGACATACGGTTGAGTCCAAGTGGAGCTAATGACTTTGTGTGACTGGTAGATAGTAACTGCCTTGAACCAGCCATCCTTGGACCCAACAGTTTTGGTAACTTTCCTCCAGTTTGCCTGGTTGGCACTCAGCTGCAGAGGACCCTGTATGAAACAATTTATCTTAATATTTTTTACTCTGGGTTCAGACCTGAGCACAGTTACAAGACAATAGTGGTTGCATTGGTGATAAAGAACCTCTGGAAAATTCAGGATGAAGATGGTGCAACTGTCCCGCCATCCTGGATCTCTCAATGGCTTTCAATATCATCAGCCAAGAAGATATCCTTCTGAGCCAGCTTCAGAAACTGGGAGTAGGAAAAATGCATTAATAATTTCAGGTCAGTGTGTAATTTTTAATTTACCCTTTTGAAAAAATAAAATAGTGATTAAGCAAAATTTCCCTTCCCAAAATTTTAGACACTTCCTAGTTTTACCATCCAAAGAATACTGATTTTAATTTCTTTTAGGAAAAGGAGAAAAATGGAAGATAGTTTAAAAAATATCAGAGAAGGAATGTCAGAAGTCCCCAAATCCTATTAATGAGCCAGGAATATCATGGAAAAAGAATATAAATTTGGAAACTCTTGAGATATTCACCTGGAGACTTATATTGTCCTACACTATTAGCCAAACAAAATGGAATTATCATTTTTGTAGCCTCTTCATGTTACACACATTCAGCAATACTCTTGTGGCCTTAGCTACAACAAGCTTGTTATCTATTTTAAAGTACGGTATCTATTAATTTTAATTTTATCTCACTGGTGTTTATCCCCAGACATATTTAACTTGTGTAGCCAGTGTCTCTCTCCTTATTTATTTTTATAAGGTTTTGTCTCCTAAGCCTAGATCACCTTTATGTTCCCAGAAGTCAAACACATTTAGGTTGTCATATGGAGTAAATAAAGATATAAATTAAAGGTAGCAAAATATCAAATCTCCTGCCTTTTGGAGAAGCATCTCCCGTACCAGGAGTCAGTAATCCTGCCAGCCTGCCTTTAGTGATTTGCATGTCTTTTTCTCCAAGTGGGAGAAAAATTAATGTGGGAATGGGTGACTTGCTAGGTGAGTTGTTTCTGGAGATTCTAAATCATCCTGGCCATGGTTGTCCCAAAGGTGCTCTTCAAAAAGTACCGAATATTCTGGCGTATAAGGCGACTGGGAGTATAAGATGACCCCCAACTTTTGAGAAGATTTTCAGGGTTTAGAAAGTCGTCTTATACATCCGAAAATACGGTAGTTGGACTTTCTTTGTTTTTTCCTTGAGAACATTTCATTCTTATCCAAGATGCTTCAGTTTTGAAGAATCAGAACTGAAGAAGCTTCTTGGATGAGAAGTGAAACATCTTCAAGAGGAAAAAACAAGAAAGTCTCATTGTATTCTGACTCTGATATAAAACGCCTATCAAGTCAGATAGTTAACTCAAAAGAAATGATCTTATAATAAACAAAAATATATTTTAATGAGAAAGATTACTTGCATTCACGCTGTGGTTGATACTCCTGGAAAATACATCTTTTGTCCATTTCTTCAGACCATATCTTTAGGTAAAAGTATGATGCTGTTCCATACCATCTTTATAACGGCTCAGGCTTATTGTGTCTTCCATCGCCCATGCTCCTTACAGACAAAGACCTTCCCATGTGGCTTGTGTCCAGGAATCTCCCAATGACCTTTTGGACTCCTCCCACTGACCCATCAACATACCTAGCATTTAACCCAATAATTGCCAGATATTCTAACATACTGATACTTGCTCTCTAAGCCACTCTCTAGTTAGGGTTACATACGTTCCAAAATACTCCCTGCTTGGAAATTTATATTTCCACTACTAAAATAAAACATGTAAAAACATAGCATCAATGCATGCAATACTAATTGTTAACTAACTTGTGACTAAATAGGTAAAACTTGGTATCAAACATGCATAACTATGAGGTAAATATAAAACATGCACAATTATGCAAAAAGGCAAGTGTTACATCAAACAATGCATAAGACAATACGTAGTTTGAGGTTTGATCTTCTGGTTCAGTCTTCATCAGCAACAGGAACAAATCGATAATCAGCCTGGTACAAGTGTCTTTGAGTCACAACCTGACTCATGTGGCTTCACGATCTGGACCTCAGCTGGGCGAACTAGTTCATCAAGTGGGTAAGCCCGGTGCGCAAGTCCCATGGGCCAATAGTTCTGATATGCAGTCTTGTCGCCCAGCGAGACAAGGTCTTCTTCCTGTGAAGGAAACTGGAACCAAATCTGGAACAGAAAACTTGGAACTGAAAATGTCTCAGGAACAAAAGGAACTGGATTCACAGGATACTCAAGAACTGAAGAACCTGGAAACACAGGAACAGCTGGGCTGAAGGATCAGGATCAGGAACATCTGGAAACTCAGGAACAGCCGGAACTGAAGAAGTTCAATTTTCCAAGTCGGTCTTCTTTAGCAACAGGGCTAGGTCGGTGATTAGTCTGGTGTAGAGCTAGTTGCTTGTCGTGACTCCTTAGACAGCATCTTAGGTTCTAAGTGTAAGGCTGTTGGGTGCTTGTCACTGTCACAGAGGTGGCATTTCACCTTAGCTGTGCAGTCTTTGGCCGTGTGATCCATAGAGTCACAGCATTTGAAACATATCCTATTCTCTTTGAGTAGGGTCTTTCGGTTATCTAGGGATTTTTTCCTAAATTCTCTGCAATCATTTAGAGAGTGAAAAGACTTGTGCATTGGGCAAGTCAGGCCTTTTGTAGTTGGATGCGGATTTGAAAAAACGCTTCTCAGTATTCGTTCATCTGGAGCCTTCTTTGGGGGAGGCATGATGTCTGTTTTATATACTGAAGGGGTGGTTCTGTCCGTAGCTTGGACAGATCCCTTGGTTACATCAGGGCTGTGACTGCTTCGCCTGGTCGTCGGATAGTGTACTTCTCTGACAGGAAGGTACCGGGGGTCATTGTGGAGTTTAGCCTTCTTGCTGATAAATTTAGCGAGAACCGCAAAGGGGGGAATTTTGTTTTGGTTGTCTTCCCCATAAGTTTGAGAAAACTCGATCCATTGTTCACATATCAACTGTGGTAGTTTTTGGATGATAGGATTTGTATTCTAAGCAGGTCTAGGCAAGCTAATCCTGGCAAGGTAGGATCCTGTTGTGCTGACCGTAGTTGAGTGATGAGTGATGAGAAAGTCTTCAGCTGTTGGTGGTCATTGATTCTTATGTCGGGAAAATTGAGAATGCGGTCCAGAAACGAGGACTCCATCACTGAGGGATCACCGTAGTCCTCGTCAAGTGCAGCCCAAGCCTCTGCAAGGCCGATATTGGGGTCGCCCAAATGGGATGCGAAGATGTCGTTCACAGTGTTTACAGATTCTGGGCCTAGCCATGCTGTCAATTGGACAAGTTCCTCGTCTGGCCCAGCCTTTTCTTCGTTAATGGCACGCTTGAAGATGTGTTTCCACAAGTAGTCTCTTCCAGGTTTGTCAGAGAATTTCCATACCCCTCTGGCTGCCAAGTCCAACCTTCTTCCAATATACATTGGGGGATACATAGATCCCGTGTGCGGGCTGTAGCCTGGTGGAGGTGGTGAATCCCTTCCGTGAGTGGGGGTAACTTCCTTCCGCTGGTAACTTCCTTCAGCGCATTGTTGGCTGAGGGCATTTTGCCAAGTCATGTGCAAGGGACCTTGTTGGCCTGGTCTGAACTCCTCTGCTCTGGCGTTGAGCTGAGGGAACTCAGGTTCCTGCTTGCTTACTTGTTGGAGGCTCTGTCTTTCTGGTAGAGTGTAGCTAGTTGCCTGGTAGGTTGGCACAGCTGTTGTTCGAGACTCTCCTCTGTGGTCAGGTCTGGTGGCAGTTCCTTGGGATGCTGCCTCCTGTCGGCGCAGCAGGGACTCTAGTATGGCTCGAGCTCTTTCAATCTCTTCCCCTAGCGATGGCTGGTTCTGCTGTAGGGCCGTTGGCACTGTAGATGGATCCATCTGATTGCCATTAGTGGTATGGTTCGGCGGGTTCCGTGGGGCAACAATGGTGGAAAGATCTTATGGCGCTCCCCACTGTGTAGTCATTGCCATTGCTGGTGGTCCCATCCTGTTGTCATCAAGGGTGTGGTTCAGTGGGTTCAATGGGGCAGCAATGGCGGGAAGATCTTGTGGCACTCCCCGCTGTGTGGTCATTGCGGTTGCTGGTGATCCCATCCTGTTGTCATCAAGGGTGTGGTTCAGTGGGTTCACTGGGGCAGCAACGGCGGGAGGATCTCGTGACCTAGATGTCGCGATATCAACTCTGTGGCTGACCGGCGCATCTGGTCGTTGAGATTCCTCTGTTCGTCTACTCGGTTTTGGGGACTTGTGGCTGGCTGTGGTGCTCTCACCTGCACATTCTGGAATGTGCTTTGGTTGTCCACATATGCCTGTACATGGCTACGACGCTCTTCATTTTCCAGTTGCTCCCTATTTGGCAAGAAAATGGTGTTCTGGAGTATTCTCTGAAGGCCTTCTGCTCTTGCCACTTTGTCTGCCACTTCTCGTTGGCTTCGTATGAACTCAAGTTCATCTTGATCAGTCTTCATTTTGGCTTTCCTTATATCTGCTTCAGCTTCTCTTTGAGCTGCTTCAGCCTTTTCTTTGGCCTTCATTCGAGCTTCTTCTATTTCCATTGCCTCTAATTCCTTCTTCTTCAACTGCTCCTCTTGTGCTACGCGAAAGACAGCTTCAGCAGCTTTAGCATCTATGATCATTTGCTCTTCATGTGAAATTCTGGATGCTCGGCTATGACGGGAGGATGCTTTCGAAAAGTGGGAGGCACCTGTGACATGCGATTATTGGGACACGCTGGAATATGCCTCGGATATGTGGTGAAAGGATGAGGCCTTTCCAGATACATGGGATGGAGCCGCATGCGATCATTGGGATGGTGCATGTGAATGGCGTGAAACTTTGGACTCGGCTCTGTCGACTGGTCTGCCTCTCTGGTGAGGCTCGGACTGTGGGGAACCATGTGAGCTCTCTAGAAGCTTCTTATGTTCCTCGTTTATTAGCTTGAGGCTTTGCATCTCGTCTCTTAATTGTTCCTGAAGGTCCTTAAGTTGCCGTTCAGAGTCCATCCATTGCTCAAGGGCGTCTTCCTTATCTCCTTCCACTGCGTGTGCCCATTCTGGGGAGAGTTCCTCCTTCTGTTCGTGGTAGAGTTTGTATAATCTCTCCCAGCCTCTTTCATGGCGCCTTGTGTCCAGGAAGTCTCCCAATGACCTTTTGGACTCCTCCCACTGACCCATCAACATACCTAGCATTTAACCCAATAACTGCCAGATATTCTAACATACTGATACTTGCTCTCTAAGCCACTCTCTAGTTAGGGTTACATACGTTCCAGAATACATTGCCTTTTGAAAAGCATGTTTGGGTTGGAGAGTGAGGAGTTTTTTTTTGTTCCTTCCAGAACTGTTGTGCATCTACGTGGTTATTTTGCATTGTGGTTTTTAATTTTTTTTATTTTATTATATTATCCTTATTGACTTTTAATAACATTGAAGCATTAATGCCTTCTCCAAGCATGCCTGGAAGCTGCAAGGTCATTTTCTGTTAGGGAACTCAATGCCACTGGTATGTTTGGTTTATGTGGATTCTTTAATGACAAATTAATGACCTCCATATGGTGTATAGTTTTCTAGCTAGTAGACTGTTACTCTTCACAACAATGTGTAGTCATGGCTGCCAGCTCTTTAGTTGGTGTTGGCCATCATATGCATCAAGTTTTCCCAAGAACCTAGGATATTATTGTGGTTAGTTGTACAATCAGTCTGATGTTCAGACTTGATTTGGCATGTTTATCCACCTATCCTTCCCAAGGACTTTGGATAAGCAGTTTTTATTATTTGGCAAATAATTGTTTCTAACCAAGGCCAGGTTATATTAAAGATGTTGGTAATGATTTTGTAAAGCAACATTCTTCCATGAGAACAGATTCCTCCAAACTGCTTGTATTAAAAATATGAAGTACTTTTTTGTACGCCAAATATAGTGCATAGTGCTGATTAATATGAACTTTAAAACTTCATGTTTTTTATTCTTATTTTTAAATAAAAATTGAATGATTAAACTTCCTCCAGCTTGGTTTTTCATGTTGATCAAGAATATTTACTGCGCTACTGTTATTTTATTCAAGAAGATGCATAGTGCCTCTTTGGCTTCAGGTCTAGAGGTTTGTGCTCCATCAGTTTGAGTCCTAGTACCATGTAATAGGATGAACTCTCATCACTTGCTTCAGCTTCTGCAAACTTAGCAGTTCGAAAGCTTGCTACATGCAAGTAGATAAATAGGTATCACAGATGGGGAAAATAACAGAGCTTTGTGAGAAAGTACAAATGTAACTAATGCTGGACACAAGGCGACATCAGTGGAGGGAAAAGATGCTGCAAAATGCCATTAGTTAGACTTCAGCAAGATATTTGGCAAAGTAGACCACAACCTACTTCTTGGTAAACTAGAAAAATGTGGGGTAGACAGCATCACCACCAGATGGATTTGTAACTGGCTGAAAAACCATACTCAATGAGTAGTCCTTAATGGTACTACATCTACACAGAGCGAAGTAAACGGTGGGGTACTACAAGGTTTTGTCTTAGGCCCAGTACTCCTCAATATCTTCATAAATTACTTAGATGAGGGAATTGAAGGGGAACTCATGACACTAAGCCGGCAAGAATAGCCAACAACCCAGAAGACAAACTCAGAATCCAAAAAGATCTTGATAGACTTTAACAATGAGCCCTATCCAACAAAATTATATTTAATGTGGAGAAAAGCAAGGTTTTACACCAGGGCAGGTAAAACCAAAGGTACAAGTACAGATTAGGTGAAATCTGGCTCAAAAATAGTAACTATGAGAGGGACCTTGGAGTCTTAGTGGACAGTCACTTAAACTTGAGCCAGCAGTGTGTGGCATCAGCCAAAAAAGCTAATACAATCCTTGGTTGTATAAACAGAGGCATAGAATCAAAATCACGTGAAACATTAGTACCCGCTTTACAAAGCCTTAGTAAGGTCACATCTGGAATACTGCATCCAGTTTTGGTCACCATATTACAAAAAATATGTTGAGACTCTGGAAAAAAAAGTGCAAAGAAGAGCAACTAAGATGATTAAAGGCCTGGAGACTAAAACATTTGAAGAACAGCTGCAGGATCTGGGAATGGCCAGTTCAGAGAAAAGAAGGACTAGGGATAATATGATAGCAGTATTCCAGTATTTGAGGGGCTTCCAGAAGGAGGAGAGGGTCAATTTATTTTCCAAAGCATCAGAAGACAAGACAAGAAACAATGGATGGAAACTAATCAAGGAAAGAAGCAAGCTGGAATTAAGGAAAAACTTCCTAACAGTGAAGATAATTAACCAGTGGAACAGCTTGCCTTCAGATGTTGTGGGTGCTTCATCACTTGAGGTTTTTAAGAAGAGACTGGATAGCCACATGTCTGAAATGGTATAGGATCTCCTGCTTGAGCAGGGGGCTGGACTAGAAGACCTCCAAGGTCCCTTCCAGCTCTATTCTGATTCATTCTGGGTGCAGAACTAGTTTGCTCCCTGTGGTGCACTTCAGGATAGTGTGCAAGCATGAATCAAATGGATTAGCAGTTTTAGGAAGCCAAATAATTGTTCTGTATTAATATCATTGCCATTCACTAAATAAATAACAAACTTTGTTCAAGTTACTTCATATAAATTTTAGGGCAGAGAAAAGGGAAAGCAGAAAGTAGTAGGTAAAGATTGTAATGGCACCACATTTATTGTATGCGTGTCTTTTGGTGCCATCTCCTCTTTTAGTTTATGTCATTCGGCTTTCCCAACTCAGAACAATCCTTTGAGAATTTCTGTTATATTCTGATTATATGGCTTCCCATGTTCTAAATCTTATAACTAGTGTGGGCAAAGCCTTTCTCTCATTTTCTTTAACTTTAATCTTCTGTTTGCTCTGTTGCTGCTGCTGTTGTTTTTTCACTTACCAGTCCTCTACTCCCAATTACAGCTCTGCCCTGTTAGTTACCTTCGGAAGATGCCAAGAACATCTTACGGGATTTTCTGAGAACTGATTTCCTATCTTCATTAGAGGAACTGTATTGTTAGGTCTTTCCCCATTGTTCCAAGCAAAGGTAAATAATACTGAATACCATGGTCACCAATTGGCATTCCCCCCAGATAGACATGTCATGCTCTAATTATCAGGGAGGAAAATGGTTTAACTGTTATATTCCAAGAAATACCAAGAATGCAAGTTCTGTGAAAACAGAAAAATCGCATGTAATATGAATTCTGGGAAGTTTCCAGGGTTTTATGTAACATAGCATTAGTTTGAAAACAACAGGAAAAGGGCATCACTATAGCAACACAAATATTACATAATTAAAAAACAGAAGCGGGCCCATGAGCTTTAGGTGGCATGGTATTGTCAAAAATAAGATATCTGCAATCTAACTAAAGCCTCTAATGTGTGTTATTTATTTATTAATTATTTTTTCTTTGATATCTTTAAAAAAAAAATACTAAGGGGCTTATAAAAATATTATTAAGTTGTACAATCAAAAGAAATAAAGCATCTGGGATATAGCAACAAAAGACATAAAAGTCAAAATTAAGTTTATATTAAGCTATCACTTTGAAATTTCTGGAAAAGAACATTTTTAGCCTACCTAAAAGATTATAGTATTGGTACCTGTTATACCTCTATTGAAAGGGATGCTGAAACCCTGTCTCTTCTTTTTTTAGTATCACATCATATACAAGGATGGAGAAAAACTACAATTATTAACATTAAAACACTAAGGCAATGCTTCCCCCCCCAAAAAATAATTACTTTTAAATTAGGAGGGGCAGTTATTTTCTATCAGCAGAACAGAAGGATATGCTTTTTAAAATGCCACTGTGATGCTATTGAGAGATTTCCATGACATGAAAAGTTTAAAAATCAGATATTAATTCACTGGGTGATGGGAAGGGGAAACCTTCTCTGACTTGGGGTCCACAAACAGTTTTGTAGAGTTCTTTCTGTGGAGGGAAATTAAACTACTCTCCTTCTTCATTCTCAAGCTGAACATTGCAAATACTCGTCTGCTTTAGAAGGCATGAGGAATGGCCTTGACAGCCAGGATGAAGAGTTACTACCAGAAAAGTGGAGCTTGAGCTTGGGCCGGGAAAATAACTTGAGAAAACATCTCAAACCACTTTTTTCTAGTTCACATAAAGGTAAAGGGAGGGATGGGGAAGCAAGATTCTGTTATTAAAGCTGTTACAATAAAAGTAGTCCTAACCTTGGTTTAATACTCTGGTCTACCTTATACACAGACACTTGCTATATGACACCTGAGTCTTTTGTTTTGCCTTCTTGTCCCATCCTTATCTCTTCCTTCTATCTTTCTCCAATTTTGCTTCCCTCTTGCTCTTTCCTTTAATTTCCTATCCATTACATTTTTCTTTTTTCTTTTCATTATTTCTATGGGAAAAGGGCAGGGGGGGAGGGAGATGGCTCTATTTATGGTGCATGTAAGAAAATGGTCCATGCCTGATGATACAGTGCATTCAGAAAGTATTCAGAATCTCTTCACTTTTATCAATTTTGTTGATTCTACAGTTGTTGAAATTCATTTTTTTCTCATTAATTTACACTTAGTGCCCCATAATGACAAAGTGAAAACAGAATTTTAGAAATATCTTTAAATGTATTAAAAAGAAAATAAAACCCTGAAATATCACATTGGCATAAGTATTCAGACCCTTTGCAAGAACATGTGAAATTTAGCTCTGATGTCTCCCATTTCTCTTGATCGTTGCTGACCTGTTTCTACACTAGGGGTTTTCAAACTTGGCTCTTTTATGACTTGTGGACTTCAACTCCCAGAATTCCTCAGCCAGCATGCCTGGCTGAGGAATTCTGGGAGTTGAAGTCCACAAGTCATAAAAGGGCCAAGTTTGAAGACCCTTGTTCTACACCATGATTTGAGTCCACCTGTGGTAAATTAAATTGGACATGATTTGAAAAGGCACACACCTCTCTGTAGAAGGCCTCACAGTTGACAATGCAGAGCAACATCCATGAGATCAAAGGAACATCCTGTAGAGCTCAGAGACAGGATTATTGCAAGGCATAATTATGGGGGAGACTACAGTAAAATTTCTGTTGCATTGAATGTTTCTAAGAGCACAGTGACATCCATAATTCTCAGATGGAAGAGGTTTGGCACAACCAGGACTCTTCCAAGAGCTGGTGGCCTGGTCAAACTGAATAATAAGGGGAGAATACCCTTAGTAAGAGAGGTGACCAAGAACCCAATGGTCACTCTGATGGAGCTCCAGAGATCCTGTGTGGAGATGGGACAGAGTTCCAGAAGGACAACTATCATTGCAGTCCTCCACCAATCTGGGCTTTATGGCAGATTGGTGAATCTGCCATAAGGTTATTCATCCAAGTATTAATTTACTACTCATGCAATTGCATTATGTACCAGTTGAAGTTTCTGAATGCTCTTCAAGGACAGAGTATATTACAGTAATTCAGATAGGAGGTCATGGAGCCATCAGTGCTACTTTGTGTTGATTTTTTTAAAAAAAAATAGTGTATATCTTTCATTTCTTACCTTTAAAAATGCATTGGTGTCTTTTCATTTTATTTTGTATGCTTCTAAATAGCACGTACTACAAAAAAGAACTTTAAACTGTGAAACATAACTATCCATAGGAAAAATTGATATTCTTGTTATGCTGGAAATCTTTTAATAAGATCAGTTCATCCAATGCATCCTGCAGCTGTTAAAAAAAAAACTGTTTTCAGGCTTTCTTTTAATTGTGAAAATTTTTATTTGACATATAAGTGTTTTGTGTTTTTTTCCCACAAAAGCTTAATTTAACAGAATATCTTCTTCCAGAGTTAGGTATTCTCTGCAGTTCTCCTTTCCAGCAGAGATATTTCAGGAGTTGGCAAAAACATATTTTCAAAGGAGCTAAAATATACCTGAACCTCTGATTTTCTTTTCTTAGTGATAAGAAAATCACACCAAAGGATAGGGAGGGAGGGAAGAAAGGAGAGGGAGGATTTGGAGGATGAAGGGAGAATGACTTGAGTCTCTGCAAAGCTTAGGCTGGACATGTAAGTGAAGTGATGATAAAAGCAGCAAAATGTTACCTGGAAATTTGCAGTGGAGATACAGATTAGAACTAAAAAGGAAAACTTCACCACAACTTCAGTGGGAACTTCAATAAAACTTAGCACTCCTCTGAAGAAACTGGAACTTCGCTACTGCCACTTTAACAGGGGAAAAATCCTCGCTTTCTAACTGTAGACAGAGAAAATAGCAATGCCAACTGAATAGGAATAACTTGTATACTGTTTCATGTCTACTTAAATATGTCTCAGCCCCAGAGTTGCTAAGCATCTAATACCTAAAAACACACACCACAGAACATTGTGCATGAATATAAAGAGGCTTAGATGTAGAATATTTACGGATGGGGGACCTTCATTGTTCCACTCTTATAACAAGACAATAGTATTAAAATACAAAGGATAGATCCAATTTAGAGTAAATATGGGCTCAGTATGTAATTTGGGTGTAGTCTCCAATGCCCTTTCAAAAGTATTTGTCAATTTTTAGATGATACATACAGGATAATGAGTTAAACAATCATGTCCATTGTTGTTGAAGGTCATTTTAACATAATTAAAATTAAACATAGCTTTTGTCCTAGATCTGGAAATATTTTTGTCATGAATTCATCTTGTTCCAAGATGACCGTTACTTGGTTTTCAAGTAGTATATTGCTATATCTACTACCTGAAAATCAAGTATCAATCATCTTCATATAAGCAATAAAGTCATATAAACCTGTATCACAATATTCACAGAGACTTCATTATAAAGCCTGGACCCTTGATAAATAATATCAGTTATTCACCATAAAATTCAAACAATATCATAATTATCATATTCCATTTTATAAATGGTCATAAAAGATGCACTTGGATAAAATATTCTGTACTGCTATCAGTAAAAAAAGCTACGGATAATTTTGTCAATTTTGCATATAATATTTTATTTTATGTATTTGTTTGTATCCCATCTTTATTAAGTTTACAAATAACTCAAGGTGGCAAACATATCTCTAACACACCTTCTTACTCCTTCTATTTTCCCCATTACAACAATAACAATCTTGTGAGATAGGTTGGGCTGAGAGAGAGTGACTGGTCCAAAGTCAGCCAGCTAGCTTTCATGGCTAGGGCAGGACTTGAGCTCATGGTCCCCAGCTTTGTAGCCTGGTGCCTTAACCACTAGCTAAGGGGAACAAAAATACTTATTTGGACTACCCCAATGAAGCTTAGTGGTGGTTAACCTATGGATAGGTTCTCATCTGATTGTAAAGATGAAACTCATATTTTCTTAGTTACAATAGATGCATGCTGTTCCAGATTTTATATCCTCAGCATCAGAAAGTTAGTCACTGAAAACACTATGGCATATTAGTATGAGTGTAATGTGGCTATAATTACCCGCCTCTATCAAAAGGTGAGTTGCAGCCTTTTGTGGTATTTGAAAAATGACACTCAGAACAGCATTATTCTCTCTTAGCATAATAATTCAGCCTTGAACTAAAATGCATGAATGACGGTCACTAGGTCTATTTCGGAGACCAAACTAATATCAAAGGAAGCATACATTATAATCACCAGTGAAACTAGACAACATGCCTAGTACACACTTGTAGAAAAAAAAAGATATATTTATTGCTTTATTAATATTCTGTGAGACACTTGTCTGACATTCAAGTTTCCTATACTACGGGAGATTCTCTATGAGTGAATGTGAGTGTTCCTGGCTACTTGAACAGCACAATGATTATGGAAGCAGGTTTTATAAACCTGAACAAATTTAGATAAAAAAATTAAATTATAGGGAAAGATTAAAACTAACTACATCCTACCAGGAGGAAAATCAAAGATAATGTGCCTTATATGAGTAACTGGGAAGAGAGTAGAAAGACCAATAAGCAAACTCATAAGACAAAAGAGCTAGCAGAGTGACAAAAAAAGAAGGGATAACAACAACAAAAAGTCTCTTTATCTATAGCTTATGATTCTATGCCTCCTTGTCATTAATGAAGGACTGAAAAGTCAGTGCTATTGAATTAATACAAATGATGTAATCTATGTATATATTAAAATCTTCACATCTTAACTTTGCTTGCATTTTTAACTTTGTAGGCCAATTGCTTTAAATGAAATGAATTTGGTGACATGTATATTCTCTAGTGACTTTATTAGGTCCTAAGTCATATATAGTCTTAGAATCTTGGGCTAAAATGTACACTTCACTTATTCCACTGCAATCTAACAAGATAATTATATTATTTCTATATCAGCCATCTGAGGGTTGCGTCATTTCTCCTTCTACAACCGTAGATACTTCAGATATCTATGTAGTAAATATGGGATAAGTTTAGCTTTGCTTATCTATATGAAATAGGTCTGGTTAGTTTTGGGGAGAAAAGGCTGAAATGGGAAAAGTGTACATTGAAGAAAGAACAAAAAGGAGTAGTTTCCATACAGTGAAACAGCAGAAATTTCATAGAACAAAATTAAATCACATTTAAGCAGGACACGGGAGATTTAACACAAACAGAAGGCAAAGTAGTTCAAACTGCTACTACTGTTTTCTTATAATTTATTTTTGAGCAGAGGTTTGACTTAATATAAGATTATAACTGAGGCTATATTTAAAGAATGCATTTCTCTACAATTTGATATCATCCCTAGTTTTATAAACTGAATTAAGCAACTCATCCAATTTTTTATCCTGAAATGTTTGAAAAGATCTTTAAATAAGTTATAATCTGGAAATAACACCAGAAATACATCTTGATAGGTTGTGCAGATGAACATGTTACCATGCAGAGAATGGATCTTGCAAAAATAAAAGAAAAAAAAAGGGGGGGGGGAATAATGTATCCCTCTTATCTTCTACTGCTGCTATTCCTCTATGTCAGGGCATCCAAGGCCGATCAAGAGTGTTTTCTCAGGAAACAGCAATACATTAAAAATGGGGAACAGGGGGAAAGAGAGTTGAAAGTCTTGCAGGCCAAATCTCTCCAGGAGGAATGCAGGTTCAGTAGTTAGAAGTCTGGCTAAAATGCAACCTGCTGAACTGAAAAAAAACCATACATAATACTTGGAAAAAATAGTAAGAAAGACAGTAACAAAAAGTCCTCATCTCTAATTTTAGAGAAATGCTGTTGTTCATACTATTTTGAGTTCCTTTCCACTGTTTTAGGCTGAAACTCCTCTCATCTCCTGATAGGAAGCCAATGCTATCACTGTCCTTGCTTTTAGTTTTTTCTCCAGATTTTTCAGTTTAATAATGTGGTCATTTGATTCTAACAAATTAAACAATTAAAATAGAATAGAATAACAGTTGGAAGGGACTTTGAAGGTCTTCTAGTTCAACCCCCTGCTCAGGCAGGAAACCCTATACCATTTCAGACAAATGGTTATTCCATCTCTTCTTAAAAACTTTCAGTGTTGGAGCATGCACAATTTCTGGAGGACGGTTGTTCCACTGATTGATTAATTACACTAACTGTCAGGATATTTCTTCTTAGTCCTAGGTTGCTTCTCTCCTTGATTAGTTTCCATTCATTGATTCTTGTCTTGCCTTCAGGTGCTTTGAAGAATAGCTTGACTCCCTCTTCTTTGTGGCAGCCCCTGAGATATTGGAACATTGCTATCAGGTCACCCCTCGTCCCTCTCTTCATTAAACTAGACATACCCAGTTCCAGCAACCGTTCTTTATATGTTTTAGCCTTCAGCTAAAACATCTTTGTTGCTTTTCTCTGCATTCTTTCTAGAGTCTTGACATCTTTTTTACTTCATGGTGACAACATTCTTTAGGCTGACTTCAATTGCTGATGATTCTTTGGATGTGATTATGCAATTTTCATAGCAACTATGGGGTTTGCCAGAGATTGCTTTTTCCCCCCTGCATTCCCTAGATGACCTTCATTTAAGACTCTACCCACCCCACTCAGATTAGCTTCTGAACATAGCCAAGATCAGCAAAGTGATCCTTCCTCTAAGACAGGGACCCCCAAAGTGGTTAATATTGACTCCCAAGGGTCAATGAGACTATACATTGTTGCTGGTGTTTTTTGTTGCTGTTCCTAATATTACTATTTATAGTGGTATTTAGTAAATTATCTTCATATCATAAACATTTTGGGGTCAATGAACTAATTGAAACTTCATGAAGAAGTCAATGGGGTTGAAGAATCTGGGGACCTTTTTTCCAGGGAGTACAAAGAGATTTTGTTTTTGTTTTTTTTAATTGTCAGAGGGCACCTTGATCCACAAAAAATGTCTCGTATGTATCCTGACTTGCAGCCTAAATGTTGGAGATGTGGATGTTTGGATGCTACTTATTATCATATCTGGTGGTCGTGTAAAAATATAAAAGCTTTTTGGATTAAGATGGTCGAATATTCAAAGAATTTTTAGAAGAAAGATAAAATTTACCCCACAATTGTTTTTGTTAGGTATTGTTTCTGATTGTGATAGTAAAGAGATTATATGGATGTTAAATTTAATCACAGCGGCCAGGTTGTTAGTAGGGCAATGTTGGAAGAAGGAATCTTTGCCTACTTTGCAAGAGTGGTTTCTTAAAGTTTCTTATTTGGCGGAAATGGCAAAGATTTCGGCTTTCTTGAAAGATCAATCGCAAGAGAAGTATCTCCTGGTATGGAAAAAATGGATAGATTTTATACAATATAAGTTGGATATAAAAATATTATTTAGTTTTTGAATAATTTATACTTAAAATTTAAGATAATTTATAGATATATTTTTTATTTTTTATTTTTTTTATTTGATTTTTTCTTTTTCTGTTTCTTTTTTCTTTCTTCTTGTATTTTTTTATATATTGTTGTTAATTATCTTATAATTTGTTTAATTAATGTATTTAGATTTGTTTATGGTTTATATGTGTCTTAAGATTTTCTTTAAAAATTTTTATTTAAGCCTGTATTCAGCTCTGGGAAGGTCGGGGGAGGGTAGGGGAGGGTTGGGAGGGTTTGGGGAAGGGAATTTTTTTGTAAAACTTAAAAATTTTCAATAATAATAATAAAAAAAATTGTCAGAGGGCATGATACAATATTCACTGCCCAGACACTTTAAGTTCTGGAGTTGATGCAGTCTGCCATTTGAGAAGGCCCAAAGGTGATGCACTTCACGGATTAAGATATTTTGTGTTGCTCCAAAGCCTCATTTAAAAGGGCCATACAGATGCACAGAAATTTTGCAATCTAAGAGTTTGAAAGGAAATAACCTGGCTGGACAATTTCCAGGTATTAAATCCATTATTTAAAAAAGTATCTCATCAGTGCATTCTCTGATACATGAATATATCTTCATTTTATGTGGTCAGAATAATCCTTCTATTTATCTCCTTAGATTGCTGGTGGAGAATTGCATGCCTGAATATTCAGTTGGACTTGTGACAAATGCAAGGTATCCGATCACGCCAACAACTGGCTTTGTTGCAGCAGAATCCCCCCAGAAATTTGTATGACTTCCACCTTACATCTGTTCTCGAAGTTGCTAAAAACATGGCTCTGGGACTAAGGTGGATGCTGAGCCTTGGTTAGCTTTTGCTGGTCTGGGGTATGTTTAGTTGTTAGCTTTTGGGATGTCTATTTTTTAAAAAATGTCTAGGCTTTTCTTTGTGTGTTGCACAAGATCTTTTGGGAGTCAAGTCTCCAAATAGAATGAATGACTAGAAAGTATATTCAGCAACATGCAAGATGCAAGATGCTATCCAATAACCTGAGTGTAAGAAGTTGTTGCCTAAGTTAGCCCTTTAACTTGCCATCATTCTGGGTGGAATGATTGAATGAATTAATGAATTAATGATCTAAGAAGAAAGTGCATCTATTTCTCAGCAAGATGCTCTCCACCATGTGTTAGAAGCTGTTATCTAAGTTAGCCCTTTAATTTGCCATTGCTCTGTTATTAAACTGAATGAATGACTAATCTGAAAAAGGTACCCAGTTCCCTGAAAGATGTTCTCCAACACATGAGCATAAGAAGCTGTTACCTAAATTAGCCCTTTCACTTGCCATTGTTCTGTTATTTCCATTAATTCTACTTACACATGCTAAGATATCCTTCCCTAGGTATATTCTGAAAATGTTTCACAGTTCTCCACATGACACAAATACCTAATTTATTCAATGCCTTCATTTTAGTTAAGAGTTTTGTATATAAAAGGGATCAACGCCCCCAACTCTGCCTTAAACCTTTTTTTAGAAGCTTATTCTTTAATGAAATTAATAATTGGCTTATGTAGTCTTTTCAAAGTATTTCATTTATCATTAGCTGAAAATGACATCAATTAAGCAAATACATCTAACCAACAGATGAAAAACTCCCAGTTGAAAGAAACATAAGGGGAATGTCAAAAATGAAGAAGGAAAACCTTTGGGAATTTCCTTACTGATAAAACAACTGCTCAACTGTCATAAAGTATTCAAATTGCTATGCATATTTTAAACTTTATTTTATTGATTCGTTTTTTTCTTAACGTTCAAATTAGAAAACTATCCTGAAGCACATTTTGAGCTATTTTTTTCACTCTTCCCCCCCCCAAATATTAATTTCTTATCAGCTTAGTGAATTATATCTTTTAGCCATATACAATGGATAAGAAGGAAGAATAAACTAATATTATAACAGGTAGTCCTCAACTTACAACATTTTGTTTAGTGACTATTCAAAATTACAATGGCATGGAAAAATATGACTTATGGCCATTTTCCGCAGTTACAACCTTTGCAGCATTCCCATGATCATGTGATCAAAATTGAGATGCTTGGCAACTGACTCATGTTTATGATGGTTGCAGTGTCCTGGGGTTATGCCATCCCCTTTTGCGAACTTCTGACAAGCGAAGTCAATGGGGAAGCCAGAATCACTTAACAACCGGGCTACTAACCTATCAACTGCGGTGAATCATTTAACTGCTGTGGCAGGACAGGTGGTAAAATGGGGAAAATCTCTCTTAATATCTCACTTAACAACAGAAATTGTGGGCTCAATTGTGGTCATAAGTCGAGGGCTATCTGTACTGTCTTGGTGTCTTCCAATGTGTTTGCTTTTCTTTTTTAAGGGGAAATTAAAAAAAAACATTTCAACATCAACAGAGATTGCTTTCTTGTGAGCCTCAACCCTATCAATGACAGTATTCAGCTCATAGACTGCATTTGTGTGTATGTAGAGGTTCCTTGCAAAAGCCAAATTGTGCTGTGCAGCATTGATTATGTCTATTCACATACAGTGTGACTAAAGGAAAGGTTGCTTGCTGTTCTGCATACCTTGGATTTAACTTGAGAAGGTATTATTGTGCAGCACTAAAGGTTCCTCTGTGGTCTGGAGAGATGCCTGGTGTCTACAGCCTGACATATTTCTAGCAGTTGGTTTTGATATGACAATTCCAAAGTATGGAGGGATATAAAAGAATGTTGCCATGATCTGCAATGGAAGGAAATGTATTACATTCTGTTGTCAGTGGAACTGCAGTGATATGAACGCTAGACACATATTACAACTGACTAGCATTTGAAATCAATTTTTAAAAATCCATTGGAGCCCAAGAGAGTAATCTTCATTAATTTGTATTAAAAATCTATAGAATAAATTATCAGAATAGAAATATGCATCCATAAATCAAATGGGATGGATTTTTTTTTTTTTTTTTTTTTGAGCACACACATCCACAGTAATATAGTAGAATTGTGTTTAAATGGTTCCATTTGTTCCATTTATTCTTTTGGTGATTTTTCCTCCCTTACTTTATGCATTGGTTATGTTGGAATCTGCCTTAGTGCTACACAATAGAAAACATTTCATCAGATCAGATCCTCTCCTCCTTCACTGTGCTTCAGAAGATGCCTAGACTGCATAAAAATAAAAACACTATAGCAATTTAATGTCAGTGGCAGCTCATGTTTATGATGCACTGAGTTCAGCAGCACTGAAGCTCAAGAAGTGACTCCTGAAGCCCATTTATGCTAAACAAAGCAATGAAATGTCTTGCTCTAAATATCCATTCTGAGAATATGTCTTGTGCTCCTCCACTTTAAAACAAATAAATAAATAATTGTGTGGCTTAAAAAGCCCTAGCAGGTATTAGGAAACTTTTATTTCATCTCCTTTTTCATAATGCTCCATTAACCTCCAACATCTGCTCTCTCTGTGCCCCATCAGCAACTCCACTAATTTCTCTATGCTCTCTGTTCCCTCCTCACGGAAAGAGTCATCTTTAATAATAAAAGAGTGCTCCTCTAGGCATCTCCCCTCTGCTCTTCTCAGCTCAGCCACAGGGGATCTGTAGTGCTGCCTAAGCATAGGTTTTCTTTTGTCTCAGCTCTTTCAGCAGCTAAAAGCATCCATGTGCTTACAGGACCATTTAGAAGCAATACCTAATCAGGTGCATCCTATTTTGTAAATAAGCTGTGATGACTTTCTCACACACTGTGGCTAAGTTCCCTTTTACTTGCATGGACTTATTTCCCCAATTTTTCCATTCCATAGTGTACTAAATCCTAGAAATTCAGAACAATGTGTAGAGACACATAGTCATAGATTCATTGCAGATGTATACTTTATGCCAGATATAAGAAATCTGATGCAGAGGAGCAATTGTAATAAGTTATTATATAAGAAGAGAAACAACATAAGGTACTCTGTGAAAATGTCTATTTTTAAATATGTATATGTATGTATGTATGTATGTATGTATGTATGTATGTATGTATATGTATATGTATATGTATATTAGCTATACAAGTAAAATATGACTCGGGTATATCCATATCAAAATCAATAACAAGTCAATCACCAAGAGAATAAAAATATAGAAAATTTATTAACCAAACCTAGCTTTCATCAAGAGCTCTTGACATCGTCAGGGTGTAAAAGGCAGTCGTTGGGAAAGCTTATATGCAACCACTAATCATCTGCACTCGGCTCCTAGACCACGTCACGGGTTCCAGCTGAGCCCGCTGTAATCTGAGTGTGTGTCCCACATCAGGGTGTAGTTCTTTCTTACTCCCTCTCTGTGCTCCATCACGCATATCTCCTTTGCCAATTCTGGGGCTGGTTGGAGTTCTTTCACTTCTCTCATGGGTAGTGGTTGTCTCCCTCCCACCAACCTCCTGTCCATGGTTCTGCTTGCTAGGGGGTGTGTGTGTTATCTCCCGTTTTCTCCTAGCTCCTCCAACTATCTCGATCGAGTTACGGTCCGATCCCCCCCGTCTTCTGTAATCGTGGTTTGAGTATTCCATCCTGTTTTGTGTTATTCTCTCTCCCATCCTTTTTTACAGATGTTGTCTCAAATTGTGTTTCATTGGGTCCAATTCCACTCTCCCCTCTACATTCTTGGGAGCAATTTCTTTGGGCTGTACAAGTGACGGTCCGTTGCTGTTTAGTTCGTAATTGGTCGGTCTTCCGTTCATTGCATCTAGATCCTCCATCCTCATCTTTCACTGGGCGGCCTCTCCGTCGTGTCGCTGAATATGCTCTGCTCATAATTCTCTGTTCCCTTATCAGATCAGTCAGCGCGGGACTATTCTCTCTTTCATGATGTGGTTCGATAGCCATCACATTTCTGTTTGTTTCATTCGTCGGGGGTGATCTAGTCTCCTCGGCATGCGCGACCACAGCCTAGGTGTTCTGTCCCATGTCATGTTATCCATTCTCCCCTCCCTTTCCATGGTTGTTGTCTCCGTTTGTGTGTTATTAGATCCATCCCTTCTCTCCCTGTATTTCTGAGTAAAACTCCTTGTGGATGAGCTGGTAACATTCCGTCTCGTAATCCTTCATTCTCTTGTCGGATCGGTTGGGGGGGGGGAATTGTTCTCTCTTTCCTGGTGTGATCTAGTTGTCACAACACATCCATTCATTGTATTTGCCAGGAAATTTCTCCGTTGTTGTCGATCGGGCTTCTGATGGGTGTCTGTTGTTCACAGGGAGCTATTTAAGGTCGTGCTGTCCTGATCCGATGTTAGCAGGTATCTGTTTAATCGTACCATGCGGGGGTGTCCCATTCTTTTCCCGGTAATGTGGCCAGTACCTTGAGCTTCTCCAATGGTTCAAGGGTCGATTCATGTGCCATGTCTGTAATGTTGTGCCAGCACATGTATATGTGGCGGTTAACAGAATTTTCCCCAGAAAACCAGGCCTCCTTTAGCAGACAGCCCCCTTTCGTGGCATCGCTGGCCAAGATTTGTGTGTGGTCAAAGTCAAAACGATGGCCACTTTCAGCCATATGTGACCAGATCTGCGAGTATTGTTTGCCCCTCTTGATTGCCAACTTGTGTTCGTGCAAGCGGGTCTTCAATCTTTTTGACGTTTCCCCGATGTAATTGCTCTGGCAGTCCATGCAATCGATTTTAAACACCACCGCCAATCTTTCTGCGGTGGGGAGGGGGTCTTTGGAGTGCATGATCTTTGACCATAGAGTCTGGTCAGGCTTATGCACCACTCTTATACTGTGGGGGGCCAATAATCTAGCTGTGGTCTTGGACACGTTGTTAATATACGGTAGGGAAATGCGTGTTACTTGTCTTTGGGGTGGCTCTTCCTGATGGCTATACTGGGGTCTAGGCATTCTACTATGGCATCTTATAAACCGTAGTGGATATCCATTAAGTCGGCAAACATGGTACAAATATCTCCTCTCTTCTACTCTAGCCTCCACCATGCTGCAATGCGAATGTACATGCTTAAACAGCGTTTTGATGCAGCTAACTTTATGGATACTGGGTGGTTACTGTTATATTGAAGGATTCAATCCGTGTGGGTGGGCTTACGATAGACCTTCATGCTCACTGGGCCTCTGATGATCGTTGGACCAGTACGTCTAGGAAGGCTATTAAGCCCCGATTCTCCTCCTCCACTGTAAACCTAATATGCGGGTAAACCAAATTAAGTATTCCCATAAAGTTAGCTTTGTGGCATCGTTTAATGATGACAAAAGTGTCATCTACATATCGAGCCCAAAATTTGGGCTGGTATTGGGACATAGCCTCACGTTCCAGTTGTTGGAGAACTGCCTCTGCTATCACGCTGGATATAGGAGAGTCCATGGGTGTGCCCTTTGTCTGCTCATATATGACACCTTGATAAATAAATAAATAAATAAATAAATAAATAAGTGTGTGTGTGTGTGTGTGTGTGTGTGTGTGTGTGTGTGTCTCTTTGATTATTCGGGTTTTCTCCCGCGTAAAATTGGAAGTGTCTTGGCAACGTTTCAACGAAGTCACATTTGTCATCTTCAAGTTGGTGTTTTCAGCTTCGTGCTCCTAGAAGCAATGTGTGGTTGTAGCTGTTTCTTCCTTTTAACTGCCAGTGGGAGTATGAACTGATTGGGTGGGAGCTTGGCTGTGTTCTGATTGGGTGGAGATGTGTTCTGATTGGTTAGTGGCTTGGCTGTGCTCTGATTGGATGGGGGATTGGCTGTGCTCTGATTGGATGGGGGAGTGTTCTGTTTGGGTGGGGGCTTTGTTATGCTTGAGTTAGTCTGAGTTGCAGGGTAATTTGAGATGGTGAGCTGTGTTGCTGTTGTTTGGCTTCGTGTTTGTGGTTGTTCCTCATCTTCATGGTGGGTGTCAGTTTGCTTCATGTATGGATTGGAGGGGTTTAAAGTAGTTAACGATGCAGCTGTGGTCTGGCTTCTGGTTTGTGGTTATGCCTCATCATTGGTGTGGGTTTGGGTTTGCTTTTTGCGTGGATGTGTGGTGGTGACATCCTGTGTGGTTTTTGTGAATGTGGGTCTGGTGTCATTTTTTATGTTAGGGACTCGTTTGTCAATAAGGGCAGGTTTCCAAATGGCTAGTAGGTGGGAGGTATCATCTCGTTTATTCATGCTGTGTGGGCGTTTTTCTATCTCGATGGCTTCTCTGATTATTCTGTTATTAAAGTGTTTAGTTTTGGCGATAGTTCTGGTCTTTTTAAGATCAATTTGATGCCCTGTGGCTTTAAGGTGTTGGACCAGGGAAGAGGTGTGTGTGTGTGTGTGTTTCTTTAGATAAATTCTTCTCTCTATTTTTCATAACAGATATTCTGAACAAAAATATGCTTAGCCATTTCATAATTCTGAACCATCATTTCTACTTATCTCTTTTCTATTTGTATCTCAGGCCAATCAAAATGGCTGATAAAGCGGCAGGGATAGAAGTGATATTATCTCATATTTTACCTTCTCCTTTTTAGCCAGTTCTAGACTGAACTTTTCTTCACTACTCTATTAAGAAAAAACTATACTGAACTTTTTGAATCAGCAGGAAACAAAGTCACTCTTTCTTGTCCCTACTGCTGCTCTCCTTCCTCTCTCTGTTCTCTAATGTTGCCCAATTTCCAACTAGAGGAATAGATGACCACGCCTAGTAGATTCTATATAACTTCAGGCTTTCCTGTGCTTGAATAAGGGAGAAATACTATTCAACTCAGATGTGCTACTAAAGACATTGTGGCAACACAATGACAAAAATGCTGCCAGACCATGTTTGTGCCATTTTTAATGGTCTAAGACAGGGGTAGGCAACCTTGGCTCTTTTATGACTCGTGGACTTCAACTTCTAGAATTCCCGAGCCAGCATAGTTTAAGACAACAAATCAACCAACCAACAACTGAATTCTGTTGAGAAATAGAGGAGCAATGGACTTTTATTCAGCAACCCTCAGAAAGATTATTCTTGTTTGAAAAGAGTCAGCAGAGCAACCAATTAAGAATCAGAATAATCCTGTTTTAAATCTAAAGCCTATATAGGATAGGCATTACAACACCTAGTAAAACTCATCACATTATTTCTGTGAGTGATGGAGAAAAGTGAACCTTTTTTCAAATCCTCTTTTTGATCTCAGGAAAGTAGATCTTTCTTCTCTGAGAAGGTTCTGACCTCAGCAGAAAGGCAAAACATCCATCCTTAAATGAGACTGATGGTGATGATTCAGTTATACATCAACCAGGAGCTCAACTCTAAGATTATAGATTGGAATCTAAAGGTCTGATCAAATTCTGTTTCCTGATAATTCACTTTTAAGACCGAGAGGATTTTTCAAGAACAGATTGTAATATAGAACACATATCTGCTTTTCAATGAGCGATAAAGGAGGGAAATGATCATATGTTTTTTGGAAGGCTTAAAATCACTATTAGAATTTCCACTCAAATGACTTCTCATAGATAAATCCAGAAACATATTTTTAAAGAACTATTCAGACTTCTATTGATGTAAAAGCCTACATAATAGGCTTTTGTAAGTTGACCCACTAATGTTTTGCAAAAGCCAAGAAGGAGCATGAATAATGAATCCTGCAGAGACAGAGAAACCAAATTGGAAATGCCTGATCAAATTATATTCAATTAAAAAGTGAACTAGACACTATAGGTGCAACCTCTGGTTAATGGGTATAATTGGTAATGAAATAAAATATTTAATGTTCCAGACAATTATGATATTTCACTCTAAGCAGTGAATGTTTTATTTTTTCTATTCTAGTGAATCGGAAGTATGCCAAAAAATCTCTACAAAATAACAATATACAGTGTTCCAAAATACAGTAACATTTTCCAGAGGGGTTATTCTTAATGTTTGTTTGTTTGGATTTTTTTTGGGGGGGGTGAAGGACAGCCTTTGAGTTTGATATTTGAAGATAATTTTTACAGATAAAGAAGTTAGTCATTGTTAATTGAAAGCAGAACAGAACTGTTTTGTAAACAACAAATCAACTGATTCTTCTTTAGACCCCAGCTGCATTTTCTTTTTTTTCTTCTTCTTCAAATCGAAAAGCTTAGATGATTCCAGATTTTACCGTCTCCATTCTAATAGTTCCAAGCTATTCACCTAAATTTACCAGGGTGAAACTTATTTGGCTTTGATGGTGTTCTCCATCAGAGCAAAACAATCTCCATATTGCTGTAATGCTACTGTATTGCAAAGTAGAGAGAAAGAGTCTGGCAAGGAGCCAATGTCTCCACTCACAATGCAAAGGACCAGAGAGAGATCTTCAGCAAGCACTTTCCTCTTGACATAGAAGCAGCAGATTGTAAATAGTTTGGGGGAGGGGGGCACAGGAAAGGCCTTGGTAGCAGACCTGACAATTTTGCTAATATTCCCAAATGGGCCTACTTGCTATTAAGGAAAGGTAGGACAAGAGAAACATTGGACTATCTTCATGAAGATGTAGATATGATTAGTTCTTTCTCACCTAAGGATAAAAAAAGGAAATGCATTTTTATTCTTACTAACCAAGGAAATACTGGAAAGGTGTTGTAGAAAAGGCATTGGGATCCACTTTGTCCATTAGCATGATGACTATCCCAGAATTGAATAAAACAGGAAGAAATTTAGTGTGGGGGAAGAATCCACCCCCCCCCAAAAAAAAAAAACATTATGTGTGAAAACAGACTGATTCTGACTAAAGACTTTGGTGTGGGGATGGACATTAGACATTCCTCTACTGTCTTCCTATAGAAAAAGTATTTGAGCAGTGGCTCATTGAGTTGGTCAAATATACATGTAATACAAGAGAACAGCAGAAACACACAAAGGAATTTAACAGAGAACAAAATACATAACCTCCTATGGCCTCTACTATCACAAATTCCAGAAGACATGTTCTACAAGCTTTCCTGGCCTTTATTCCTAATGGTTTGCACATACCACAGAATATCCAACATGAGATAATCCAGATAAGAGATGCACTTGAGAAATTCCATGCTTGAGTGGGAATCCCAAATCTGAATTCAGAGCAAACTTCAAACCCACACATACTAAAGTTTTTTGTTCTTTCTACTATTTGGTGTGAAGGGGGAAAAAAATGAAATGAATCCAGCTTGTTTTTTTAAATAGCACAAGAAACTGAGTTTCACATATGTCAGACTGCCAAATTCCATAGTAATAGATGCAGGTACCGTATATTCCGGCGTATAAGACGACTTTTGAGAGCGATGAAACAGCCTCCGAACTCGGGGGTCGTCTTATACGCCGAGTCATAACGTTTATTTATTTATTTATTATTTCCGGCGTATAAGATGACGTTCTAGGCATGCGACTCGGTGTTGATCATCTTATATGCTGGAAATTACGTCATTTCCGGCGTATAAGATGATCGACACCGAGTCGCATGCCTAGAAAGTCATCTTATACGCCGGAAATAACGTTATAAACTACGTTTATTTCCGGCATATAAGATGACTTTCTAGGCATGCGACTTGGTGTCGATCATCTTATATGCCGGAAATGACGTTATTTCCGGCGTATAAGATGATCGACACCGAGTCGCATGCCTAGAAAGTCATCTTATACGCCGGAAATGACGTCATTTCCGGCGTATAAGATGATCGACGCCGAGTCGCATGCCTAGAAAGTCGTCTTATATGCGACTCGGCGTCGATCGTCTTGCGACCCGGCGTCGAACTCGGGGGTCGTCTTATACGCTGGGTTGCCTAATACGCCGGCATATACGGTATTTTCAAACCATTTCTTTAAACAGGTTGAATATCACAGGCATTTGTTGTTTGCTTTTGGGAGGGTAGCAAGGAAAAAAATCTATTAACAATCATGATGCCTATTGCCAGAATGGAACCTTTAGGCTCCCTAACTTTGGCTGTGCCTCCTTCTCCTCGAGTCTCCTGCCTCCACCCATTTGCCTCCAGAGTTCCTCCTCTGCTGGCCCGCCCCTCCACTCATTCTCCCTGGCCAATGGGCCACTGGCCCTATATCTTGCCTCCTTCGGCCCAGCTCATTCATCAAGGGTCCCTTTGTCTCAGACTTTTGGCCACAGGACAGTTTGCCACCAGCCAATTGGATGGGTGGCAGGCAGAAGCAATGGTGCTCTCAGGGGGGGTAGCATGAGATGGGCAATCGCAGAATGGCAAGGATGGCACGGCTTCTCCGATTGCTGGGGGAGGAAAGCCTGGCATGGGGCAGGAAGGAGGAGAGGGAGGCGTGGCGGAGGGTAGGAGCTGAAAGATCCTAGATCCCCTATTGCTAACACAGTTGAGTGAAATGGAGAAATATATGAGGAAGGAGAAGGAAATATAAGGAATTTACTCAATGAGGTTAGTCTTTATTATCCACATCTGATTGTGGAACAGAAAAATCAGTGATAATCAAGCTCAGCCCGTGCATCTATCATACTTACTGCCCTTATCACATATACCTTATATAATAAATTAAAAACATATATATTTAAAAGATAAACTATACCTTGGCACATTTTCCACTATATGACTTAACCCACATTTACTTTCCTATCTTGCTTTACATTGGTTCTTTTACTGCATACTGTATTTATTATTATAAAATGCAGCAACTGAATTGTTGTTGTTGTTAATTGCGAAGTCATGTCCGACCAATCGCGACCCCATGGACAATGTTCCTCCAGGTCTTCCTGTCCTCTACCATCTTCTGGAGTCCATTTAAGTTCACAACTACTGCTTCAGTGACTCCATCCAGCCATCTCATTCTCTGTTGTCCCTTTCTTCTATTGCCCTCAATCTTTCCCAGCATTAGGCCCTTCTCCAGTGAGTCCTTCCTTCTCATTAGGTGGCCAAAGTATTTGAGTTTCAACTTCAGGATCTGGCCTTCTAAAGAGCAGTCGGGGTTGATCTCTTCTAGGACTGACCGGTTTGAACGCCTTGCAGTCCAAGGGACTCGCAAGAGTCTTTTCCAGCACCATAGTTCAAAGGCCTCAATTCTTTGGCGCTCAGCCTTTCTTATGGTCCAACTTTCATAGCCATAATTGCAACTGGGAAAACCATGGCCTGGACTATACGCACTTTTGTTGGCAGGGTGATGTCTCTGCTTTTTAGTATGCTGTCTAGATTTGCCATAGCTTTCCTCCCCAGGAGCAAGCGTCTTTTAATTTCTTGGCTGCAGTCCCCACCTGAGGTGATCTTGGAGCCCAGAAAAATAAAATCTGTCACTACCTCCATTTCTTCCCCATCTATTTGCCAGGAATTGAGAGGGCCCGATGCCATGATTTTGGTTTTCTTAATGTTGATTTTCAAGCCAACTTTTGCACTCTCCTTCTTCACCCGCATCAAGAGGCTCTTTAGTTCCTCTTCACTTTCTGCCATTAGCGTGGTATCATCTGCATATCTTAGGTTGTTGATATTTCTCCCGGCAATCTTAATTCCAACTTTTGTTTCATCTAGCCCTGCCTTTCTCACGATGTGCTCTGCATATAAGTTAAATAGGCAGGGCGACAGTATACAGCCTTGCCGGACTCCTTTTCCAATTTTTAACCAATCAGTGGTTCCGTGTCCAGTTCTCACTGTTGCTTCTTGACCCGCATATAAGTTTCTCAAGAAACAAATGAGATGGTCTGGTACTCCCATCTCTTTAAGAACTTGCCACAATTTGTTGTGATCCACACAATCAAAGGCTTTTGCGTAGTCAATGAAGCAGAAGTAGATGTTTTTCTGGAACTCCCTAGCTTTCTCCATGATCCAGTGTATGTTGGCAATTTGATCTCTAGTTCCTCTGCCTCTTTGAAATCCTGCCTGTACTTTTGGTAGTTCTCGATCCACATACTGCTGGAGTCTAGCTTGTAGGATTTTAAGCATAACTTTACTAGCATGTGAAATGAGTGCAATGGTGCGATAGTTTGAACATTCTTTGGCATTGCCTTTCTTTGGAATTGGAATGTAAACTGACCTTTTCCAATCCTGTGGCCACTGTTGATTTTTCCAAATTTGCTGGCAAATTGAGTGTAGCACTTTTACTGCATCGTCTTTTAAGATTTTGAATAGCTCAGCTGGAATACTGTCACCTCCACTAGCTTTGTTGTTGCTCAGATTTTCTAAGGCCCATTTCACTTCACATTCTAGGATGTCTGGTTCGAGGTCAGTGACCATCTCATTGTGGTTATCTGGGACGGTTAAGCTCATTCTTGTATAGTTCTTCTGTGTAGTTTTTCCATCTCTTCTTAATCTCTTCTGCCTCTTTTAGGTCCCTGCCATTTTGGTCCTTTATCATGCCCATCTTTGCATGAAACGTTCCCTTCATATCTCCAATTTTCTTGAAGAGATCTCTGGTTCTCCCTATTCTATTGTTTTCTTCTATTTCTTTGCACTGTTCGTTTAAGAAGGCATTCTTATCTCTTCTAGCTATTCTCTGGAATTCTGCATTCAATTGGGTGTATCTTTCTCTTTCTCCTTTGCCTTTCGCTTCCCTTCGTTCCTCAGCTATTTGCAAAGCTTCCTCAGACAGCCATTTTGCTTTCTTGCATTTCTTTTTCTTTGGGATGGTTTTAGTTGCTACCTCTTGTACAATGTTGCAAACTTCCATCCATAGTTCTTCAGGCACTCTGTTTATCAGATCTAATTCCTTAAATCTATTTGTCATCTCTACTGTATATTCATTAGGAATATGATTTAGTTCATACCTGAGTGGCCTAGTGCTTTTCCCTACTTTTTTCAATTTAAGCCTAAATTTTGCAACGAGAAGCTCATGATCTGAGCCACAGTCAGCTCCGGGTCTTGTTTTTACTGACTGTATAGAGCTTCTCCATCTTTGGCTGCAGAGCATATAGTCAATCTGATTTCTATGTTGACTGTCTGGTGATGTCCATGTGTAGAGCCGTCTCTTGGGTTGTTGGAAAAGAGTGTTTGTTATGACCATCGTATTCTCTTGACAAAATTCTATCAGCCTGTGCCCTGCTTCATTTTGTACTTCAAGGCCAAACTTGCCTGTTATTCCGGTTATCTTTTGGCTTCCTACCTTAGCATTCCAATCCCCCATGATGATAAGGACATCATTTTTTGGTGTTAATTATATAAGGTGCTGTAGGGCTTCATAGAACCTGTCAATTTCATCCTCTTCAGCACCAGTGGTTGGGGCATAGATTTGGATTATTGTGATATTGAATGGTTTGCCTTGGATTCAAATTGAGATCATTCTGTCATTTTGGGGATTGTATCCCAGTATTGCTTTTCCTATTCTTTTATTGACTATGAAGGCTACTCCATTTCTTCTGAGGGATTTTTGCCCACAGTAGTATACCTGATGGTCATCTGAGTTAAATTCACCCATTCCTGTCCATTTTAGTTCGCTGATTCCTAAGATGTCAATGTTCAGTCTTGTCATCTCTGTTTTGACTACGTCTAGCTTGCCTTGATTCATGGATCTTACATTCCAGGTTCCTATGGAGAAAAAATCTTTACAGAATCGGACTTTCCTTTCACCACCAAATATATCCACAGCTGAGCGTCCTTTCGGCTTTGGCCCAGTCGCTTCATTCTTTCTGGTGCTACTAGTACTAGCCCTCTGCTCTTCCCCAGTAGCATATTGGACACCTTCCGACCTGAGGGGCTCATCTTCCAGCGTCATATTTTTTTGCCTTTTAGTACTGTCCATGGGGTTTTCATGGCAAAGATACTGGAGTGGTTTGCCATTTCCTTCTCCAGTGGATCACATTTTGTCAGAACTCTCTGCTATGACCTGTCCATCTTGGGTGGCCCTGCACGGCATAGCTTATAGCTTCATTGAGTTACGCAAGCCCCTTCACCACGACAAGGCAGTAATCCATAAAGGGGAGCAACTGAATAATAAAGGGGAAAAAGACAAAAAGGTCACTTTAAAGGAACATGGTTTTGTATTTAAAGAATACACACAGATGTATAAAGTTACAGAAGTGACAACCAATTTCTTTCAATAGGACTGTGAAAGATACTTGTTTGACATGCTGGTGAGAAACTGCTAGTCAGCATTAACAATAGGGCATAAGCCACAAATGAAACCATGGAAAGCATTTGAACTATTTAGATTTCACACTAGGAAAACATACTTGTAAGGTAAGAGGGAAGGTAAGAGGGAATCCACTGAAGCATCAAAATTAAATCTAAACTTTACTTTTGGCTACTTACTTAAGTAATAAGCAATAAAGAGAATTAAGACAAAAGGAGGTGTTGGTCTTTTCTGTCTTATAAGAGGTTAAAACATAATGTGTTTGCTTTGAGAAAGTGAATGTGTCCTTTTTAAAAGCAGCAGATCTTGCCAAATTAGGAAACAGCAAAAATATTGTGAATTTTTGCATGTCTTTTAGATCACTGCTCAAATTAGCCACAAATTATTCACTGCTATGTTGCATAACTGTGACCTTTTAATAAATTGATGATACTGTTAATGTTGGCTCAGTATTTACTGAACATCCAGCCATCATTTCATTAGGTCTAAATGAAGTGCTGTATGAAGTGGAGCACTTAATCTAAAGTGCTGATCATAACTACTGGTTACTGAAAGCAAATGAAGATTGTCTTCATGTATATTAGACATCACAGTTTCTGGCAGTCATGCAGGCTCCAGACATAATGTATCTGTATATTTATGTGATATACATCTGCCTTGGAAATATTCCAGAATTTAAAAAGTTACAACTAGTTTGCAGCCATCATCATGCAAATAAATAATAAAGTACTACCTATTTAACTTTGTCACAAGCATTTGTTCATTCATTTATTTTCTTGTGTAATAACAAGAGATGAGTGCTAAAAGAGAAGAAAAAGCTAACTGTAAACCATTAATAGCAGTAACAATGTTTACATGTACAGTATGTTATGTCTCTTAGAGTAAATAATTAGTTTGGCTTGTAGCAATCATAGAATGAAATAATACATTTTATATAATATTTTATATACAATTAATGTACAATAGTTTATCTGTATCCATCTTTTATGTAGATTTGTGGTGCAGTTTTGAGACAATGCACCCTATGGTGTTCATTCCCTTTGTTGATTTTTTTAAATTATTTGCTGAGTTCTTGCCCTCTGTCTGCTCTTGTTTATTCTTTTCATTTTCTCTTCATGGGGAAAAAAAGTATATAAAACCTATAATAAAGTTTACCTCATATTGACCCAAATTTCCCTTGTATTGTTTGCAGTCCAGGAATAAAGGTAGAAAAACAAAAGACAAAAAGAAGTAACAGTAGGCCGGGCAGAGACTGACAAATATGGAAAAGCAGAAACAAAGATCAACAATCTGAAACATTAACCTTCAACTGTGAGTCATGGCAAACCATGTATTTTCAACAGATAAAATGGATGTGATGCTGTTCATAATGACACCAGTAGAGAATCTACTTCCATTTCCCCATCAAAATAATAAGCAAAGCAAGCAAGCAATATAAATGACTGATAGCAATAAAAAAGAACAGTGCATTGAAGAAAGTGAAGCAGCCAAATCACTCTCAGCAGCCAAATCCAGAGGCTTAATCTTCTTTTTTAGGCAGTGACTTTGCTTCGTCTGAGTACTAAACCACTGTAGCTAGAAGAGCATATTCCAGGAGCAGCATAGTACAATATCCTTTTATAAGTTACATGCAAAGGAGGGAAATGATTGTGAAATTCCTGCCTGTTTCCAAGAGTTTTGTATGAGTTCTAGTGCAAAACAGGATGGCATATTTTGGACTTTGAGTATCATTTTTGTTGTGTGTGTGTGTGTGTATGGGGGATGATGGTGCCTTTGAATCAATATTGACTCCTGGCAACTGCTAGGACTACTCCCTGCAATTTTCTTGGCAAAGTGTTTTTTTTTTTTTAAAGAAAGTGATTTGCCCTTGTCTCCATCCTAGGGCTGAGAGAGTATGGCTGGCCCAAGGTCTTCCAGCTGGTTTCATGTTTAAGGTAGGATTAGAAATCATAATTTCCCAGTTTCTACACTTAACTCTGTACCAAAGTGGCTCTCTGAGTATCATAGGACCATTTATATAAAAAGAACCACTTACAGTATGTGTAGGGGAATGCCCCAGGGCTCTGTTCTAGGCCCAGTGCTCTTCAACATCTTCATCAATGATTTGGACGAGGGGATAGATGGGGAACTCATCAAATTTGCGGGTGACACCAAGCTGACAGGAATAGCCAACACTCCAGAAGACAGGCTTAAGATAAAGGAGGATCTGGACAGACTTGAACACTGGTTGCTATCCATCAAACTGAAATTCAATGGTGAAAAAAGTAAGGTTCTACATTTAGGTAAGAAAAACCAAATGTACAGGTATAATATAGGGGGTACCTTGCTCAATAGTAGTAACTGTGAGAGGGATCTTGGAGTCCTAGTGGACAATCACTTAAATATGAGCCAGCAGTGTGCTGCAGCTGCCAAAAAAGCCAACACAGTACTGGGCTGCATTAACAGAGGAATAGAATCAAGATCACGTGAAGTATTAATACCACTTTACAATGCCTTGGTAAGGCCACACTTGGAATACTGCATCCAGTTTTGGTCACTATGATGTAAAAAAGATGCTTGAGACTCTAGAAAGAGTACAGAGAAGAGCAACAAAGATGATTAGGGGACTGGAGGCTAAAACATATAAGGAACGGTTGCTGGAATTGGGTATGTCTAGTTTAATGAAGAGAAGGACGAGGGGGACATGATAGCAGTGTTCCAATATCTCAGGGGCTGCCACAAAGAAGAGGGAGTCAAGCTATTCTCCAAGGCGCCTGAAGGCAGGACAAGAAGCAACGGATGGAAACTGATCAAGGAGAGAAGCAACCTAGTACTAAGGAGAAGCTTCCTGACAGTTAGAACAATTAACCAATGGAACAACCTGCCTCCAGAAGCGGTGAATGCTCCAACACTGGAAGTTTTTAAGAAGAGACTGGACAGCCATTTGTTCGGAATAGTATAAATGGTTTCCTGCCTGATCAGGGGGTTGGACTCGATGACCTCCTCCCAACTTTATTATTATTATTATGGATCATCGCACAGTCAGCCAGATGTTCAGACTGGATTTGGCATTTTGTCTACCTATCGAGTCCTTATCCAGGACCTGGGATAGGCAGATGTGGATGTTTGATGGTATTACAGATATCGTCGCAGGATGGAAGCAGTTCCTAGTAAGGCCGCCTTTTGCAATTGACTAATAGCAAATTTGTCAATGCCAGTGGAGTTCAAGTGGTGCTCCAGTTGTTTTTGGATTGCACCCAAGGAGCCTATCACTATTGGTACTTCTTCTTCTTCTTCTTCTTCTTCTTCTTCTTCTTCTTCTTCTTCTTCTTCTTCTTCTTCTTCTTCTTCTTCTTCTTCTTCTTCTTCTTCTTCTTCTTCTTCTTCATCTTCTTCTTCTTCTTCTTCTTCTTCTTCTTCTTCTTCTTCTTCTTCCTCTTCTTCTTCTTCTTCTTCTTCTTCTTCTTCTTCTTCTTCTTCTTCTTCTTATTATTATTATTATTATTATTATTATTATTATTATTATTATTATTATGTAATCATTCCATGCAGTTCTTATTTTTTTCTCTTTTTTTAATAGGAAACATTTAATTGTTTCATTCTATAAGAAGTTGCATTTAGTACTCTGTAGTGGTAAATTGGTTCCCATTTCCAAGGAAAAAAATATAAGATAACACACCGAAATTCTCTATGCAAGAAAAAAAAGTAAACAAGAATAATTAGCCACAATGTATAAATTAGTTGATCATTTTTATAAATTTCCATATATAGTAAAGCAGAGCTTGGAAATTATCAACAATAATAAATACCATGAACTGCAATAATACAAAAATAATTTTACTGAAATATATGTCATTTTTTGTCAACACCAAGATATACACGAAATTACAAAAATTACACATCTTGCAGACAACTGATACTTTGCACATCTGTTTTCCCATGTGGCTAACCAGTTGTCTTCAGGTTCTTGATGAAGAACCCTCTGGCTTGATATTAAGAACTAATCAAGGAGAGAACCAACCTAGAACTAAGGAAAAATCATGACAGTTAGAACAATTAACCAGTGGAACAACCTGCCTCCACAGGTTGTGAATGCTCCAACACTGGAGGTTTCTAAAATTGGACAATTCTTGGTCTGAAATGGTATAGAGTTTCCTGCTTGAGCAGGGGGTTGGACTAGAAGATCTCCAAGGTCCTTTTCATATCTGTTATTCTGTTACCAGGCCAGCTAGTGGATCCTTCTATATAGAAAAAAGCATAAAGAGTTTACTTTGTTAAACTTGCTTAAACAACATGAATGACCTGAATGCAGAGCATTCCTTAATTCATTATTGTTCTTTGCTTCTGACTTCAGGTTTGATCTTTGGTCTGGATGTGATCTCTTATCATTTTCTTGCCTGAGAGTTCCTGCCTTAATTCAATTTGTTGTTTGCAACTCATCCCAGATAGTTGTGACCAGTGGTGGGATTCAGCTGGTTACCACCAGTTCGGGAGAACCGGTAGCTAAATTTACCTGAATTCGGAGAACCAACTGGCTTCTGGAAGTCCAGTCTAGGCTTTGGAGGCCTCCCAGACCTAGAACAGCCCACCAGAAGTACATTGATGCCACTTCCAGAAGTCTGTTTTAGGCATTGAAGGCCTAGAGGATGCCTCCCAGGTCTAGAACAGCCCACTGGAAGTGCATGATGCCACTTCCGGAAGTCCATTCTAGGCATCGGAGGTCTGCATCACATAATAAAACTGGTTGTTCAGGTATCTGAATCCCACCACTGGTTGTGACATCCAGTGCTCATGCACCATCTTCCATGAAAACCAAGGAACAGAGTCAACGGAAATCTCTTTTGTTCTGACTTGGGGCCACAAGAATTTGAATGCTGATTTTAATTCATAGACAGAAGGGATGTGAAATTTTCATCCTAGGGGAGGCATACTTTAATCATGGTCTCCAAGACACAATTAGTTAAAGATAAAAAAATATTCCCATTCACTCTTATCACCCACATGCCAAACTCCTTCATATACAATTCATATATACATTTATTCTTCCTATACATTGGCAAAACACAAACACTGTCCTCCCACACAGCTTAGTTATTTTTTTAAAAAAATGTCTGCCCCGGGTTAATTTACTATTTGTGAGAGAAGGAATTTAAAAATAGGGCATCATAAGGCAGCATCTTCCAAGTTTCAGATAGACATGGACAAATTTTCCATTGGTTTCTAAAGAGAATCGTTCCAATGATCCTCTACTGAATTTTTTTTTTTTCCCCAAGCTGAACTACTATAGCAAGTAGGGGGAAAAAAACTGCAGCTAGTCAGGAATGCCTTGTAGGATGTTTATTCCCTCATTGAGGCAACCTTACATTATGAGGGTTGTTCCACAACATATTTCTACTATTCCTCTTCCTCTCAAGGTAAAATTACATTCAGTGTGCAGCAAAATACAGCAACAGCAAAAATGATTTGTGATATTTGTGTCCTTTGACATTCTGCTGAAATTCCTTTTCATTTTAAAACATGGTATTGCATGAAGGACAAAAATGATATTTCTTTCTTTATGTACGTTTCGATAATCTTAAGTGATATTTTATAGTAATAACTCTCTTTTCCCAACAATCTGCTTTATTTTAAGGAAGTTAAATTGAAGTATAACACAACTCTATGGAATAATCTTTGTAATATTAACATCTATAAAGTAAATAAAAACCTAAGTCAAGGGTTGTTGTTTTTTACCCTGCTTAGATATATGGGAAGCTTTAATGTGCTCATTTCAAAAAGGTACAGAAATCCTGGAAACATAGAAAGTGATTGAAAATAAAGCTGCAGACATTAACATGCCCCCATGCATATCCATGGTATATCCACTTCTAGAATACTTTCCACAGGCCTGGTTACCACATTTGAAAAGGATATTACAGACCTTGAAAAAGTACAGAAGATGATAAAGGTGATCTAACTCTTTCCTTATGAGAAAAAGCTAGAATATTTAGGATGATTAAGTGTGGGAAAAAATAAATGAGAAATATTAATGTATGCAGAGCATGGAAAGAAGGGATGAGAGAAATTTCTCTCCCTCATTCAAAACACTCTGACCAGATCATTCAAAGAAGCTGATTGGAAATGAATTTGTGAAAGGCAAGAAAAAGTACTTCTGCAGGGAGTGCATAATTAATGTGAAATTCACTGAGTGACATGACATGGTGATGACTACTAATTTGGACAGCTTTAAAAGGCAATTGGATTAGTTCATGGAGGATAGATCTGTGAAGTGCAATTAGTCTTGAGAAGTCATTGTTCCTTTATGTTGGAATCTGGATGGCTATTATAAGAAACAAAATGCCTTGACCTGATCTAGCAGAATTATTTTGCCATCCAGATGACTCTGCAGCTTTAGGGATTTGGAGAAAAAAAGATGCAACTTCTTACTCTTGAGGTAACTCTACCTAGATGTTCAGCTGCCCTGTAATCCCAGGAAAAGATGCAGCTGCATTAAAGAATTTATTTTTTTTCCATAAAATTTCTATGCCACCCATCTCCCCTAGAAGGCAACTCTGGAATTGCAGACAGATGTTCTGTTTATACCCTAGTCTGCTTTAAAGCACCTTTTTGCCCCTGTTAGCTCAGAGGGCAGCAAGGTCTCCACACCTTCTTGAGTTTAAATCCAAAGCAGTGCATAGCCATTTTCTGGGTTTTATGAATTGGCGCCCATTGCTTAGTTTAACTTAGAAGAGGTACAATTGTGTAGATTTCATCAACTATATCTCATGCTAGTCTGTTTCAAAAGAATATACTGCAAGGAATTTTTCATTTGTTGGTTGTCCCTGTTGCGGCTAGACGTACATAATGAAAATAAAATAGAATTAAAGGACTCTGACACTACATATAGTTCTTAGAACTGTTTCTATTGCAGCCCAGAAAAAGGCAAACTGCACTTTCCAGCTGCAATGATTACTTTTGTGAACTCTCCAATAGCTGAGAATTAGTCAAGGGAGGGCTTGTTTTTCCAACATTTTGTTCCTTAATGTTGTCAAAGGAGTTATCAAGAATCTTTGAACAGCATGGGCATATGAACACATTTATGTGCTGGGGTTGAGGGCAGGAGTTCTATTAAAACATGTTATCAGCAATATTTTTCAAGTAAAGGCCCATTCAAGAGTTCAAATATTTAGAGCCTTCTCCATCTGTGCATTCTCGAGTCCAAACTGCTCAAATAACACTGTATTTTGCAAAGACTTACAACTTCAGTGAAAATGTCTGCAGGAGGGAGTTGACTTCCAGTTGAGCAAAGACTCTGATAATTCTAGTATTTATATAAAGTGAAATGTACACCAGGGGTCTGCATATTGTGGCCGGTGGTCCATGTGCAGCCTTCCAAGTCATTTTTGTTGCCAATAAATGGTAGATGTTGACAATGATGCCCAGAAAAGCCAGGGCATTGAATGCTGCTTAGAAATAAAGTCTGGTCATGGAAAGTGCTCCAGAAGCAAAAGAGTTCTACTGATGGTGGCTTTTCAGCTAACCTCAATCCAATCCAATAACAATGCTGAAAATAGCAGACTCTAATTAGGGAAGATCTCCAGTTGGTGTCCTGAGCAGCATTACAGTTCAGGACTTCAATCTTGGATTTGTAGCAGGCACTGCTTCTGAGATAGTGTCGAGATCTCCTGGCAGGAACCAAAGGAAGACAATCTTGGCCAAGGAAGACAGGCTGGAGTTGTCAAGGGATGGAAGAAGGAAGTAGTTGAGGAAGAGGAGCAAGTTCTGGCTGTTCTACTACAAGGATCTCTCTGTAAGCAAGAAATTAGGGAAAACACATAGAGAAGAAAAACTCTGGGATTGATTTTCTAAATTATTTTGTTCCTGATATGATAATGAAAAAATATTGATTATTGAATACTTCATTTGTGATTAAGCATATAAGGAATTTGTCTCTGATGCAGAATTAATTAGTAATGAAACCAAACCTTGGCATTCTAATTAATGAAAATGCTGCTGGCTGAATAGCCAAAATAAAATAAGTATCTGTTTCATAGTAAAAACTTTAAAATAATTTTTGATACTGTTCAAAAGAACCATGGTGGTGTAGTGGTTAGAATGCAGTACTGCAGGTTAATTCACTGCTTGCTCCAGGATTCTGAAGGCTCAAGGTTGACTCAGCCTTCCATCCTTTGAGGTCAGTAAAGTGAGAACCCAGGTTGTTGGGGGTAATATGCTGACTCTGTAAACTGCTTAGAGAGGGATGTAAAGCACTATGAAGTGGCATTATCATTGTCTTTGCTTTTGATTTTCTAGACTTCAGGCAGTATATGTGAAAGCTTCAGTACTAGTGTCCTTGGGCTAAATCAATTAGTCCTCAAGTGGTACTTATTATGATTGGACACATTTGCCCTAAAATATTCTACTATGCAGCTAATGCATATTAAGCTCTAGTTTTGCCTTCCCATTCCCCAAATAACTTTCTCTATCCCCACTTCAGTCCGATTCATTTTTCAGTAACATCAAAATTCTCAAAATTATTATTAGGGATCTTGAATATCTAACTGTTCTAATTTCCTTTAGAAAAATAGGAAAGTGACCAGGTTAGTTTCCTACTAACACATCATGTCAAACACATAATCCATACTGATACATTGAAAAACTGCTTCAATATCAAATTAACATAATCTGCAACTGTAGGTTTTGGAAGTGTAATTTCATCTTCACAGGGAATTATTTCTGAATGTAAGATTCTTCAGAAAATCATCTGACCAGCCATCATCAACTGGAAAAGTAATATGAGGCAGTCCTGTTTCCTAAAAGATATTTGGGCATATTTCTTCATATAATTCACATAATTAAATTTTGCTACAAGCAAAAGGTAATGAAATATTGAGGAACTTTCACGAAATAGCTTTAAAAGTCTGAAAATAAATAAGTTTCCTCACAGCAATTTAGCTTAATATATAGCCAACTCCATATTTTTTTCTTATCCCCAAATCTTCAGTGTTCAGGAAACATAGTTTTACAGGAAATCACAGTAT
Source organism: Crotalus tigris (assembly GCF_016545835.1). Taxonomy (NCBI): domain Eukaryota; kingdom Metazoa; phylum Chordata; class Lepidosauria; order Squamata; family Viperidae; genus Crotalus; species Crotalus tigris. The sequence continues at coordinate 1,329,525 of NW_024096667.1, forward strand.
TCTTCTATATTGTGCTGGCTAAAGGGCAATGTTTCTTGTTCATTAAGGCACACCCCCCCCAAAAAAAAGGGAAGGAGGAGGAGGTTTGTATGAATACCTGTTATTTTTTATTCTCAGAGTTACAGCATTTAAAGAAAAAAATATACAGCTTTTTTTTAAAAACCTGGCATCCATTTGATTAAAGAAAAGAACATAATGTATGAGAAGTACATGGGATTTTACATGGCCGAGGAAAAGCTTTTACAAATGAAGAGCACTTAAAAAAAACCTGCAATTACAAAGTTCCTGTTCAGTAGTTTGAAATATAGACTCTGTGATGTGTTAAATTTGTACTAAAATCAAAATAGTTTCAACTGGGAGTGGGAAAGGAGAGACACATAACTCTATAAATGGAGCTCCAATCACTGTAAGTGGCAGCAAAGAATCATTACAAAAGACAAATGAAGTGCTTTTACAGTATATTTAGAGAAGTCTTAAGAGCTGATGAGCTCCTTCAACCTGTTAAATTGCTAAGCTGCAAGCTTTACTTCCTGTAAAGTATTTAGAACAGGAAACATAGTCTTTTTTCTCTTTTCTTGCAATATTGACACTGTTGTAAATGCAGTGGTGCATAAGAAGAAGTTGGAATCTTGTAAAAGGTGTTCTTCTGGTTCAGGTTTGAGTGCTTGCTATATTAATACATTTACTCATTCTAATGATATTTCTTTTCCACTTCATGGAAATCAGTTTGCATGCAAAGTGTTCGGCCCTGTAAATATATTTCATTTAGTCATTCAGTTTCCTTCATTTAGGATTCTTTTTGTCTTAGTTACAGGAAGTCTTGTTCATATTATGCTACATTTATTAAAATTTTGTCAGTTTTATGTTTCCATGAATTGCAATGAATCAGCCCAATTCACCTCACAAGGTTGTTGTGGTGGTGGTGAAAATAAGAGGTGAAAGGAATATTAGGTATGTTTGCCACCTTGAGTTATTTATAAACAATAATGATGGGGGATAAAAATCAAATAAATAAATGCTCAGAAACATTTTTTTTTTTGCTGTTCCCAAGTATCTGTCCTTTTAAGATGTGTTTTCCTGATCATAATAATGGTGGCCATAAAATAATCATGGAGAAACTGTTCTAGCAACTGCTATTCTGTCTTTCCTACAATGTTTGGATGTTGTGTTATTCTAGAGAAAACTGCAGGACATTGGGAAAACCGCAGGACATAGCAGTTGTAAGTATGACTGAGGGATCTGGGAAGTACCTCCTTCCAATTATTTGCAGTCTTTATAGAGATCTGGAGCCTATTCTGCTAGAAAAGAGACTGAATGAACACAAACTGGATTTCTAAATGTTGAGAGGTTAATAAAGAACCCAACAGCTCCCACCTACTCTAAAATGACAGAATACATTTCATGCCTACCACATGGATTTGGTTCATCTTGAATGCAATGACCCAAGAAAACCATGCATCAGAGAACTGAAGAAGCTGGTGCTTCTCTTTCCCAAATATCATCACCAGTCTTCATAATAAACAGTATTTGCAAGACTGGATATTAATAGAATCCAGAAAGAGCCTATGTTCAAACGAAAGTGAAATCCCACTGGATACAGTTGATCAATTTGTTTTGAATCTCTTCCAGGTTTCAAGCTAGATAAAATATTTTTCTCCTAACCTATATTAAGAATAAGGAAACTAAAACATAATCAGCTCCTTCCTCAGATATTAAAAATAAGCTCTGTGTAGTATAGAGAGGGCTGAAAGTGGAAACCCTGCATTGTTTCTATAGATGCTCATGCTTTATACTGAAGAAGAGGATTCCAATATTTATTGAGCATCTTTTTGTATATTCTTGTTGTATTGCTTTGAGTGTAATGTTGGAAAAGGCCATCAAAGCTTGGGGACAAAACCACCAAATATAGTTAACTATATTTGTCCCGATTGCCTTGTCACTGCAGGATAAAAATACCCCAGCATGCAGATAATTACCAAAAAACTTTCTGTTTAGTACAAATAAATATAGTTTGAGAAAAGCTGAATGATTTTGGGGGATGCCTTTTGTTTCCATCTTCTCATCCCTTGATTCTCCCTTTACATAGTTTTTGTATCCCATAATCAGTAAAGGTTTAGTATAACAACAATGCAGATATATATATATAGATAGTCCTAAACAAGACTGCCTTTTGTTTAGCAACCATTCACAGTTATGGTAATGATGAAAAAGAAACTTTTATGACCAATCCTCATTTTTATGACCTTCACAGATATGTAAAGCAAAGGAAAGCTGAAGTAAGATTGTAAATATAACTGTAGTTTCACTTCCATTTTGTTTAACAACCAAATTGCCAATTGGTTGCTAAATAAGGACTACTTGTATTCTGTTTCTCCTTTTCCATAGTAGAATTTTTCTGAACAGTAAGAAATAAATGCATGTTTTTTTATTAGAACACAAATGTGCCTCTAGCTCAGAGGTTGGTAAGAGTAAACATAACTCAATCCCATCAACAGATAATTTGGTGTCCTCCAAGAAATTTGGATCACTAAACTTTCAGAGGCTGATAGGAATTGATGTCTCATGTTCTAGCCTTTTGTTGTCAACAGAGTTGTTGAAATGTATGCTTCATTTCCTAGACTATAAAACAGCATGCTTACCTATGTGCTTAAGATGTTTTGTTTCCTGAAATGAATAACATGAAATCTTTTTCCATCCTCATCTCTTTAAATCCCATATACTGAAGCTAATCATCCTTTTTGGTGTCCTAAATCTACTGCCAATAATAATTTCGGTGAATCACTTTCAGATATGAATCAGGAAAGAGGAAACTTTTTTATTTCCCAGCACCCTGGCCTGATTTTTATGACCGCTTTTTATGCTTATTTTCAACTTTGCATTATCCTTTCTGAGAACATTATTTATACTCATTGTTAATAACTAAAAAGGTCAAGATTCTCTCAGACTGAACACTGCTCCTGGTCAATTTAATTTTCAGCCCAAATATAGCAGTGATTTGTCATTGGCTGCTTTTCCAGATTTCTTTATCTTCCTAATTTAGCCTGCAGCCTTGGGATTTTCTGGTGCTCTTCCATTCATTTACTAGCTTAATTCAACCATGCCTAGCCTGTTTTGAAATCAATGAAAGCTGATATGCTGTGACTTTTATTAACCAAATAGTTTAAAAGTTTTTAAAAGTGCGAGGAAACCCATACAAATATTTTCACCCAGTGGAAATCATGGTGTGACAATGTAAATTCTGACAGCTGGTTTTCAAAATACTTAGCTGCCAGAGGAAGAAAGTCATAGAGAAGAGGTCACAAACACTTTTTAGTGCATAGGCAAGTTTGGCATTCTTTGGTTTCCTTGGTTCTAAACAATACTTGTCATTAGAGAAGTGAAGCAGAGACTGCTACCTATCAGAGGAAACTCCAGCACTTACAGCAATTAAAAACCCATGGAAAATACCAGCATTCTCAAGGAATCAGAATGAGATGGGGAGTAAAAGGCAATGAAGAATGGTTTTTTTGTTTGTTTGTTTGTTTGTTTGTTTGTTTTGGTGTTTCACTGACAACTGTGGTCATCAACTTCAGAGGCAAGATAATTTGCTATGTAGAACATAGGCAACCTAGCAAATACAGACTGGGCTCCTGTCTTTATAGCCAGGTATTCTGGTTTCTGATTGGCTCTTAGCCAATCTGATTTCTGATTGATGCACATTGGCTAGTCTCTGGCTGGTCCTTTGTGTCTGATCCTGATTAGTCTGCAGCCCAATACTGCCTGACAAGTACTAGTACACCAATTAATTAATAGGCAGGAAGGAAGGGAAGAACTGATTAAGGGACATTCATATTATTTATTACAAAAGCTGTTTCAAAATTAGAAGAAAGATCTTCCATTCTAAATGAATCACAAAGCTAAGCAAGTATGCTCACTTTTATCTTCCCTTATATTTATTGTATGTATCTATTGTATCATTTAAGATCATTGTTTTCTTGTGCATAGCACAGGTTTGAAGCAATTTCTCCTTCTCTCCCCCCCATGAAAAATATAACAACTTAATTGGCACCACACTTCCATTGCACTTAGCTAATATAAAACACAACCGGGTTTTTGTTTTGTTTTCTTTTGTTTTTGGCTCTTAGACCAGGTGCCTGCACCTCCTACCTCCATGCTAGCAAATTTACAGAATGATGTTTGGATAAATAAGGGTGCTTCCAGTTCTTGGTGCCAGCCCTTGTCAGTTTTCAAAAGCTATCATTGTAGCTGTAATGATAGCATTTGACACAAAGTAGTTATTGGGACAACTACCTAATTTCTGACACAAGTGGTGGTGTCTCTCAGTGTTCAATTTTGTCATTTGCCATCAAGAAAAACGATATTCTGAAATGGCTATGGAAGGACTTCAAAGTGACAATCATTCTAAGTCCAAAAGATGTTTCCTGATGGGTTTCCTAGCCTTCAAGATGACTAAATACTATATGTAACTGTTACTGATTCCTTGTCTGAACTACAATTCAGAAAATAGGCATCTTGCTATGGTCGCCATGGATCAATAATTGACTGACACAAGCTTGTAAGAAAAAGTTTCACCTTCATTTTATTTCCTTAACCTAGATGTGATAGAAATCCAAACACCACATGAAATAATAAGCATTCAAGTCTTAGAAAACACTGTCCTCACATATTCTTTTAGAAGTTAAAACATTAATTATGAACCCCAGTGCCTGCAATCACCTGCTCTGTAATATTTTGTGATCATGATTGATTTCCACTTAGAGGCAGATGACAATTCATCTCTTTATATAGAGTTTCTGGCATTCATAAATAGCTGTTCATGTTTGGATTTAAACATTAATTAGGAATGAAAAAAGTAGCATGAATACATGAAGTAAAAGAAAATCCATAATGGACAATTATGTTTTTTTATCTCTCCCCTCCTTACCTATTGACCAGCACAAATATTCTTTCTGATTTGGGAAATATGGTTTTTAATAATCACTGGACAAGAAGACTATTTTTCAAAAGCTGAATATAAATTGTTTTACAGTTTAAAGTTCAGTTCTCCCCCTCACAGCTGCTATATAGAACAGTGCTATTTTACTCCAGTAGAATATTCTTTAACTTGCTGTATGAAGTACAGGTAACCAAAATAAAGACTGCTATATTTTTCTTTATTTTTAAAGAAAAATCTGTATTATGAACAAGTCAGAGATAGTTGATTTACAAGACAGCCATTATGTTTCTAAAAATGGGGAATGATCAACTTTGCATCTTTGGTACAGGATGCTAAACCTAAGAAATACTTATAGTATCTACTAGGAATTATTGGCTCATTTTGCAGTATCCCCCTTTTGCTTTGGTTCTAACTTGCAAATCTTATGATGGCTATATATAACTTCATTTTAATATTAGCTGTTTAATATTTTAATCCTTTGGTTTTTATACTTTTATTTTATTCACTGCTGAAGAAGCCCGGAAATCTGAAAAGCCTACATAGTCCTTTGTATGTTGTATTTGGTGCTAATAAAAACATTGCCCAGCTACTGAATTTGAATTTTTAGTCTGTTAACTTCTTCTATAGTTTTTATAGTAAGATTTGCTCAAAACCACTTATGCAATGTAAAATAGGTGTAATCATATAATTTTAGACTTAATTTCAAAAACTCTTTGCAAGCAGTAAATTCAGATCTCTAACAAAAAGTAATTATTTTGTGCTCCTCAGTGTACTATGCAAGAAGGAAAAGAGGAAAGACTTAAGACTTAACCAGGAGCTCAAGAGAACTTACAAAAGGTTTTTTTTTTTTCTCTTCTTGATCCCCATAACAAACTTCTGAGATATGTTGAGCAGATAGTGAGTAGCTTAAGTTTCCATGACTAAGGATAGACTTGAAGCTAGGTTTTTCTCTATCATAACCCACTTGACTGACTCTGAGGATATTAAAAAGGAAGGAGCAAACAGGGAAAAATACAGGTCCAGCATGGCTGTTTATGGAGATTCTCAGTCATCCAGGTCATAGTTGCCCCAAAGATGCTTTTTCATAACCGATGTAGGTTATGATGCAGATGGGACCTGTTCAAAGAAAAACAAAGTCCAGTTGCCACGTGAAAAAACATATTTGGGAGGTCTGGCATGAGTAATAGTGTCCCAGGTCCTTTTTACTCTCATCCCACTAATCCCTATTTCAATTCTACCTACAGTATAACCCAGCTTTTATTACATTGTTCCTCTTTAAGTTCCTAATCAGAAAAATAGAGCATTGTTATAAAAATCCTGAAGGAGGATTTCAATTCTACCTACAGTATAACCCAGCTTTTATTACATTGTTCCTCTTTAAGTTCCTAATCAGAAAAATAGAGCATTGTTATAAAAATCCTGAAGGAGGAGGAGGTTCCATTGAACTACATAATGGCCAACTACTGTAACTCTGCAATGGAGCAAATTTAACAAGACTATTGTGCATATGTCTATGCATGTATGCTAACAATAACGTTGAGACAAACAGAACAATCTTCACATCATTCTGCAGGAAGAACTGTCATTGGCCAGTTATGAAATGTTTGTTTTAGGTCTGACATGTTTTTTTATGTCAGAAAAACACCAATAGTACATTTATTCCTATGGCACTTCTCATCAGTATAAATGAAGACTTTAGATGGAGGATTGTCCATGCCCCTGTTGGCAAGGATACACCTTTACAACATTCCGACTTCAACTAGCTGATTTGCAAAGTTAAAGCTGCACTGTAATAGTGGTTTGTTGATACCGCACACAATGTTATTGGCATTCAGCTTTTCATACCACTTTGATGTGTGTGTGTGTGTGTGTGTGTGTGTGTGTGTGTGTGAAAATTTGAGAGAGCAAAAAGGTTTAAAACATACAGTAAAGGGTGGGGGAGGTCAAAAGTTTGTTCTGTTAAGTTATTTATAACTCTTTGTCTTTAACTCATAGCAGTAAAAAGCTTTTAAGCAACTTTAGGTCCAGCTCACAGCCCTACTCAGTGGTATATATCAAACTGAAGTAATACAGACATATTTATATCAGCAACTCTTTGTTAAGTAACCACTTCTGTAAATATTTTATTAAAAAAAAATGCTGTCATCCACATTTGTTTGACCCATGCTTATGTGACAGTTACTTCTGTATTTTATCTGAGTCTCATATGTATAGTTACCTATCTATCTATCTATCTATCTATCTATCTATCTATCTATCTATCTATCTATCTATCTATCTATCTATCTATCTATCACATTGCAAACAGAAAGAGTACTTTTTTCCTAAAGTTCAGATTGTTCTCTTTCTCTATTCCATTGACAAGAAAGTAAGCCATGACTTTTTTTTCAAAATCTAAGCTTAATAAATAAATGAAGTCGCCAAAGATGCACTTTATGCTTCTCATATATTTATTGTATATAGCAGGATAGTCACATTCCGTCAGTGTCATCAGCATCTTGTTTTATGTTAGGGAAAGGGGGAAAAAAACCTCAAACTTAAATATTTAAGAAGAAACTCTTAGGTCAGAAAAGATAGTTTATGTATTCTCTTCAAAAATATGATACCCATTCTATATTTGCTATTGTACTGGATATTTTTATATTGGCCCCTAAGCAGACAGGAGAATTGGAGGAGAATAAAAGCAATTCATCACAGCTTGATGAATATAATAGCTGCTATAAATTAAACTTTACAAACAAATACCAAGCCTTGTTGACCATTACATTAGACAAACTAGAAATAAATGTATCTCAGGTACATAGATTTTACTTGTTTATTATCAAACCATTTTCCATAAGTTATAAAAGTAGTGATGACTAGTTAAATATAGTTTGGATCAGTAATATATTCTCCCCCAATTATTAATAGATTTAACCCAAGCAAAATCCCCTTCTTCCTCCAATAATTACCATCGAACAGGGTGGGGGAAAGACTAATGTTATTTATTCACTGATAACATGACAGGGAAACACTGCTGAAAAGAAGAAAATTGGCAGAAAGTGCAAGTAATGAAAGCAAATATGCTGGAGTAATTATGAATTACTCTGATTATCAATATCTACAATAAAGAGTTTCTTCTATATATGGTGACTCTCAGCATGAATAACTCTAAAAAATCAGCTGGCAGAATGTCCCCTATTGATTCAAAGGCCTTCTGTTGCTCTAGACCAGGGGTGTCAAACTGCCGGCTCATGGGCCGGATATGTCACACCAAAACTCCACGCACCCCATTGCCAGCAATGGGGAAAAAGGTGTGATACATCAGAACATGTCACATGATGTTGCAAGTTTGACACCCCTGTTCTAGACATTGAGCAGAATAAGGCAAGGTTGGGGCTACTATGCTTGCCATTTCTCCCTTGGTGCAAAATCTATCTGGGAGTAAGAGCCATTGAATGTAATGAGATTTTAACAGAGTAAATATGTAGCCAGTTTGGTCTAGTGGTTAAGAACCAGGCTAGAAAGCAGGAAATCATGAATTCTAGTCTTGCCTTAGCCATGAAAGCCAGCTGGATGACCTTGGGCCTGTCACCTTAGGCTGGATGGCCTTGGGCAGTTGTTGTTCTAAGAAACATAGGAGGAGGAAAGTGTGTTGGATATATTTGCCGCCTTAAGTTATTTATAAAACTAATAAAGGCAGGATACAAATAAATAAAAATGTAGATAGATAGATAGATAGATAGATAGATAGATAGATAGATGATAGTTTATACATATACAAACTAAGGTTGCTGAGTCCAAATTTTCAGTCTCTTCCCCCACCCACTGTGTTTGTAATCTTGTGTGGATGTGCACAAGAGAATAGTTTATATAAGAATTATTTGTTCATATGTAAAGGACAATGAACATCTTATTGTCCTCATGAGAAACTTATATACAAGTCAATAAGCCAAAGTACAGATAGACCATGGTGAAACAGACTGGCTCCAGGTTAGCAAAGGAGTGTGACAAGGCTAGATATTCTCCCCTTATTTATTCAACCTGCATGCTGAATATACATTTGAGAGAAGTTGGTGTCAGGTCCCCAAAGAAATGTATTGTTTCTCTTCTTATAGTATACTTGCTTTTGTAACCATCTTTTGGGGCCTGCCATTCTGTTGTGAGGGAGGATGCTTTGGGGATGCTTTGCACTGTCTTGACACTATGTCCTTCCCCAGGAGAAGGAATGCATCACCCTTATCTAGGAGATGGTTTGCGCTTGGAGCCAGAGAGAAATGAAAGGGAGAAAGACCTTGAAAAGCCTGCCAATGGAGCTTGTTACCAAAACAATATGCCGCCTGTGGATTGGCTGGGATTCAAATGGACCCTGGGACCCTGGGAGGAATAGTAATGAGTATTGCTTTTAATATACTGCTTGTGCAGGTTTTTCCTCAGACCTCACTTTTTTTCCTCTGCTGTCACTAGCCCCTAATAAAAGTTCCTTTTGAGACAATGCCTGTTTCTTGGGGATTATAAGTCAGTTATTATGATGGGAGATTGGAATGGTGTTTTAGACTCTAACAAAGATAAGAAGGGTTCTTCTAAAGTCTCTAATCATGCAAGACTTCCTAAAGTTTTTTTTTTTTTATTTAAAGGACGATTTGGAACTTAGAGACATTTGGAGAGAACGGAACATTGAGGAAAGAGATTTCACTTTTTTTTCAGATAGGCACCAATCTTATTCCAGAATTGATTTTTTTTGGGGGGGTTACTAATGATTTTCTTTCCAGGGTGAAGAATGTCAAGATATTTCCTAGAATAATTTCAGATCACAGTCCGGTATGGTTGGAAATTTCGTTGGAAGAAAGAACTAGAAGGTCTTGGAGGTTGAATGAGAACTTATTTAGATATGAAGAGAATATACAGCGATGTAAAGGTTATTTAAAGGAATTTTTTACTTGGAATATGAACAAGGGTACCTCGATGGGTTGGAATTTTAGTAGTTCAGATAAGTAGAAATAGTTTTTATTGTATATATATATACTGAAGTTTCAATTTGGAGAGAGGAATTGCTCGGGCATTTTCCCTGGACCGCATCCAGAGTGAGAGGATAGAAGAAGGTGAGAAGTAAGTAGGAAGGTGGAGGAGAGGGGGTGAGGGAAGAAAGAAGAAGGAAAGAGGCAAGTTGGTTAGAGGGTGGATGCAGTTTAGGGGAAAATGGGTGAGCAATACCGAAAATGGTGTGTATTAATTTGTCTTATTTTTTTTATCTGAAGTATTTCTAAGATTGTATTGTATTGCAAAACTGAAAATTAAAAAAAAATTATTAAAAAAAAAGAGTTCTGCTTTCTTGGAAGGCCTAGTTGAGGTAGGTCCTTACAGTTGGTTTGGAAGAAAAGGGAATGTGATTTTAAAATTGGAGAAAGATATGCTAATAACTTCTGATATGCTGATGACACAACTCTGATAGCTGAAAATGCAAAGAATCTGCAAGCCCTGGTAATAAAAGTCAAGGATCACAGTGAAAAATGGGACTACAATTAAATAGAAAGCTTGTAACTGACAATAAAGATATCAAAATGGTGGATTGCTTCTGCTTTTATATCAACAGTAAAGGAACAAGCAATCAAGAAAAATGCTGCAAACTAGAACTTGGTTCAACAGCTATAAAGGCCATGAAAATCATATTTAAATATTCTAATGTGCCTATACCCATAAAAATGAGAGTAATGCAAGGCATGGTATTTTCTGTGACATTCTATGGAAGTGAAAGTTTGGAAAAGACAGGAAATGTTTTGATGCTTTTATGCTTTGATCATCCCAAAGGTGCTTTTTCTAAAAGGCAACTGGCCTTTTTTGTTTTTGTTTTTCTTTGAAAATGTTTTGCTTCTCATACAAGAATCTTGAGAAGCTAAATGTTTTCAAAGAAAACACCAAAAAAGACCAGTTGCCTTTTAGAAAAAGTTACTTTGAGACAACCATAACATGAATGGTTGAGATTCTCCATAGACTTTTATGCTTTGATGTTGCAAAAGACTCTGGGAATATCATGGAGAGCCAATAAAATGAATAGTTTGCACTCAAAGTACAATTGCCCAGCTCAAATTATCCTATTTTAGACATATTATATGAAGACCTAACTCTCTAGAGAAGAGAAATATGGAAATCTGGAAGGAAAAAGAAAAGGACAACCAGAAACAAGACAGATAGATTCAGTCAAAGTTGTTTTTAACTGTTGGAAGAACTGAAGGACCATATTAGGGACAGATGATCTATGTGGTAACAAAGAGTCGACAGTGATTTGACACCACATAATCTATCAGAGGCTGATTGAAGATTGATTAATTTTATCAGTTGATTACATTATTTCACTAACAATTCATTTTAATCAATAATTATTCATTTATATTCATATCTGCATTGACCAGGCTGTTTACAAGATGGTCTCTATTAAATGCATATATATATATGCAAGTATGTATTTTTTTCTGTGTTTTATATATTTTTTATATATATATATATATATATATATATATATATATATATATATATATATACACATACATGTATATATATATGCAAGTATGTATTTTTTTCTGTGTTTTATAGCTTGTTGTAGCTGCTCTCCCTTTTTGTAGGGATTTTGTTACATTCAGGATTATCTTTCTTTCCTCTGTATACAATTTTTAATGGCTGAAAGGATTTATTGAAATACAAAGATATTAAAATAAATGAGGCAGAGGAAATTTATGATATGTACATTTGTGCATATTAGAAAAACATTTTGTAATACCCTTTAGTCATCATCATATTCTATGCTCTTATTCCTTTTTGGCCCTTCACTAGCACAGGGTTAAGCCTATTGCAGATTTAAATTTGTTTTGAGAGTATGTAGCTGAAATTTAGCAATGTGAACTTGGGGCTATTCAATGAAATATAAAAATTTGGTTTGGAAAGATCCATGAAGCCAGTGAATTGAGTATTAGTCTTTTTCAGGGAAGGTGTATACAGTAACTCACTGGTAAAGTATAGATTTGCAAAATAATAAAAAAAAATCCTGGATTAAATGCCAAGCTTTACCTGAAGAATCTCTCCAAATAGGTCTTTTGTAATCAATCAAATTGGATTAAGATAGGCTGCAAAATGCTGCAGAGAATTCTGAAAATAATCATAGCATCTGTTCGCTTAGATTAACAATCCTGAAAGCATTTTTTTTTTGCTTTATAAATGCTTCTGAACAAGATGATGTATTTCAAGTTCGTAAGTGAAGTCTGCCTAGAATCTGTTAGAATGAGGCTGTGTTTGCATTTAAGAGTGAGAGAAAAAAAGTTCTTTTTTTTTCTAGCTAAATTAATAATTTAATAAAAAAAACTATTTTGAGGCAAGGGATCAACATATACTGAGCTTCTATTCAGGTTAGAATCGTTAGATAAAGTACCAGTGAAAGTTTGTGACACAAACAGTTGGGCTTAAAGCTCAACTCTTCTCATTAATATCAATGTCCTTGGGATTAAATTGTTACTGCAGTTGAAGCAGACACTTATTAGTGTCCTCGGGGACCTAATAAGTGACAATTTTCTCAGTTTCACAGTATTTTACTGTGGCAAATAAGATGAGTTCAGTGTTTATTTTACACTATAAAGAGTTTCCAAGGGATCTCTAGATAACCAAGAAATCTTGCCTTTTTTCTTTATTGACTGTCTTGGTAAAAGAAAGTGAAGGAGGAGAAGGATAACAATGGAACTTAGACCTCCCTTACAATCAATTGATTAAAATAACATCCCAAACCTGTCATTTATAAACAAGTCACAGTCAATTGATTTTGAACTTCAAAATAAAAAATGTTAGCAGCAGAAGCTAGGCATGCAGGAATGAGTAGAAATAAACTCTCCTTATTATCTTATTTAAGTGATGCTTAAGACTGATAAATATTGTTACTGAATTTTAAAAAAGAAAATAATAGAAAATGTATTATGGTGTTCATTTTCAGATTCATAGCACAAATAAAATGTAAATAATTAAATCTTTCACATATGATTTCTATTTATCATTTTAAAAGCCTGGTAGGAAAAAATAGTCAGACAGCTCAATTGTTTCTTTGCTCTTTTAACAATATATATTGTCAAGGCTTCCTTGATATTTTACGCAGGAGAAAACCCGAATAACCAAAGACCTACATACAAATGTAGGATGACGCTAACAAAATCAGACTCAAAATCACCAACATCCTCTGCACCAGCAAGCCACCCAAAAGCAACTTACCCAAAGAGGAACAGACAGCACTACGTAACCTGAAAGAAGACACCAGCATAATAATCCTACCAGCAGACAAGGGCAACGCCACGGTGGTTATGACTACCAAACCAAATTAACCAACCTACTCCAAGACTCCACATACAAACCCCTAAATACAGATCCCACAACCTACCTGGAAAAAACCACCAGAACCAAGATAAAAGCCTCCCCCATTAGCGAAGAGATCCAGCAAAGAATCATTCCCAGAGAGAAATCATCCAGATGCCCTAAACTCTATGGTCTCCCCAAGATACACAAAGAAGGAACCCCACTCAGAACTATAGTCAGCTCCATAGGCTCACCTCTACAAAACCTAGCCAAATTTCTCGCCAAACAACTACAGCCCTATGCAGAATCCATCACCTCACACGTAAAAAATTCATTCCATTTCTTAGAGATCATAAAGAAACAAAACTTACAGCCCAGCAACCTACTCGTGAGCTTCGATGTCATATCCCTGTTCACCCAAGTGCCAATCAAAGAAGCCTTGACAGCTATCCAAAACAAATATAACCCCCCAAAACACATCTTAGATCTGACCAACCACTGCCTATCCAACACATACTTCATCTATAATGGACAAAAATACAAACAAACAGAAGGAGCACCCATGGGATCACCCCTCTCACCTGTCATTGCAAACCTCTACATGGAACACTTTGAAACCCAAGCTCTAGAAAAATCGGACCACAAACCCAAACTCTGGCTCAGATACGTAGACGACACCTTCATAATCTGGCCACATGGGAAAGAAAAACTGGACAACTTCCTCACACACCTCAACAGCCTACACCCCAAAATACAGTTCACCATGGAAACAGAAGCTAACAACCAACTTCCCTTCCTGGAAGTCTTAGTCTACAAGAAATCCAATGGCTCCCTAGGACACACCATCTACCAGAAGAAAACACACACAAACCGCTATCTGCACGCTCTCTCACACCACCACCCAGCACAGATCAACTCTGTAGCCAAGACACTCATCTCCAGAACAAAACGCTTAGCTGACGAACAACACCTAAAACCCGAATTACACACTCTCACCAATGTACTAACATCCAATGGATTCCATAGAAATAAGATTAAAAACCTAATCCAAAAAGAAACCCCCACTAAAATCCAAGACAAAGAACAAGAAAACGGCAAAGCCCTCCTCCCATACATAAAAGGCACCACAGACAGAATCAGTAAGATCCTTCATAAACACAACATCAAAACAGCATTCTGCACAAACAGAAAAATATCCACCATCCTTAGAAACCCCAAAGATAAAAATGAATTAGAAAATCAAGGAGTATACGAAATCCCATGCACCACTTGTCCCACCACATACATCGGACAAACCAACAGAAGAATAAGTGCACGCATTGAAGAACATAAGAACTCAATCAAAAAAGAGGAACAAACATCTTCCCTGGTCCAACACCTTAAAGCTACAGGACATGAAATTGACTTTAAAAATACCAGAACCATTGCCAAAAGTGAACATTTTAATAACAGAATAATCAGAGAAGCCATCGAGATAGAAAAACGCCCACACAGCATGAACAAGCGAGATGATACCTCCCGCCTACCAGCCATTTGGAAACCTGCCCTTATTGACAAACGACTCCCTAAACCCAAAATCTTAAACCCCTCTGCAACTCAGACTAACCTGAGCACAACCAAACAGAACACTCCCCCAGCCAATCAGAGAACAGCCAAGCCCCTAACCATTCAGAACACACCTCCACCCAATCAGAACACAGCCAAGCTCCCATCCAATCAGTTCATACCCTCACTGGCAGTTAAAAGGAAGAAACAGCTAAAACCACACATTGCTGCTCAAAGCAAGAAGCTAAAATCACCAGCCTGAAGATGACGAATGTGACTTCGTCGAAACGTTGCCAAGACACTTCCAATTTTACGCGGGAGAAAACCCGAACAACCAAAGACCTATCTATCTATATATATATATATATATATATATATATATATATATATATATATATATATATATATATATATATATATATATTCAATTCTGTTGTTGGTTGTATTGCTCAGCACTCCAACCACTCAAGCCACTCTGCTGCTACAATTGAGGTGATCTCCTAGAATATTATTGTTGGGGTATTTTAATCTTTAAGTCCTGTGTGTTGGATTTGGATAGGTTTAGAATTTTGTAGCCTTCCTGTCAATCTTGAATTTGTTCCACATGACATCAGGTTGCATGCATATAGACAGCTCCATGTTTGACCTGTTTTTCACTCTTAGAACAGTTGATGCTGAATCTGAAGATGCCCATTGCTTTCAACATGTACATTGACAATAAGCTTAATCTCTGCAAAGGTGGGATGCCTGTTGAGTTGATTTGCTCAGGGTTGTTTTTTTTTTTTTTTTTTAAGATATCTGGAAGCAGTTCCAACATGCATTTCTTTGGGCTATGGAAATCAAAGATGACAAGAAACCTGGATGAGATTGCTCAAAAATGACTTCTCTTCTTTTACCAATCCTGGGACATGACATATTAAAAAGATGCTGAGAGGAAGAGTTGGGTTTATGGTTGTATTAAATATAATCTAAACACTGAAGCAGACAGCTGATGAGCAGTTGCAACTTTTATTGATTATTTTTGTGGTGATTTGAAGAACTGGAAAAATGCCAGGGCACTGGAAAAGAGCAAATGTGGTCCCCATCTTCAAGAAAAAAAATAGTGCCCCAGTAATTAATAGCAGTGAGTCAAACATGGGAAAACATTCCAATAAAGAGGCAATAGAGAATAAAGTAGGCATTTACAAGAATCTTAAAGATAATACCATGGCTTGATTAAAAAATAAATCATGGCAGACATGATAATGATAATACAGTTCTGGATATACACTGTAATATAAGCATAGCACTTTGTGAGGTCCTTATAACCTCCCTACACACACAAACACATAAAACCCCAATGCATTGGTGAGAATATACATGGAGCACTGTGGACAATTCAAGGCATCACATGTTGTCAGAAGTATTTTCACAGATTAGAACAGGTCCAGAGGATGGTAAAAATATGGTGTTACAGATTTTCTCAACAAATTCTGTTCAATGCCTAGTGAAACTTTTTTAGGGAAATTTTTGAAAATGATAATGGAGCTTCAGATGAAAAGGGTTCTAGAAGAAATAGATTATTGCAGCCTTTCAATTCAGAACTCCAACCTAGACATGGCACTTATGTAGCATTAATCAAACATCAAAACCTGGATAAAATAATGCAACTTCCTAGATCTTTAGACATCTCAAGAGTATTCAGCACCATTAAACATGTTATTCTTTTGGGCTGCCTATAAGGGTTGGGATTTGGGAACACTGTGTTGTGGTTCAACTCAATTGTCAACAGACAAAACATGTGATTTTTCCAGATTGGGGCACTATACACCAGCTCTCTCACACATGCTATTTAACATTTACATGAAACTACTTGGAAAGATCATCCATCAGTTTTGGCAAGTCTTTTAACAGGCGAGTACGATCAAGCAAGAAAGATTCACATAGCCTTTCTGTAATTCTTCTTTATACATGATTTTATTAAGGTAGAGTATCACTGTCTTTTGTCTTCTGTCTGTCTTTAGAATGTTTTCAGAATGTTTCTATAATAGATTTGACAGACTAAACATTTGTTTACCTGATAAGCTGTAGATCTCTGATTTTTCATGTTTAGGAATACTTGTCTTTATTAGCTTTCTAAGTAGTAGGTTTGGAGGAAATATCAATATGTTAATAATACTCTGCTGGATGTTGCCATCCCGAGTCAGACTGGAGATGAAATGGAATTGCAGTGCTCATCATTGGGATGATGTGAATAAATGTATGGGTTAAAACAACCTAAATTTAGTCCCAAGAAGGCAGAGATCTCTGTCTCTTGTTTAGCACTGGACAGAGTTATAGTGTCCTGAAAATTCTCCTGGACTGATGGGCAGCAAATGGAAGGCCTGGCCAGGGCAGTCTTTGTTCAGGTTACCCTTTAAAATTTGGTTCATCCTCTGCCTGCTCATTTCTTGTTAAATCATGAAATTGAGTTTGTTCTGTAAAGCATGTGAGTGCTACTGATGCTAGTGGAGTGCCTTTTGTATTTGTTTTGCACATGAGCCAATATCTGGAACTTTCATAGTGAGAGATCCAAATTTGAAATAAGAAGGAATTTTCTGACTGCGAGAGCTGTGAAGCAGTGGAGCACCCTGTCTCCTGGTGTCATATGTAAGGTTTTCAAAGAAAGATTGGAAAGCCATTTGTCTGGAATAATCTGAAAATTCTTGTCCTGGACTAGAAGATCTTCCAGCCTATAATACTATGTCTTTATGGAACATGTGGATATTCTTGGCTTTGAAATGCCGAGATATTAGAAATAAGGTGAAGATAGTCCAGGTCACTTTTTTTTTAACCAAGTGTATTTTATGTTGACATGAAATGTAAATGTTTTTTTAAAGTTTTTTTATTTATAATACAGTTAAAAACAAAGATGGACATAACGTGACAATCCAGAATAAATATTCCTAACAATTTGTTCCTCTTGATACATATAATTAATGCATAATTCTTGATCTCTATATAAACATATTCTTCTATACAATACAGTTATATATACAGTTATATATAATTCTATCTTAATGCTAATTTAAAACCCGAGAAGTTCTCCTTGATTCACACCAGTAATAAAATTTGTCCCAGATCTCAAAATAGTCTGATTCTGTCTTATCCTTCATTTCCATTGTGAGCCTATCCATTTCAGCACACAATAAAATTTTATATATAATCTCTTC